>NC_092707.1:424769425-425075675 GCF_047496885.1 Scyliorhinus torazame | reverse complement strand
GGTGAGTAGCTCAGAATCTAGTCCGATGAGTAGCTCAGAATCTAGACCGGTGAGTAGCTCAGAATCAAGTCCAATGAGTAGCTCAGAATCTAGTCCGGTGAGTAGCTCAGAATCTAATCCGGTGAGTATCTCAGAATCTACTCCGGTGAGTAGCTCAGTATCTAGTCCGGTTTTTAGCTCAGAATCTAGTCCAGTGAGTAGCTCAGAATCTAGTCCGGTGAGTAGCTCAGAATCTAGTCCGGTGAGTAGCTCAGAATCTAGTCCGGTGAGTATCTCAGTATTTACTCCGGTGGGTAGCTCAGAATCTAGACTGGTGAGTAGCTCAGAATCTAGTCCGGTGAGTAGCTCAGAATCTAGTCCAGTCTGTAGCTCAGATCTAGCCCGGTGCCTAGTTCAGAATCTAGTACAGTGAGTAGCTCAGAATCTAGTTCGGTGAGTAGTTCAGAATCTAGTCCGGTGAGTAGCTCAGAATCTAGTCCGATGAGTAGCTTAGAATCTAGTCCGGTGAGTAGCTCAGAATTTAGACCAGTGAGTAGCTCAGAATCTAGTCCAGCGAGAAGCTCTGAATCTACCCCGGTGAGTAGCTTAGAATCTAGACCGGTGTTTAGCTCAGAATCTATTCCAGTGAGTTGCTCAGAATCTACTCCGGTGAGTAGCCCAGAATCTAGTCCAGTGAGTAGCTCAGAATCTGGCCCGGTGAGTAGCTCAGTATCTAGACCGGTGAGTTGCTCAGAATCTAGATCGGTGAGTAGCTCAGAATCTATCCAGTGATTGGCTCAGAATTTAGTCCGGTGAGTAGCTCAGAATCTAGTCCGATGAGTAGCTCAGAATCTAGACCGGTGAGTAGCTCAGAATCAAGTCCAATGAGTAGCTCAGAATCTATTCCGGTGAGTAGCTCCGAATCTAATCCGGTGAGTAGCTCAGTATCTAGTCCGGTTTTTAGCTCAGAATCTAGTCCGGTGAGTAGCTCAGAATCTAGTCCGGCGAGTAGCTCAGAATCAAGTCCAATGAGTAGCTCAGAATCTATTCCGGTGAGTATCTCAGTATTTACTCCGGTGGGTAGCTCAGTATCTAGTCCGGTTTTTAGCTCAGAATCTAGTCCGGTGAGTAGCTCAGAATCTAGTCCGGTGAGTAGCTCAGAATCTAGTCCGGTGAGTATCTCAGTATTTACTCCGGTGAGTAGCTCAGTATCTAGTCCGGTTTTTAGCTCAGAATCTAGTCCGGTGAGTAGCTCAGAATCTAGTCCGGTGAGTAGCTCAGAATCTAGTCCGGTGAGTATCTCAGTATTTACTCCGGTGGGTAGCTCAGAATCTAGACCGGTGAGTAGCTCAGAATCTAGTCCAGTGAGTAGCTAAGATCTAGCCCGGTGCCTAGTTCAGAATCTAGTCCAGTGAGTCGCTCAGAATCTAGTTCGGTGAGTAGTTCAGAATCTAGACCGGTGAGTAGCTCAGAATCAAGTCCAATGAGTAGCTCAGAATCTATTCCAGTGAGTAGCTCAGAATCTAGTCCGGTGAGTATCTCAGTATTTACTCCGGTGAGTAGCTCAGAATCTAGAACGGTGAGTAGCTCAGAATCTAGTCCAGTGAGTAGCTCAGATCTAGCCCGGTGCCTAGTTCAGAATCTAGTCCAGTGAGTAGCTCAGAATCTAGTCCGGTGAGTAGTTCAGAATCTACCTCCGGTGAGTAGCTCAAAATCTAATCCTGTGAGTAGCTCAGAATTAGGTCTGGTGAGTAGCTCAGAATCGAGTCCGGTGAGTTGCTCTGAATCTTGTCCGGTGAGTAGCTCAGAATCGAGTCCGGTGAGAAGCTCAGAATCTACCCCGGTGAGTAGCTCAAAATCTAGTCCGGTGAGTAGCTCAGAATCTAGTCCGGTGGGGACCTCAGAATTTAGACCAGTGAGTAGCTCAGAATCTAGTCCAGTGAGTAGCTCTGAATCTACCCCGGTGAGTAGCTCAGAATCTAGACCGGTGAGTAGCTCAGAATCTAGTCCAGTGAGTTGCGCAGAATCTACTCCGGTGAGTAGCTCAGAATCTAGTCCGGTGAGTAGCTCACAATCTGGCCCGGTGAGTTGGTCAGTATCTAGACCAGTGAGTAGCTCAGAATCTAGTCCAGTGATTGGCTCAGAATCTAGTCCGGTGAGTAGCTCAGAATCTAGCCCGATGAGTAGCTCAGAATCTAGACCGGTGAGTAGCTCAGAATCAAGTCCAATGAGTAGCTCAGAATTTATTCCGGTGAGTAGCTCAGCATCTAGTCCGGTGAGTAGCTCAGATTCTAGTCCGCTATGTAGCTCAGAATCTAGTCCAGTGAGTAGCTCAGAATTTAGTCCGGTGAGTAGCTCAGAATCTAGTCCAGTGAGTTGCGCAGAACCTACTCCGGTGAGTAGCTCAGAATCTAGTCCGGTGCGTAGCTCAGAATCTAGTCCGGTGAGTAGTTCAGAATCTATCTCCGGTGAGTAGCAAAAAATGTAATCCGATGAGTAGCTCAGAATCTAGTCCTGTGAGTAGCTCAGAATCTAGTCCGGTGAGTACCTCAGAATCTAGACTGGTGAGTAGCTCAGAATCTAGTCCAGTGAGTAGCTCAGAATCTAGTCCGGTGAGTAGCTCAGAATCTACCCCGGTGAGTAGCTCAGAATCAACTCCGGTGAGTAGCTCAGAATCTAGTCCGGTGAGCAGCTCAGAATCGAGTCCGGTGAGGAGCTCAGAATCTAGTCCATTGAGTAGCTCAGAATCTAGTCCGGTGAGTAGCTCAGAATTTAGACCAGTGAGTAGCTCAGAATCTAGTCCAGCGAGAAGCTCTGAATCTACCCCGGTGAGTAGCTTAGAATCTAGACCGGTGTTTAGCTCAGAATCTATTCCAGTGAGTTGCTCAGAATCTACTCCGGTGAGTAGCCCAGAATCTAGTCCAGTGAGTAGCTCAGAATCTGGCCCGGTGAGTAGCTCAGTATCTAGACCGGTGAGTAGCTCAGAATCTAGACCGGTGAGTAGCTCAGAATCTATCCAGTGATTGGCTCAGAATCTAGTCCGGTGAGTAGCTCAGAATCTAGTCCGATGAGTAGCTCAGAATCTAGACCGGTGAGTAGCTCAGAATCAAGTCCAATGAGTAGCTCAGAATCTAGTCCGGTGAGTAGCTCAGAATCTAATCCGGTGAGTATCTCAGAATCTACTCCGGTGAGTAGCTCAGTATCTAGTCCGGTTTTTAGCTCAGAATCTAGTCCAGTGAGTAGCTCAGAATCTAGTCCGGTGAGTAGCTCAGAATCTAGTCCGGTGAGTAGCTCAGAATCTAGTCCGGTGAGTATCTCAGTATTTACTCCGGTGGGTAGCTCAGAATCTAGACCGGTGAGTAGCTCAGAATCTAGTCCAGTCTGTAGCTCAGATCTAGCCCGGTGCCTAGTTCAGAATCTAGTCCAGTGAGTAGCTCAGAATCTAGTTCGGTGAGTAGTTCAGAATCTAGTCCGGTGAGTAGCTCAGAATCTAGTCCGATGAGTAGCTTAGAATCTAGTCCGGTGAGTAGCTCAGAATTTAGACCAGTGAGTAGCTCAGAATCTAGTCCAGCGAGAAGCTCTGAATCTACCCCGGTGAGTAGCTTAGAATCTAGACCGGTGTTTAGCTCAGAATCTATTCCAGTGAGTTGCTCAGAATCTACTCCGGTGAGTAGCCCAGAATCTAGTCCAGTGAGTAGCTCAGAATCTGGCCCGGTGAGTAGCTCAGTATCTAGACCGGTGAGTTGCTCAGAATCTAGATCGGTGAGTAGCTCAGAATCTATCCAGTGATTGGCTCAGAATTTAGTCCGGTGAGTAGCTCAGAATCTAGTCCGATGAGTAGCTCAGAATCTAGACCGGTGAGTAGCTCAGAATCAAGTCCAATGAGTAGCTCAGAATCTATTCCGGTGAGTAGCTCCGAATCTAATCCGGTGAGTAGCTCAGTATCTAGTCCGGTTTTTAGCTCAGAATCTAGTCCGGTGAGTAGCTCAGAATCTAGTCCGGCGAGTAGCTCAGAATCAAGTCCAATGAGTAGCTCAGAATCTATTCCGGTGAGTATCTCAGTATTTACTCTGGTGGGTAGCTCAGTATCTAGTCCGGTTTTTAGCTCAGAATCTAGTCCGGTGAGTAGCTCAGAATCTAGTCCGGTGAGTAGCTCAGAATCTAGTCCGGTGAGTATCTCAGTATTTACTCCGGTGAGTAGCTCAGTATCTAGTCCGGTTTTTAGCTCAGAATCTAGTCCGGTGAGTAGCTCAGAATCTAGTCCGGTGAGTAGCTCAGAATCTAGTCCGGTGAGTATCTCAGTATTTACTCCGGTGGGTAGCTCAGAATCTAGACCGGTGAGTAGCTCAGAATCTAGTCCAGTGAGTAGCTCAGATCTAGCCCGGTGCCTAGTTCAGAATCTAGTCCAGTGAGTAGCTCAGAATCTAGTTCGGTGAGTAGTTCAGAATCTAGACCGGTGAGTAGCTCAGAATCAAGTCCAATGAGTAGCTCAGAATCTATTCCGGTGAGTAGCTCAGAATCTAGTCCGGTGAGTATCTCAGAATCTACTCCGGTGAGTAGCTCAGTATCTAGTCCGGTTTTTAGCTCAGAATCTAGTCCAGTGAGTAGCTCAGAATCTAGTCCGGTGAGTAGCTCAGAATCTAGTCCGGTGAGTAGCTCAGAATCTAGTCCGGTGAGTATCTCAGTATTTACTCCGGTGAGTAGCTCAGAATCTAGACCGGTGAGTAGCTCAGAATCTAGTCCAGTGTGTAGCTCAGATCTAGCCCGGTGCCTAGTTCAGAATCTAGTCCAGTGAGTAGCTCAGAATCTAGTCCGGTGAGTAGTTCAGAATCTACCTCCGGTGAGTAGCTCAAAATCTAATCCTGTGAGTAGCTCAGAATTAGGTCTGGTGAGTAGCTCAGAATCGAGTCCGGTGAGTTGCTCTGAATCTTGTCCGGTGAGTAGCTCAGAATCGAGTCCGGTGAGAAGCTCAGAATCTACCCCGGTGAGTAGCTCAAAATCTAGTCCGGTGAGTAGCTCAGAATCTAGTCCGGTGGGGACCTCAGAATTTAGGCCAGTGAGTAGCTCAGAATCTAGTCCAGTGAGTAGCTCTGAATCTACCCCGGTGAGTAGCTCAGAATCTAGACCGGTGAGTAGCTCAGAATCTAGTCCAGTGAGTTGCGCAGAATCTACTCCGGTGAGTAGCTCAGAATCTAGTCCGGTGAGTAGCTCACAATCTGGCCCGGTGAGTTGGTCAGTATCTAGACCAGTGAGTAGCTCAGAATCTAGTCCAGTGATTGGCTCAGAATCTAGTCCGGTGAGTAGCTCAGAATCTAGCCCGATGAGTAGCTCAGAATCTAGACCGGTGAGTAGCTCAGAATCAAGTCCAATGAGTAGCTCAGAATTTATTCCGGTGAGTAGCTCAGCATCTAGTCCGGTGAGTAGCTCAGATTCTAGACCGCTATGTAGCTCAGAATCTAGTCCAGTGAGTAGCTCAGAATCTAGTCCGGTGAGTAGCTCAGAATCTAGTCCAGTGAGTAGCTCAGAATCTAGTCCGGTGCCTAGTTCAGAATCGAGTCCAGTGAATAACTCAGAATCAATTCCGGTGCCTAGCTCAGAATCTACCCCGGTGAGTAGCTCAGAATCTACCCCAGTGAGTAGCTCAGAATCTAGTCCGGTGAGTAGCTCAGAATCTAGTCCGGTGAGTATCTCAGAATCTAGTCCGGTGAGTAGCTCAGAATCTAGTCCGGTGAGTAGCTCAGAATCTAGTCCTGTGAGTAGCTCAGAATCTAGTCCAGTGACTAGCTCAGAATCTACCCCGGTGAGTAGCTCAGAATCAACTCCGGTGAGTAGCTCAGAATCTAGTCCGGTGAGTAGCTCAGAATCGAGTCCGGTGAGTTGCTCTGAATCTTGTCCGGTGACTAGCTCAGAATCGAGTCCGGTGAGAAGCTCAGAATCTAGTCCGGTGAATAGCTCAGAATCTACCCCGGTGAGTAGCTCAAAATCTAGTTCGGTGAGTAGCTCAGAATCTAGCCCGGTGAGTAGCTCAGAATTTAGACCAGTGAGTAGCTCAGAATCTACCCCGGTGAGTAGCTCAAAATCTAGTTCGGTGAGTAGCTCAGAATCTAGTCCGGTGAGTAGCTCAGAATCTAGTCCAGTGAGTCGCTCTGAATCTACCCCGGTGAGTAGCTCAGAATCTAGACCGGTGAGTAGCTCAGAATCTAGTCCAGTGAGTTGCGCAGAATCTACTCTGGTGAGTAGCTCAGAATCTAGTCCGGTGCGTAGCTCAGAATCTAGTCCGGTGAGTAGTTCAGAATCTATCTCCGGTGAGTAGCAAAAAATGTAATCCGATGAGTAGCTCAGAATCTAGTCCTGTGAGTAGCTCAGAATCTAGTCCGGTGAGTACCTCAGAATCTAGACTGGTGAGTAGCTCAGAATCTAGTCCAGTGAGTAGCTCAGAATCTAGTCCGGTGAGTAGCTCAGAATCTACCCCGGTGAGTAGCTCAGAATCAACTCCGGTGAGTAGCTCAGAATCTAGTCCGGTGAGCAGCTCAGAATCGAGTCCGGTGAGGAGCTCAGAATCTAGTCCATTGAGTAGCTCAGAATCTAGTCCGGTGAGTAGCTCAGAATTTAGACCAGTGAGTAGCTCAGAATCTAGTCCAGCGAGAAGCTCTGAATCTACCCCGGTGAGTAGCTTAGAATCTAGACCGGTGTTTAGCTCAGAATCTATTCCAGTGAGTTGCTCAGAATCTACTCCGGTGAGTAGCCCAGAATCTAGTCCAGTGAGTAGCTCAGAATCTGGCCCGGTGAGTAGCTCAGTATCTAGACCGGTGAGTAGCTCAGAATCTAGATCGGTGAGTAGCTCAGAATCTAGACCGGTGAGTAGCTCAGAATCTAGTCCGGTCAGTAGCTCAGAATCTAATCCGGTGAGTATCTCAGAATCTACTCCGGTGAGTAGCTCAGTATCTAGTCCGGTTTTTAGCTCAGAATCTAGTCCAGTGAGTAGCTCAGAATCTAGTCCGGTGAGTAGCTCAGAATCTAGTCCGGTGAGTAGCTCAGAATCTAGTCCGGTGAGTATCTCAGTATTTACTCCGGTGGGTAGCTCAGAATCTAGACCGGTGAGTAGCTCAGAATCTAGTCCAGTGAGTAGCTCAGATCTAGCCCGGTGCCTAGTTCAGAATCTAGTCCAGTGAGTAGCTCAGAATCTAGTTCGGTGAGTAGTTCAGAATCTAGTCCGGTGAGTAGCTCAGAATCTAGTCCGATGAGTAGCTTAGAATCTAGACCGGTGAGTAGCTCAGAATCAAGTCCAATGAGTAGCTCAGAATCTATTCCGGTGAGTAGCTCAGAATCTAGTCCGGTGAGTATCTCAGAATCTACTCCGGTGAGTAGCTCAGTATCTAGTCCGGTTTTTAGCTCAGAATCTAGTCCAGTGAGTAGCTCAGAATCTAGTCCGGTGAGTAGCTCAGAATCTAGTCCGGTGAGTAGCTCAGAATCTAGTCCGGTGAGTATCTCAGTATTTACTCCGGTGAGTAGCTCAGAATCTAGACCGGTGAGTAGCTCAGAATCTAGTCCAGTGAGTAGCTCAGATCTAGCCCGGTGCCTAGTTCAGAATCTAGTCCAGTGGGTAGCTCAGAATCTAGTTCGGTGAGTAGTATAAGAGACTCCAGGATGGTATGTTGCCTCCCTGGTGCCAGGGTCCAGGATGTCTCCGAACGGGTAGAGGGAATCCTGAAGGGGGAGGGCAAACAGGTAGAGGTCGTTGTACATATTGGTACTAACGACATAGGCAGGAAGAGGCATGAGGTCCTGCAGCAGGAGTTCAGGGAGCTAGGCAGAAAGTTAAAAGACAGGACCTCGAGGGTTGTAATCTCGGGATTACTCCCTGTGCCACGTGCCAGTGAGGCTAGAAATAGGAAGATAGAGCAGACAAACACGTGGCTAAACAGCTGGTGTAGGAGGGAGGGTTTCGGTTATCTGGACCACTGGGAGCTCTTCCGGGGCAGGTGTGACCTGTATAAGATGGACGGGTTGCATCTAAACCGGAGAGGCATAAATATCCTGGCCGCGAGATTTGCTAGTGTCACACGGGAGGGTTTAAACTAGTATGGCAGGGGGGTGGGCACGGGAGCAATAGGTCAGAAGGTGAGAGCGTTGAGGGAGAACTAGGGAATATGGACAGTGTGGCTCTGAGGCAGAGCAGACGGGGAGAAGTTGCTGAACACAGCGGGTCTGGTGGCCTGAAGTGCATATGTTTTAATGCAAGGAGCATTACGGGTAAGGCAGATGAACTTAGAGCTTGGATTACTACTTGGAACTATGATGTTGTTGCCATTACAGAGACCTGGTTGAGGGAAGGGCAGGATTGGCAGCTAAACGTTCCAGGATTTAGATGTTTCAGGCGGGATAGAGGGGGATGTAAAAGGGGAGGCGGAGTTGCGCTACTTGTTCAGGAGAGTATCACAGCTATACAGCGAGAGGACACCTCAGAGGGCAGTGAGGCTATATGGGTAGAGATCAGGAATAAGAAGGGTGCAGTCACAATGTTGGGGGTATACTACAGGCCTCCCAACAGCCAGCGGGAGATAGAGGAGCAGATAGGTAGACAGATTTTGGAAAAGAGTAAAAACAACAGGGTTGTGGTGATGGGAGACTTCAACTTCCCCAATATTGACTGGGACTCACTTAGTGCCAGGGGCTTAGACGGGGCAGAGTTTGTAAGGAGCATCCAGGAGGGCTTCTTAAAACAATATGTAAACAGTCCAACTAGGGAAGAGGCGGTACTGGACCTGGTATTGGGGAATGAGCCCGGCCAGGTGGTAGATGTTTCAGTAGGGGAGCATTTCGGTAACAGTGACCACAATTCAGTAAGTTTTAAAGTACTGGTGGACAAGGATAAGAGTGGTCCGAGGATGAATGTGCTAAATTGGGGGAAGGCTAATTATAACAATATTAGGCGGGAACTGAAGAGCATAGATTGGGGGCGGATGTTTGAGGGCAAATCAACATCTGACATGTGGGAGGCTTTCAAGTGTCAGTTGATAGGAATACAGGACAGGCATGTTCCTGTGAGGAAGAAAGACAAATACGGCAATTTTCGGGAACCTTGGATGACGAATGATATTGTAGGCCTCGTCAAAAAGAAAAAGGAGGCATTTGTCAGGGCTAAAAGGCTGGGAACAGACGAAGCCTGTGTGGCATATAAGGAAAGTAGGAAGGAACTTAAGCAGGGAGTCAGGAGGGCTAGAAGGGGTCATGAAAAGTCATTGGCAAATAGGGTTAAGGAAAATCCCAAGGCTTTTTACACTTACATAAAAAGCAAGAGGGTAGCCAGGGAAAGGGTTGGCCCACTGAAGGATAGGCAAGGGAATCTATGTGTGGAGCCAGAGGAAATGGGCGAGGTACTAAATGAATACTTTGCATCAGTATTCACCAAAGAGAAGGAATTGGTAGATGTTGAGTCTGGAGAAGGGGGTGTAGATAGCCTGGGTCACATTGTGATCCAAAAAGACGAGGTGTTGGGTGTCTTAAAAAATATTAAGGTAGATAAGTCCCCAGGGCCGGATGGGATCTACCCCAGAATACTGAAGGAGGCTGGAGAGGAAATTGCTGAGGCCTTGACAGAAATCTTTGGATCCTCGCTGTCTTCAGGGGATGTCCCGGAGGACTGGAGAATAGCCAATGTTGTTCCTCTGTTTAAGAAGGGTGGCAGGGATAATCCCGGGAACTACAGGCCGGTGAGCCTTACTTCAGTGGTAGGGAAATTACTGGAGAGAATTCTTCGAGACAGGATCTACTCCCATTTGGAAGCAAATGGACGTATTAGTGAGAGGCAGCACGGTTTTGTGAAGGGGAGGTCGTGTCTCACTAACTTGATAGAGTTTTTCGAGGAGGTCACTAAGATGATTGATGCAGGTAGGGCAGTAGATGTTGTCTATATGGACTTCAGTAAGGCCTTTGACAAGGTCCCTCATGGTAGACTAGTACAAAAGGTGAAGTCACACGGGATCAGGGGTGAACTGGCAAGGTGGATACAGAACTGGCTAGGCCATAGAAGGCAGAGGGTAGCAATGGAGGGATGCTTTTCTAATTGGAGGGCTGTGACCAGTGGTGTTCCACAGGGATCAGTGCTGGGACCTTTGCTCTTTGTAGTATATATAAATGATTTGGAGGAAAATGTAACTGGTCTGATTAGTAAGTTTGCAGATGACACAAAGGTTGGTGGAATTGCGGATAGCGATGAGGACTGTCTGAGGATACAGCAGGATTTAGATTGTCTGGAGACTTGGGCGGAGAGATGGCAGATGGAGTTTAACCTGGACAAATGTGAGGTAATGCATTTTGGAAGGGCTAATGCAGGTAGGGAATATACAGTGAATGGTAGAACCCTCAAGAGTATTGAAAGTCAAAGAGATCTAGGAGTACAGGTCCACAGATCACTGAAAGGGGCTACACAGGTGGAGAAGGTAGTCAAGAAGGCATACGGCATGCTTGCCTTCATTGGCCGGGGCATTGAGTATAAGAATTGGCAAGTCATGTTGCAGCTGTATAGAACCTTAGTTAGGCCACACTTGGAGTATAGTGTTCAATTCTGGTCGCCACACTACCAGAAGGATGTGGAGGCTTTAGAGAGGGTGCAGAAGAGATTTACCAGAATGTTGCCTGGTATGGAGGGCATAAGCTATGAGGAGCGATTGAATAAACTCGGTTTGTTCTCACTGGAACGAAGGAGGTTGAGGGGCGACCTGATAGAGGTATACAAAATTATGAGGGGCATAGACAGAGTGGATAGTCAGAGGCTTTTCCCCAGGGTAGAGGGGTCAATTACTAGGGGGCATAGGTTTAAGGTGAGAGGGGCAAAGTTTAGAGTAGATGTACGAGGCAAGTTTTTTACGCAGAGGGTAGTGGGTGCCTGGAACTCGCTACCGGAGGAGGTAGTGGAGGCAGGGACGATAGGGACATTTAAGGGGCATCTTGACAAATATATGAATAGGATGGGAATAGAAGGATACGGACCCAGGAAGTGTAGAAGATTGTAGTTTAGTCGGGCAGTATGGTCGGCACGGGCTTGGAGGGCCGAAGGGCCTGTTCCTGTGCTGTACATTTCTTTGTTCTTTGTTTGTTCTTTGTTTGTTTGTTCAGAATCTACCTCCGGTGAGTAGCTCAAAATCTAATCCTGTGAGTAGCTCAGAATTAGGTCTGGTGAGTAGCTCAGAATCGAGTCCGGTGAGTTGCTCTGAATCTTGTCCGGTGAGCAGCTCAGAATCGAGTCCGGTGAGGAGCTCAGAATCTAGTCCATTGAGTAGCTCAGAATCTAGTCCAGTGAGTAGCTCAGAATCTAGTCCGGTGAGTAGCTCAGAATCTACCCCGGTGAGTAGCTCAGAATCAACTCCGGTGAGTAGCTCAGAATCTAGTCCGGTGAGCAGCTCAGAATCGAGTCCGGTGAGGAGCTCAGAATCTAGTCCATTGAGTAGCTCAGAATCTAGTCCGGTGAGTAGCTCAGAATTTAGACCAGTGAGTAGCTCAGAATCTAGTCCAGCGAGAAGCTCTGAATCTACCCCGGTGAGTAGCTTAGAATCTAGGCCGGTGTTTAGCTCAGAATCTATTCCAGTGAGTTGCTCAGAATCTACTCCGGTGAGTAGCCCAGAATCTAGTCCAGTGAGTAGCTCAGAATCTGGCCCGGTGAGTAGCTCAGTATCTAGACCGGTGAGTAGCTCAGAATCTAGACCGGTGAGTAGCTCAGAATCTATCCAGTGATTGGCTCAGAATCTAGTCCGGTGAGTAGCTCAGAATCTAGTCCGATGAGTAGCTCAGAATCTAGACCGGTGAGTAGCTCAGAATCAAGTCCAATGAGTAGCTCAGAACCTAGTCCGGTGAGTAGCTCAGAATCTAATCCGGTGAGTATCTCAGAATCTACTCCGGTGAGTAGCTCAGTATCTAGTCCGGTTTTTAGCTCAGAATCTAGTCCAGTGAGTAGCTCAGAATCTAGTCCGGTGAGTAGCTCAGAATCTAGTCCGGTGAGTAGCTCAGAATCTAGTCCGGTGAGTATCTCAGTATTTACTCCGGTGGGTAGCTCAGAATCTAGACCGGTGAGTAGCTCAGAATCTAGTCCAGTCTGTAGCTCAGATCTAGCCCGGTGCCTAGTTCAGAATCTAGTCCAGTGAGTAGCTCAGAATCTAGTTCGGTGAGTAGTTCAGAATCTAGTCCGGTGAGTAGCTCAGAATCTAGTCCGATGAGTAGCTTAGAATCTAGTCCGGTGAGTAGCTCAGAATTTAGACCAGTGAGTAGCTCAGAATCTAGTCCAGCGAGAAGCTCTGAATCTACCCCGGTGAGTAGCTTAGAATCTAGACCGGTGTTTAGCTCAGAATCTATTCCAGTGAGTTGCTCAGAATCTACTCCGGTGAGTAGCCCAGAATCTAGTCCAGTGAGTAGCTCAGAATCTGGCCCGGTGAGTAGCTCAGTATCTAGACCGGTGAGTTGCTCAGAATCTAGATCGGTGAGTAGCTCAGAATCTATCCAGTGATTGGCTCAGAATTTAGTCCGGTGAGTAGCTCAGAATCTAGTCCGATGAGTAGCTCAGAATCTAGACCGGTGAGTAGCTCAGAATCAAGTCCAATGAGTAGCTCAGAATCTATTCCGGTGAGTAGCTCCGAATCTAATCCGGTGAGTAGCTCAGTATCTAGTCCGGTTTTTAGCTCAGAATCTAGTCCGGTGAGTAGCTCAGAATCTAGTCCGGCGAGTAGCTCAGAATCAAGTCCAATGAGTAGCTCAGAATCTATTCCGGTGAGTATCTCAGTATTTACTCCGGTGGGTAGCTCAGTATCTAGTCCGGTTTTTAGCTCAGAATCTAGTCCGGTGAGTAGCTCAGAATCTAGTCCGGTGAGTAGCTCAGAATCTAGTCCGGTGAGTATCTCAGTATTTACTCCGGTGAGTAGCTCAGTATCTAGTCCGGTTTTTAGCTCAGAATCTAGTCCGGTGAGTAGCTCAGAATCTAGTCCGGTGAGTAGCTCAGAATCTAGTCCGGTGAGTATCTCAGTATTTACTCCGGTGGGTAGCTCAGAATCTAGACCGGTGAGTAGCTCAGAATCTAGTCCAGTGAGTAGCTCAGATCTAGCCCGGTGCCTAGTTCAGAATCTAGTCCAGTGAGTAGCTCAGAATCTAGTTCGGTGAGTAGTTCAGAATCTAGACCGGTGAGTAGCTCAGAATCAAGTCCAATGAGTAGCTCAGAATCTATTCCGGTGAGTAGCTCAGAATCTAGTCCGGTGAGTATCTCAGAATCTACTCCGGTGAGTAGCTCAGTATCTAGTCCGGTTTTTAGCTCAGAATCTAGTCCAGTGAGTAGCTCAGAATCTAGTCCGGTGAGTAGCTCAGAATCTAGTCCGGTGAGTAGCTCAGAATCTAGTCCGGTGAGTATCTCAGTATTTACTCCGGTGAGTAGCTCAGAATCTAGACCGGTGAGTAGCTCAGAATCTAGTCCAGTGAGTAGCTCAGATCTAGCCCGGTGCCTAGTTCAGAATCTAGTCCAGTGAGTAGCTCAGAATCTAGTCCAGTGAGTAGCTCAGTATCTAGACCGGTGAGTTGCTCAGAATCTAGATCGGTGAGTAGCTCAGAATCTATCCAGTGATTGGCTCAGAATTTAGTCCGGTGAGTAGCTCAGAATCTAGTCCGATGAGTAGCTCAGAATCTAGACCGGTGAGTAGCTCAGAATCAAGTCCAATGAGTAGCTCAGAATCTATTCCGGTGAGTAGCTCCGAATCTAATCCGGTGAGTAGCTCAGTATCTAGTCCGGTTTTTAGCTCAGAATCTAGTCCGGTGAGTAGCTCAGAATCTAGTCCGGCGAGTAGCTCAGAATCAAGTCCAATGAGTAGCTCAGAATCTATTCCGGTGAGTATCTCAGTATTTACTCCGGTGGGTAGCTCAGTATCTAGTCCGGTTTTTAGCTCAGAATCTAGTCCGGTGAGTAGCTCAGAATCTAGTCCGGTGAGTAGCTCAGAATCTAGTCCGGTGAGTATCTCAGTATTTACTCCGGTGAGTAGCTCAGTATCTAGTCCGGTTTTTAGCTCAGAATCTAGTCCGGTGAGTAGCTCAGAATCTAGTCCGGTGAGTAGCTCAGAATCTAGTCCGGTGAGTATCTCAGTATTTACTCCGGTGGGTAGCTCAGAATCTAGACCGGTGAGTAGCTCAGAATCTAGTCCAGTGAGTAGCTCAGATCTAGCCCGGTGCCTAGTTCAGAATCTAGTCCAGTGAGTAGCTCAGAATCTAGTTCGGTGAGTAGTTCAGAATCTAGACCGGTGAGTAGCTCAGAATCAAGTCCAATGAGTAGCTCAGAATCTATTCCGGTGAGTAGCTCAGAATCTAGTCCGGTGAGTATCTCAGAATCTACTCCAGTGAGTAGCTCAGTATCTAGTCCGGTTTTTAGCTCAGAATCTAGTCCAGTGAGTAGCTCAGAATCTAGTCCGGTGAGTAGCTCAGAATCTAGTCCGGTGAGTAGCTCAGAATCTAGTCCGGTGAGTATCTCAGTATTTACTCCGGTGAGTAGCTCAGAATCTAGACCGGTGAGTAGCTCAGAATCTAGTCCAGTGAGTAGCTCAGATCTAGCCCGGTGCCTAGTTCAGAATCTAGTCCAGTGAGTAGCTCAGAATCTAGTCCGGTGAGTAGCTCAGAATCTAGTCCAGTGAGTTGCGCAGAATCTACTCCGGTGAGTAGCTCAGAATCTAGTCCGGTGAGTAGCTCACAATCTGGCCCGGTGAGTTGGTCAGTATCTAGACCAGTGAGTAGCTCAGAATCTAGTCCAGTGATTGGCTCAGAATCTAGTCCGGTGAGTAGCTCAGAATCTAGCCCGATGAGTAGCTCAGAATCTAGACCGGTGAGTAGCTCAGAATCAAGTCCAATGAGTAGCTCAGAATTTATTCCGGTGAGTAGCTCAGCATCTAGTCCGGTGAGTAGCTCAGATTCTAGACCGCTATGTAGCTCAGAATCTAGTCCAGTGAGTAGCTCAGAATCTAGTCCGGTGAGTAGCTCAGAATCTAGTCCAGTGAGTAGCTCAGAATCTAGTCCGGTGCCTAGTTCAGAATCGAGTCCAGTGAATAACTCAGAATCAATTCCGGTGCCTAGCTCAGAATCTACCCCGGTGAGTAGCTCAGAATCTACCCCAGTGAGTAGCTCAGAATCTAGTCCGGTGAGTAGCTCAGAATCTAGTCCGGTGAGTATCTCAGAATCTAGTCCGGTGAGTAGCTCAGAATCTAGTCCGGTGAGTAGCTCAGAATCTAGTCCTGTGAGTAGCTCAGAATCTAGTCCAGTGACTAGCTCAGAATCTACCCCGGTGAGTAGCTCAGAATCAACTCCGGTGAGTAGCTCAGAATCTAGTCCGGTGAGTAGCTCAGAATCGAGTCCGGTGAGTTGCTCTGAATCTTGTCCGGTGACTAGCTCAGAATCGAGTCCGGTGAGAAGCTCAGAATCTAGTCCGGTGAATAGCTCAGAATCTACCCCGGTGAGTAGCTCAAAATCTAGTTCGGTGAGTAGCTCAGAATCTAGCCCGGTGAGTAGCTCAGAATTTAGACCAGTGAGTAGCTCAGAATCTACCCCGGTGAGTAGCTCAAAATCTAGTTCGGTGAGTAGCTCAGAATCTAGTCCGGTGAGTAGCTCAGAATCTAGTCCAGTGAGTCGCTCTGAATCTACCCCGGTGAGTAGCTCAGAATCTAGACCGGTGAGTAGCTCAGAATCTAGTCCAGTGAGTTGCGCAGAATCTACTCTGGTGAGTAGCTCAGAATCTAGTCCGGTGCGTAGCTCAGAATCTAGTCCGGTGAGTAGTTCAGAATCTATCTCCGGTGAGTAGCAAAAAATGTAATCCGATGAGTAGCTCAGAATCTAGTCCTGTGAGTAGCTCAGAATCTAGTCCGGTGAGTACCTCAGAATCTAGACTGGTGAGTAGCTCAGAATCTAGTCCAGTGAGTAGCTCAGAATCTAGTCCGGTGAGTAGCTCAGAATCTACCCCGGTGAGTAGCTCAGAATCAACTCCGGTGAGTAGCTCAGAATCTAGTCCGGTGAGCAGCTCAGAATCGAGTCCGGTGAGGAGCTCAGAATCTAGTCCATTGAGTAGCTCAGAATCTAGTCCGGTGAGTAGCTCAGAATTTAGACCAGTGAGTAGCTCAGAATCTAGTCCAGCGAGAAGCTCTGAATCTACCCCGGTGAGTAGCTTAGAATCTAGACCGGTGTTTAGCTCAGAATCTATTCCAGTGAGTTGCTCAGAATCTACTCCGGTGAGTAGCCCAGAATCTAGTCCAGTGAGTAGCTCAGAATCTGGCCCGGTGAGTAGCTCAGTATCTAGACCGGTGAGTAGCTCAGAATCTAGATCGGTGTGTAGCTCAGAATCTAGACCGGTGAGTAGCTCAGAATCTAGTCCGGTCAGTAGCTCAGAATCTAATCCGGTGAGTATCTCAGAATCTACTCCGGTGAGTAGCTCAGTATCTAGTCCGGTTTTTAGCTCAGAATCTAGTCCAGTGAGTAGCTCAGAATCTAGTCCGGTGAGTAGCTCAGAATCTAGTCCGGTGAGTAGCTCAGAATCTAGTCCGGTGAGTATCTCAGTATTTACTCCGGTGGGTAGCTCAGAATCTAGACCGGTGAGTAGCTCAGAATCTAGTCCAGTGAGTAGCTCAGATCTAGCCCGGTGCCTAGTTCAGAATCTAGTCCAGTGAGTAGCTCAGAATCTAGTTCGGTGAGTAGTTCAGAATCTAGTCCGGTGAGTAGCTCAGAATCTAGTCCGATGAGTAGCTTAGAATCTAGACCGGTGAGTAGCTCAGAATCAAGTCCAATGAGTAGCTCAGAATCTATTCCGGTGAGTAGCTCAGAATCTAGTCCGGTGAGTATCTCAGAATCTACTCCGGTGAGTAGCTCAGTATCTAGTCCGGTTTTTAGCTCAGAATCTAGTCCAGTGAGTAGCTCAGAATCTAGTCCGGTGAGTAGCTCAGAATCTAGTCCGGTGAGTAGCTCAGAATCTAGTCCGGTGAGTATCTCAGTATTTACTCCGGTGAGTAGCTCAGAATCTAGACCGGTGAGTAGCTCAGAATCTAGTCCAGTGAGTAGCTCAGATCTAGCCCGGTGCCTAGTTCAGAATCTAGTCCAGTGGGTAGCTCAGAATCTAGTTCGGTGAGTAGTATAAGAGACTCCAGGATGGTATGTTGCCTCCCTGGTGCCAGGGTCCAGGATGTCTCCGAACGGGTAGAGGGAATCCTGAAGGGGGAGGGCAAACAGGTAGAGGTCGTTGTACATATTGGTACTAACGACATAGGCAGGAAGAGGCATGAGGTCCTGCAGCAGGAGTTCAGGGAGCTAGGCAGAAAGTTAAAAGACAGGACCTCGAGGGTTGTAATCTCGGGATTACTCCCTGTGCCACGTGCCAGTGAGGCTAGAAATAGGAAGATAGAGCAGACAAACACGTGGCTAAACAGCTGGTGTAGGAGGGAGGGTTTCGGTTATCTGGACCACTGGGAGCTCTTCCGGGGCAGGTGTGACCTGTATAAGATGGACGGGTTGCATCTAAACCGGAGAGGCATAAATATCCTGGCCGCGAGATTTGCTAGTGTCACACGGGAGGGTTTAAACTAGTATGGCAGGGGGGTGGGCACGGGAGCAATAGGTCAGAAGGTGAGAGCGTTGAGGGAGAACTAGGGAATATGGACAGTGTGGCTCTGAGGCAGAGCAGACGGGGAGAAGTTGCTGAACACAGCGGGTCTGGTGGCCTGAAGTGCATATGTTTTAATGCAAGGAGCATTACGGGTAAGGCAGATGAACTTAGAGCTTGGATTACTACTTGGAACTATGATGTTGTTGCCATTACAGAGACCTGGTTGAGGGAAGGGCAGGATTGGCAGCTAAACGTTCCAGGATTTAGATGTTTCAGGCGGGATAGAGGGGGATGTAAAAGGGGAGGCGGAGTTGCGCTACTTGTTCAGGAGAGTATCACAGCTATACAGCGAGAGGACACCTCAGAGGGCAGTGAGGCTATATGGGTAGAGATCAGGAATAAGAAGGGTGCAGTCACAATGTTGGGGGTATACTACAGGCCTCCCAACAGCCAGCGGGAGATAGAGGAGCAGATAGGTAGACAGATTTTGGAAAAGAGTAAAAACAACAGGGTTGTGGTGATGGGAGACTTCAACTTCCCCAATATTGACTGGGACTCACTTAGTGCCAGGGGCTTAGACGGGGCAGAGTTTGTAAGGAGCATCCAGGAGGGCTTCTTAAAACAATATGTAAACAGTCCAACTAGGGAAGAGGCGGTACTGGACCTGGTATTGGGGAATGAGCCCGGCCAGGTGGTAGATGTTTCAGTAGGGGAGCATTTCGGTAACAGTGACCACAATTCAGTAAGTTTTAAAGTACTGGTGGACAAGGATAAGAGTGGTCCGAGGATGAATGTGCTAAATTGGGGGAAGGCTAATTATAACAATATTAGGCGGGAACTGAAGAGCATAGATTGGGGGCGGATGTTTGAGGGCAAATCAACATCTGACATGTGGGAGGCTTTCAAGTGTCAGTTGATAGGAATACAGGACAGGCATGTTCCTGTGAGGAAGAAAGACAAATACGGCAATTTTCGGGAACCTTGGATGACGAATGATATTGTAGGCCTCGTCAAAAAGAAAAAGGAGGCATTTGTCAGGGCTAAAAGGCTGGGAACAGACGAAGCCTGTGTGGCATATAAGGAAAGTAGGAAGGAACTTAAGCAGGGAGTCAGGAGGGCTAGAAGGGGTCATGAAAAGTCATTGGCAAATAGGGTTAAGGAAAATCCCAAGGCTTTTTACACTTACATAAAAAGCAAGAGGGTAGCCAGGGAAAGGGTTGGCCCACTGAAGGATAGGCAAGGGAATCTATGTGTGGAGCCAGAGGAAATGGGCGAGGTACTAAATGAATACTTTGCATCAGTATTCACCAAAGAGAAGGAATTGGTAGATGTTGAGTCTGGAGAAGGGGGTGTAGATAGCCTGGGTCACATTGTGATCCAAAAAGATGAGGTGTTGGGTGTCTTAAAAAATATTAAGGTAGATAAGTCCCCAGGGCCGGATGGGATCTACCCCAGAATACTGAAGGAGGCTGGAGAGGAAATTGCTGAGGCCTTGACAGAAATCTTTGGATCCTCGCTGTCTTCAGGGGATGTCCCGGAGGACTGGAGAATAGCCAATGTTGTTCCTCTGTTTAAGAAGGGTGGCAGGGATAATCCCGGGAACTACAGGCCGGTGAGCCTTACTTCAGTGGTAGGGAAATTACTGGAGAGAATTCTTCGAGACAGGATCTACTCCCATTTGGAAGCAAATGGACGTATTAGTGAGAGGCAGCACGGTTTTGTGAAGGGGAGGTCGTGTCTCACTAACTTGATAGAGTTTTTCGAGGAGGTCACTAAGATGATTGATGCAGGTAGGGCAGTAGATGTTGTCTATATGGACTTCAGTAAGGCCTTTGACAAGGTCCCTCATGGTAGACTAGTACAAAAGGTGAAGTCACACGGGATCAGGGGTGAACTGGCAAGGTGGATACAGAACTGGCTAGGCCATAGAAGGCAGAGGGTAGCAATGGAGGGATGCTTTTCTAATTGGAGGGCTGTGACCAGTGGTGTTCCACAGGGATCAGTGCTGGGACCTTTGCTCTTTGTAGTATATATAAATGATTTGGAGGAAAATGTAACTGGTCTGATTAGTAAGTTTGCAGATGACACAAAGGTTGGTGGAATTGCGGATAGCGATGAGGACTGTCTGAGGATACAGCAGGATTTAGATTGTCTGGAGACTTGGGCGGAGAGATGGCAGATGGAGTTTAACCTGGACAAATGTGAGGTAATGCATTTTGGAAGGGCTAATGCAGGTAGGGAATATACAGTGAATGGTAGAACCCTCAAGAGTATTGAAAGTCAAAGAGATCTAGGAGTACAGGTCCACAGATCACTGAAAGGGGCTACACAGGTGGAGAAGGTAGTCAAGAAGGCATACGGCATGCTTGCCTTCATTGGCCGGGGCATTGAGTATAAGAATTGGCAAGTCATGTTGCAGCTGTATAGAACCTTAGTTAGGCCACACTTGGAGTATAGTGTTCAATTCTGGTCGCCACACTACCAGAAGGATGTGGAGGCTTTAGAGAGGGTGCAGAAGAGATTTACCAGAATGTTGCCTGGTATGGAGGGCATAAGCTATGAGGAGCGATTGAATAAACTCGGTTTGTTCTCACTGGAACGAAGGAGGTTGAGGGGCGACCTGATAGAGGTATACAAAATTATGAGGGGCATAGACAGAGTGGATAGTCAGAGGCTTTTCCCCAGGGTAGAGGGGTCAATTACTAGGGGGCATAGGTTTAAGGTGAGAGGGGCAAAGTTTAGAGTAGATGTACGAGGCAAGTTTTTTACGCAGAGGGTAGTGGGTGCCTGGAACTCGCTACCGGAGGAGGTAGTGGAGGCAGGGACGATAGGGACATTTAAGGGGCATCTTGACAAATATATGAATAGGATGGGAATAGAAGGATACGGACCCAGGAAGTGTAGAAGATTGTAGTTTAGTCGGGCAGTATGGTCGGCACGGGCTTGGAGGGCCGAAGGGCCTGTTCCTGTGCTGTACATTTCTTTGTTCTTTGTTTGTTCTTTGTTTGTTTGTTCAGAATCTACCTCCGGTGAGTAGCTCAAAATCTAATCCTGTGAGTAGCTCAGAATTAGGTCTGGTGAGTAGCTCAGAATCGAGTCCGGTGAGTTGCTCTGAATCTTGTCCGGTGAGTAGCTCAGAATTGAGTCCGGTGAGAAGCTCAGAATCTACCCCGGTGAGTAGCTCAAAATCTAGTCCGGAGATTAGCTCAGAATCTAGTCCGGTGGGGACCTCAGAATTTAGACCAGTGAGTAGCTCAGAATCTAGTCCAGTGAGTAGCTCTGAATCTACCCCGGTGAGTAGCTCAGAATCTAGACCGGTGAGTAGCTCAGAATCTAGTCCAGTGAGTTGCGCAGAATCTACTCCGGTGAGTAGCTCAGAATCTAGTCCGGTGAGTAGCTCACAATCTGGCCCGGTGAGTTGCTCAGTATCTAGACCAGTGAGTAGCTCAGAATCTAGTCCAGTGATTGGCTCAGAATCTAGTCCGGTGAGTAGCTCAGAATCTAGCCCGATGAGTAGCTCAGAAGCTAGACCGGTGAGTAGCTCAGAATCAAGTCCAATGAGTAGCTCAGAGTTTATTCCGGTGAGTAGCTCAGCATCTAGTCCGGTGAGTAGCTCAGATTCTAGTCCGCTATGTAGCTCAGAATCTAGTCCAGTGAGTAGCTCAGAATCTAGTCCGTTGAGTAGCTCAGAATCTAGTCCAGTGAGTAGCTCAGAATCTAGTCCGGTGCCTAGTTCAGAATCGAGTCCTGTGAATAACTCAGAATCAATTCCGGTGCCTAGCTCAGAATCTACCCCGGTGAGTAGCTCAGAATCTACCCCAGTGAGTAGCTCACAATCTAGTCCGGTGAGTAGCTCAGAATCTAGTCCGGTGAGTAGCTCAGAATCTAGTCCGGTGAGTAGCTCAGAATCTAGTCCGGTGAGTAGCTCAGAATCTAGTCCTGTGAGTAGCTCAGAATCTAGTCCAGTGACTAGCTCAGAATCTACCCCGGTGAGTAGCTCAGAATCAACTCCGGTGAGTAGCTCAGAATCTAGTCCGGTGAGTAGCTCAGAATCGAGTCCGGTGAGAAGCTCAGAATCTAGTCCGGTGAATAGCTCAGAATCTACCCCGGTGAGTAGCTCAAAATCTAGTTCGGTGAGTAGCTCAGAATCTAGCCCGGTGAGTAGCTCAGAATTTAGACCAGTGAGTAGCTCAGAATCTACCCCGGTGAGTAGCTCAAAATCTAGTTCGGTGAGTAGCTCAGAATCTAGTCCGGTGAGTAGCTCAGAATCTAGTCCAGTGAGTCGCTCTGAATCTACCCCGGTGAGTAGCTCAGAATCTAGTCCGGTGAGTAGCTCACAATCTGGCCCGGTGAGTTGCTCAGTATCTAGACCAGTGAGTAGCTCAGAATCTAGTCCAGTGATTGGCTCAGAATCTAGTCCGGTGAGTAGCTCAGAATCAAGTCCAATGAGTAGCTCAGAATTTATTCCGGTGAGTAGCTCAGCATCTAGTCCGGTGAGTAGCTCAGATTCTAGTCCGCTATGTAGCTCAGAATCTAGTCCAGTGAGTAGCTCAGAATCTAGTCCGTTGAGTAGCTCAGAATCTAGTCCAGTGAGTAGCTCAGAATCTAGTCCGGTGCCTAGTTCAGAATCGAGTCCTGTGAATAACTCAGAATCAATTCCGGTGCCTAGCTCAGAATCTACCCCGGTGAGTAGCTCAGAATCTACCCCAGTGAGTAGCTCACAATCTAGTCCGGTGAGTAGCTCAGAATCTAGTCCGGTGAGTAGCTCAGAATCTAGTCCGGTGAGTAGCTCAGAATCTAGTCCGGTGAGTAGCTCAGAATCTAGTCCTGTGAGTAGCTCAGAATCTAGTCCAGTGAGTAGCTCAGAATCAACTCCGGTGAGTAGCTCAGAATCTAGTCCGGTGAGTAGCTCAGAATCGAGTCCGGTGAGAAGCTCAGAATCTAGTCCGGTGAATAGCTCAGAATCTACCCCGGTGAGTAGCTCAAAATCTAGTTCGGTGAGTAGCTCAGAATCTAGCCCGGTGAGTAGCTCAGAATTTAGACCAGTGAGTAGCTCAGAATCTACCCCGGTGAGTAGCTCAAAATCTAGTTCGGTGAGTAGCTCAGAATCTAGTCCAGTGAGTTGCGCAGAATCTACTCCGGTGAGTAGCTCAGAATCTAGTCCGGTGCGTAGCTCAGAATCTACTCCGGTGAGTAGCACAGAATCTAGACCGGTGAGTAGCTCAGAATCTAGTCCGGTGAGTAGCTCAGAATCTAGTCCGGTGAGTAGCTCAGAATCTACTCCGGTGAGTAGCTCAGAATCTACTCCGGTGAGTAGCTCAGAATCTACTCCGGTGCCTAGCTCAGAATCTAGACCGGTGAGTATCTCAGAATCTACCTCGGTGAGTAGCTCAGAATCTAGTCCGGTGAGTAGCTCAGAATCTAGTCCAGTGAGTAGCTCAGAATCTAGTCCAGTGAGTAGCTCAGAATCTAGTCCAGTGAGTAGCTCATAATCTAGTCCAGTGAGTAGCTCAGAATCTAGTCCAGTGAGTAGCTCAGAATCTATTCCGGTGAGTAGCTCAGAATCTAGTCCGGTGAGTAGTTCAGAATCTAGTCCAGTGAATAACTCAGAATCTACACCGGTGAGTAGCTCAGAATCCAGTCCGTTGAGTAGCTCAGAATCTAGTCCGGTGAGTAGCTCAGAATCTAGTCCGGTGAGTAGTTCAGAATCTAGTCCAGTGAATAACTCAGAATCAATTCCGGTGCCTAGCTCAGAATCTAGTCCGGTGAGTAGCTCAGAATCTACCCCGGTGAGTAGCTCAGAATCTACCCCGGTGAGTAGCTCAGAATCTAGTCCAGTGAGTAGCTCAGAATCTAGTCCAGTGAGTAGCTCAGAATCTATTCCGGTGCCTAGTTCAGAATCTAGTCCAGTGAATAACTCAGAATCAATTCCGGTGCCTAGCTCAGAATCTACCCCGGTGAGTAGCTCAGAATCTAGTCCGGTGAGTAGCTCAGAATCTAGTCCGGTGAGTAGCTCAGAATCTACTTCGGTGAGTAACTCAGAATCTACCCCAGTGAATAGCTGACAATCGAGTCCAGTGAGCAGTTCTGAATCTAGTCCGGGGAGTAGCTCAGAATTTGCCCCGGTGAGTAACTCAGAATCTAGACATCTTTACAAAATGATCAGGGGGTTGGATAGGGTGGACAGTGTGAGCCTTCTCCCGCGGATGGATATGGCTGGCATGAGGGGACATAACTTTAAACTGAGGGGTAATAGATATAGGACAGAGGTCAGAGGTAGCTTCTTTACGCAAAGAGTAGTGAGGCCGTGGAATGCCCTACCTGCGACAGTGGTGAACTCGCCAACATTGAGGGCATTTAAAAGTTTATTGGATAAACATATGGATGATAATGGCATAGTGTAGGTTAGATGGCTTTTGTTTCGGTGCAACATCGTGGGCCGAAGGGCCTGTACTGCGCTGTATCGTTCTATGTTCTATGTAGACCGGTGCCTTGCTCAAAATCTAGTCCGGTGAGTAGCTCAGAATCTAGTCCCGCGAGAAGTTCAGAATCTAGTCCGGTGAGTAGTTCAGAATCTATCTCCGGTGAGTAGCTCAAAATCTAATCCGATGACTAGCTCAGAATCTAGTCTGGTGAGTAGCTCAGAATTTATTGCGGTGACTAGCTCAGAATCTAGTCCGGTAAGTAGCTCAGAATCTAGTCCGGTGAGTAGCTCGGAATCTAGTCCAGTGAGTAGCTCAGAATCTAGTCCGGTGAGTAGCTCAGAATCTATGCCGGTGAGTAGCTCAGAATCTAGTCCGGTGAGTAGCTCAGAATCTAGACCGGTGAGAAGCTCAGAATCTAGTCCAGTGAGTAGCTCAGAATCTAGTCTGGTGAGTAGCTCAGAATCTAGACCGGTGAGTAGCTCAGAATCTAGTCCAGTGAGTAGCTCAAAATCTAGTCCGGTGAGTAGCTCAGAATCTACCCCGGTGAGTAGCTCAGAATCAACTCCGGTGAGTAGCTCAGAATCTAGTCCGGTGAGTAGCTCAGAATCGAGTCCGGTGAGTAGCTCAGAATCTAGTCCGGTGAGTAGCTCAGAATCGAGTCCGGTGAGAAGCTCAGAATCTAGTCCGGTGAATAGCTCAGAATCTACACCGGTGAGTAGCTCAAAATCTAGTCCGGTGAGTAGCTTGGAATCTAGTCCGGTGAGTAGCTCAGAATTTAGACCAGTGAGTAGCTCAGAATCTAGTCCAGTGAGTAGTTCAGAATCTAGTCCGGTGAGTAGCTCAGAATCTAGTCCGGTGAGTAGTTCAGAATATATCTCCGGTGAGTAGCTCAAAATCTAATGCGATGACTAGCTCAGAATCTAGTCTGGTGAGTAGCTCAGAATTTATTCCGGTGCCGAGCTTAGAATCTACCCCGGTAAGTAGCTCAGAATCTAGCCCAGTGAGTCCCTCAGAATCTACCCCGGTGAGTAGCTCAGAATCAACTCCGGTGAGTAGCTCAGAATCTAGTCCGGTGAATAGCTCAGAATCGAGTCCGGTGAGTAGCTCAGAATCGAGTCCGTTGAGAAGCTCAGAATCAAGTCCGGTGTATAGCTCAGAATCTACACCGGTGAGTAGCTCAAAATCTAGTCCGGTGAGTAGCTTGGAATCTAGTCCGGTGAGTAGCTCAGAATCTAGACCAGTGAGTAGCTCTGAATCTACCCCGGTGAGTAGCTCAGAATCTAGACCGGTGAGTAGCTCAGAATCTAGTCCAGTGAGTTGCTCAGAATCGACTCCGGTGAGTAGCTCAGAATCTAGTCCGGTGATTGGCTCAGAATCTAGTCCGGTGAGTAGCTCAGAATCTAGTCCGATGAGTAGCTCAGAATCTAGTCCGGTGAGTAGCTCAGAATCTAGTCCGGTGAGTAGCTCAGAATCTAGTCCGGTGAGTAGCTCAGAATCTAGTCCGGTGAGTAGCTCAGAATCTAGTCCGGTGAGTCGCTCAGAATCTAGTCCAGTGAGTAGCTCAGCATCTAGTCCGGTGAGTAGCTCAGAATCTACCCCGGTGAGTAGCTCAGAATCTAGTCCAGTGAGTAGCTCAGAATCTACCCCGGTGAGTATCTCAGAATCTACCCCGGTCAGTAGCTCAGAATCTACTCCGGTGAGTAGCTCAGAAACTAGTCTGGTGAGTAGCTCAGAATCTAGTCCGGTGAGTAGCTCAGAATCTAGACCGGTGAGTAGCTCAGAATCTAGACCGGTGAGTAGCTCAGAATCTAGTCCAGTGAGTAGCTCAGAATCCCGTCCGGTGCTTAGCTCTGAATCTAGTCCGGTGAGTAGCTCAGAATCTAGTCCGGTGAGTAGCTCAGAATCTAGTCCAGTGTGTAGCTCAGAATCCCGTCCGGTGCTTAGCTCTGAATCTAGTCCGGTGAGTAGCTCAGAATCTATTCCGGTGCCTAGTTCAGAATCTACCCCGGTGAGTAGCTCAGAATCTAATCCGGTGAGTAGCTCAGAACCTACCCCGGTGAGTAGCTCAGAATCTAATCCGGTGAGTAGCTCAGAATCTATCCCGGTGAGATGCTCAGAACCTCCCCCGGTGAGTAGCTCAGAATCTAGTCCGTGGAGTAGCTCAGAATCTACCCCAGTGAGTAGCTCAGAATCTACCCCAGTGAGTAGCTCAGAATCTACTCCATTGAGTAGCTCAGAATCTAGTCCGGTGGGTAGCTCAGTATCTAGTCCGGTGAGTTGCTCAGAATCTAGTCCAGTGAGTAGCTCAGAATCTAGTCCGGTGAGTAGCTCAGAATCTAGTGGTGAGTAGCTCAGAATCTAGACCGGTGAGTAGCTCAGAATCTAGTCCGGTGAGTAACTCAGAATCTACCCCAGTGAGTAGCTCAGAATCTACTCCATTGAGTAGCTCAGAATCTAGTCCGGTGAGTTGCTCAGAATCAAGTCCAGTGAGTAGCTCAGAATCTACCCCGGTGAGTAGCTCAGAATCTAGTGGTGAGTACCTCAGAATCTACCCCGTTGAGTAGCTCAGAATCTAGTCTGGTGAGTAGCTCAGAATCTAGTCCGGTGAGTAGCTCAGAATCTAGTCCGGTGAGTAGCTCTGAATCTAGTCCGGTGAGTTGCTCAGAATCTAGTCCGGTGAGTAGCTCGGAATCGAGTGGTGAGTACCTCAGAATCTACCCCGGTGAGTAGCTCAGAATCTAGGCCAGTGTGTAGCTCAGAATCTAGTCCGGTGCCTAGCTCAGAATGTACCCCGGTGAGATGCTCAGAATCTACTATGGTGAGTAGCTCAGAATATACCCCAGTGAGTACCTTAGAATCTACCCCGGTGAGTTGCTCAGAATCTAGACTGGTGAGTAGCTCAGTATCTAGTCCAGTGAGTCGCTCAGAATCTAGACCGGTGAGTAGGTCAGAATCTAGTCCAGTGAGTTGCTCAGAATCTACTCCGGTGAGCAGCTCAGAATCTAGTCCGGTGAGTTGCTCAGAATCTAGTCTGGTGAGTAGCTCAGAATCTAGACCGGTGAGTAGCTCAGAATCTAGTCCAGTGAGTAGCTCAGAATCTAGTCAGGTGAGTAGCTCAGGATCTAGTCCAGTGAGTAGTTCAGAATCTAGACCCGTGAGTGGCTCAGAATCTAGTCCAGTGAGTAGATCAGAATCTAGTCCGGTGAGTAGCTCAGAATCTAGTCCAGTGAGCAGCTCTGAATCTACCCCGGTGAGTAGCTCAGAATCTAGTCCAGTGAGTAGCTTAGCATCTAGTCCGGTGAGTAGCTCAGAATCTAGACCGGTGAGTAGCTCAGAATCTAGTCCGGTGAGTATCTCAGGATCTTCTCCGGTGAGTAGCTGAGTATCTAGTCCGGTGCCTAGCTCTGAATCTAGTCCAGTGTGTAGCTCAGAATCTAGTCCAGTGAGTAGCTCAGAATCTAGTGGTGAGTAGCTCAGAATCTAGACCGGTGAGTAGCTCAGAATCTACTCCATTGAGTAGCTCAGAATCTAGTCCGGTGAGTTGCTCAGAATCAAGTCCAGTGAGTAGCTCAGAATCTAGTCCGGTGAGTAGCTCAGAATCTAGTGGTGAGTACCTCAGAATCTACCCCGTTGAGTAGCTCAGAATCTAGTCTGGTGAGTAGCTCAGAATCTACTCCGGTGAGTAGATCAGAATATAGTCCGGTGAGTAGCTCAGAATCTAGCCCGGTGAGTATCTCAGAATCTACTCCGGTGAGTAGCTCAAAATCTAATCCGCTGAGTAACTCAGAATTAGGTCTGGTGAGTAGCTCAGAATCTATTCCCGTGCCTAGTTCAGAATCTACCCCGGTGAGATGCTCAGAATCTACCGTGGTGAGTAGCTCAGAATGTAATCCGGTGTGTAGCTCAGAATCTACCGTTGTCAGTAGCTCAGAATCTACCCCAGTGAGTAGCTCAGAATCTACTCCGGTTAGTAGCTCAGAATCTAATCCGGTGAGAAGCTCAGAATCTACCGTGGTGAGTAGCTCAGAATCTACCCCAGTGAGTTGCTCAGAATCTACTCCATTGAGTAGCTCAGAATCTAGTCCAGTGAGTAGCTCAGAATCTAGTCCGGTGAGTAGCTCAGAATCTAGTCCGGTGAGTAGCTCAGTATCTAGTCCGGTGAGTTGCTCAGAATCTAGTCCAGTGAGTAGCTCAGAATCTAGTCCGGTGAGTAGCTCAGAATCTACCCCAGTGAGTAGCTCAGAATCTACCCCAGTGAGTAGCTCAGAATCTACTCCATTGAGTAGCTCAGAATCTAGTCCGGTGAGTAGCTCAGTATCTAGTCCGGTGAGTTGCTCAGAATCTAGTCCAGTGAGTAGCTCAGAATCTAGTCCGGTGAGTAGCTCAGAATCTAATGGTGAGTAGCTCAGAATCTAGACCGGTGAGTAGCTCAGAATCTAGTCCAGTGAGTAGGTCAGTATCTAGTCCGGTGCCTAGCTCAAAATCTAGTCCGGTGAGTAGCTCAGAATCTACCCCAGTGAGTAGCTCAGAATCTATTCCGGTGAGTTGCTCAGAATCAAGTCCAGTGAGTAGCTCAGAATCTAGTCCGGTGAGTAGCTCAGAATCTAGTGGTGAGTACCTCAGAATCTACCCCTTTGAGTAGCTCAGAATCTAGTCTGGTGAGTAGCTCAGAATCTAGTCCGGTGAGTAGCTCAGAATCTAGTCCGGTGAGTAGCTCAGAATCTAGTCCGGTGAGTTGCTCAGAATCAAGTCCAGTGAGTAGCTCAGAATCAAGTCCGGTGAGGAGCTCAGAATCTAGTGGTAAGTACCTCAGAATCTACCCCGTTGAGTAGCACAGAATCTAGTCTGGTGAGTAGCTCAGAATCTAGTCCGGTGAGTAGCTCAGAATCTAGTCCGGTGAGTAGCTCGGAATCTAGTGGTGAGTACCTCAGAATCTACCCCGGTGAGTAGCTCAGAATCTAGGCCAGTGTGTAGCTCAGAATCTAGTCCGGTGCCTAGCTCAGAATGTACCCCGGTGAGATGCTCAGAATCTACTATGGTGAGTAGCTCAGAATATACCCCAGTGAGTACCTTAGAATCGACCCCGGTGAGTTGCTCAGAATCTAGACTGGTGAGTAGCTCAGTATCTAGTCCAGTGAGTCGCTCAGAATCTAGACCGGTGAGTAGCTCAGAATCTAGTCCAGTGAGTTGCTCAGAATCTACTCCGGTGAGGAGCTCAGAATCTAGTCCGGTGAGTTGCTCAGAATCTAGTCTGGTGAGTAGATCAGAATCTAGTCTGGTGAGTAGCTCAGAATCTAGTCCAGTGAGTAGCTCAGAATCTAGTCAGGTGAGTAGCTCAGGATCTAGTCCAGTGAGTAGTTCAGAATCTAGACCCGTGAGTAGCTCAGAATCTAGTCCAGTGAGTAGATCAGAATCTAGTCCGGTGAGTAGCTCAGAATCTAGTCCAGTGAGTAGCTCAGAATCTACCCCGGTGAGTAGCTCAGAATCTAGTCCAGTGAGTAGCTTAGAATCTAGTCCGGTGAGTAGCTCAGAATCTAGAACGGTGAGTAGCTCAGAATCTAGTCCGGTGAGTATCTCAGGATCTTCTCCGGTGAGTAGCTGAGTATCTAGTCCGGTGCCTAGCTCTGAATCTAGTCCAGTGTGTAGCTCAGAATCTAGTCCAGTGAGTAGCTCGAAATCTAGTGGTGAGTAGCTCAGAATCTAGACCGGTGAGTAGCTCAGAATCTACTCCATTGAGTAGCTCAGAATCTAGTCCGGTGAGTTGCTCAGAATCAAGTCCAGTGAGTAGCTCAGAATCTAGTCCGGTGAGTAGCTCAGAATCTAGTGGTGAGTACCTCAGAATCTACCCCGTTGAGTAGCTCAGAATCTAGTCTGGTGAGTAGCTCAGAATCTAGTCCGGTGAGTATCTCAGAATCGAGTCCGGTGAGTAGCTCAAAATCTAATCCGCTGAGTAACTCAGAA
This sequence comes from Scyliorhinus torazame, assembly GCF_047496885.1. Lineage (NCBI taxonomy): Eukaryota > Metazoa > Chordata > Chondrichthyes > Carcharhiniformes > Scyliorhinidae > Scyliorhinus > Scyliorhinus torazame. Next base: position 425,045,711 of record NC_092707.1, on the reverse strand, counting down.
TTAGGTCTGGTGAGTAGCTCAGAATCTATTCCCGTGCCTAGTTCAGAATCTACCCCGGTGAGATGCTCAGAATCTACCCCGGTGAATAGCTCAGAATCTAGTCCGGTGAGTAGCTCAGAATCTAATCCGGTGAGAAGCTCAGAATCTACCGTGGTGAGTAGCTCAGAATCTACCCCAGTGAGTTGCTCAGAATCTTCTCCATTGAGTAGCTCAGAATCTAGTCCAGTGAGTAGCTCAGAATCTAGTCCGGTGAGTAGCTCAGAATCTAGTCCGGTGAGTTGCTCAGAATCAAGTCCAGTGAGTAGCTCAGAATCTAGTCCGGTGAGTAGCTCAGAATCTAGTGGTAAGTCCCTCAGAATCTACCCCGTTGAGTAGCACAGAATCTAGTCTGGTGAGTAGCTCAGAATCTAGTCCGGTGAGTAGCTCAGAATCTAGTCCGGTGAGTAGCTCTGAATCTAGTCCGGTGAGTTGCTCAGAATCTAGTCCAGTGAGTAGCTCAGAATCTAGTGGTGAGTACCTCAGAATCTACCCCGGTGAGTAGCTCAGAATCTAGGCCAGTGTGTAGCTCAGAATCTAGTCCGGTGCCTAGCTCAGAATGTACCCCGGTGAGATGCTCAGAATCTACTATGGTGAGTAGCTCAGAATCTACCCCGGTGAGTAGCTCAGAATCTAGGCCAGTGTGTAGCTCAGAATCTAGTCCGGTGCCTAGCTCAGAATGTACCCCGGTGAGATGCTCAGAATCTACTATGGTGAGTAGCTCAGAATATGCCCCAGTGAGTACCTTAGAATCTACCCCGGTGAGTAATTCAGAATCCAGTCCGGTGAGTAGCTCAGAATCTAGACTGGTGAGTAGCTCAGTATCTAGTCCAGTGAGTCGCTCAGAATCTAGACCGGTGAGTAGCTCAGAATCTAGTCCGGTGAGTAGCTCAGCATCGAGTCTGGTGAGTAGCTCAGAATCTAGACCGGTGAGTAGCTCAGAATCTCGTCCAGTGAGTAGCTCAGAATCTACTCCGGTGAGTAGCTCAGAATCTAGTCCGGTGAGTTGCTCAGAATCTAGTCTGGTGAGTAGCTCAGAATCTAGACCGGTGAGTAGCTCAGAATCTAGTCCAGTGAGTAGCTCAGAATCTAGTCAGGTGAGTAGCTCAGGATCTAGTCCAGTGAGTAGTTCAGAATCTAGACCCGTGAGTAGCTCAGAATCTAGTCCAGTGAGTAGCTCAGAATCTAGTCCGGTGAGTAGCTTAGAATCTAGTCCGGTGAGTAGCTCAGAATCTAGACCGGTGAGTAGCTCAGAATCTAGTCCGGTGAGTATCTCAGAATCTTCTCCGGTGAGTAACTGAGTATCTAGTCCGGTGCCTAGCTCTGAATTTAGTCCAGTGTGTAGCTCAGAATCTCGTCCGGTGCTTAGCTCAGAATCTAGTCCGGTGAGTAGCTCAGAACCTAGTCCGGTGAGTAGCTCAGAATTTAGTCCGGCGAGTATCTCAGAATCTACTCCGGTGAGTAGCTCAAAATCTAATCCGCTGAGTAGCTCAGAATTAGGTCTGGTGAGTAGCTCAGAATCTATTCCCGTGCCTAGTTCAGAATCTACCCCGGTGAGATGCTCAGAATCTACCCCGGTGAATAGCTCAGAATCTAGTCCGGTGAGTAGCTCAGAATCTAATCCGGTGAGAAGCTCAGAATCTACCGTGGTGAGTAGCTCAGAATCTACCCCAGTGAGTTGCTCAGAATCTACTCCATTGAGTAGCTCAGAATCTAGTCCAGTGAGTAGCTCAGAATCTAGTCCGGTGAGTAGCTCAGAATCTAGTCCAGTGAGTAGCTCAGAATCTAGTCCGGTGAGTAGCTCAGAATCTAGTCCAGTGAGTAGCTCAGGATCTAACCCGGTGAGTAGCTCAGAATCTAGACCGGTGAGTAGCTCAGAATCTAGTCCAGTGAGTAGCTCAGGATCTAACCCGGTGAGTAGCTCAGAATCTAGTCCAGTCAGTTGCTCAGAATCTACTCCGGTGTGTAGCTCAGAATCTAGTCCGGTGAGTAGCTCAGAATCTAGTCCGGTGCCTAGCTCAGAATCTAGTCTTGTGAGTAGCTCAGAATCTAGTCCGGTGAGTAGTTCAGAATCTACCTCCGGTGAGTAGCTCAAAATCTAATCCGGTGAGTAGCTCAGAATTAGGTCTGGTGAGTAGCTCAGAATCTAGTCCGGTGAGTTGCTCAGAATCTAGTCCAGTGAGTAGCTCAGAATCTACCCCGTTGAGTAGTTCAGAATCTAGTCCGGTGCCTAACTCAGAATCTAGTCCAGTGAGTAGCTCAGAATCTAGTCCAGTGAGGAGCTCAGAATCTAGTCGGTTGAGTAGCTCAGAATCTAGTTCGGTGAGTAGCTCAGAATCTAGTCCGGTGAGTAGTTCAGAATCTACCTCCGTTGAGTAGCTCAAAATGTAATCCGGTGAGTAGTTCAGAATCTATTCTGGTGAGTAGCTCAGAATCTATTCCGGTGCCGAGCTCAGAATCTACCCCGGTGAGTAGCTCAGAATCTACCCCAGTGAGTATCTCAGAATCTAGACCGGTGAGTAGCTCAGAATCTCGACTGATGAGTAGCTCAGTACCTAGTCCAGTGAGTAGCTCAGAATCTAACCCGGTGAGTAGCTCAGAATCTAGACCGGTGAGTAGCTCAGAATCTAGTCCAGTGAGTTGCTCAGAATCTACTCCGGTGAGTAGCTCAGAATCTAGTCCGGTGCGTAGCTCAGGATCTAGTCCAGTGAGTAGCTCAGAATCTAGTCCGGTGAGTAGCTCAGAATCTAGTCCGGTGAGTAGCTCAGAATCTAGACCGGTGAGTAGCTCAGAATCTAGTCCGGTGAGTAGCTCAGAATCTACTCCGGTGAGTAGCTCAGAATCTAGTCCGGTGAGTAGCTCAGGATCTAGTCCAGTGAGTAGCTCAGAATCTAGTCCGGTGAGTAGCTCAGAATCTAGTCCGGTGAGTAGCTCAGAATCTAGACCGGTGAGTAGCTCAGAATCTAGTCCGGTGAGTAGCTCAGAATCTAGTCCGGTGAGTAGCTCAGAATCTAGACCGGTGAGTATCTCAGAATCTACTCTGGTGAGTAGCTGAGTATCTAGTCCGGTGCCGAGCTCTGAATCTAGTCCAGTGTGTAGCTCAGAATCTCGTCCGGTGCATAGCTCAGAATCTAGACCGGTGAGTAGTTCAGAATCTACATCCCGTGAGTAGCTCAAAATCTAATCCGCTGAGGAGCTCAGAATTAGGTCTGGTGAGTAGGCCAGAATATATTCCGGTGCCTAGTTCAGAATCTACCCCGGTGAGATGCTCAGAATCTACCGTGGTGAGTAGCTCAGAATCTACCCCAGTGAGTAGCTCAGAATCTAGTCCAGTGAGTAGCTCAGAATCAAGTCCAGTGAGTAGCTCAGAATCTACCCCAGTGGGTCACTCAGAAACTAGACCGGTGAGTAGCTCAGAATCTAGTCCGCTGAGTATTTCCGAATATACCCCAGTGAGTACCACAGAATCTACCCCGTTGAGTAGCTCAGAATCTAGTCTGGTGAGTAGCTCAGAATCTAGTCTGGTGAGTAGCTCTGCATCTCGTCCAGTGCGTAGCTCAGAATCTACCCCGGTGAGATGCTCAGAATCTACCATGGTGAGTAGCTCAGAATCTAGTCCAGTGAGTAGATCAGAATCTAGACCGGTGAGTAGCTCAGAATCTAGTCCAGTGAGTAGCTCAGAATCTAGTCCGGTGAGTAGCTCAGAATCTAGTCCGGTGAGTAGCTCAGAATCAAGACCGGTGAGTAGCTCAGAATCTAGTCCGGTGAGTATCTCAGAATCTACTCCGGAGAGTAGCTGAGTATCTAGTCCGGTGCCTAGCTCTGAATCTAGTCCAGTGTGTAGCTCAGAATCTCGTCCGGTGCTTAGCTCTGAATCTAGTCCGGTGAGTAGCTCAGAATCTAGTCCGGTCAGAAGTTCAGAATCTACATCCGGTGGGTAGCTCAAAATCTAATATGCTGAGTAGCTCAGAATTTGGTCTGGTGAGTAGCTCAGAATCTATTCCGGTGCCTAATTCAGAATCTACCCCGGTGAGATGCACAGAACCTACCCCGGTGAGTAGCTCAGAATCTAGTCCGGTGAGTAGCTCAGAATCTAATCCGGTGAGTAGCTCGGAATCTACCGTGGTGAGAAGCTCAGAATCTACCCCAGTGAGTAGCTCAGAATCTAGTCCGGTGAGTAGCTCAGAATCTAGTCCGGTGAGTAGCTCAGAATCTAGTGGTGAGTAGCTCAGAATCTAGACCGGTGAGTAGCTCAGAATCTAGTCCAGTGAGTAGCTGAGAATCTATTCCGGTGAGTAGCTCAGAATCTAGTGGTGAGTACCTCAGAATCTACCCCGTTGAGTAGCTCAGAATCTAGTCTGGTGAGTAGCTCAGAATCTAGTCCGGTGAGTAGCTCTGAATCTAGTCCAGTGAGTAGCTCAGAATCTAGTCCGGTGAGTTGCTCAGAATCTAGACTGGTGAGTAGCTCAGAATCTAGTCCAGTGAGTAGCTCAGAATCTAGTCCGGTGAGTTGCTCAGAATCTAGTCTGGTAAGTAGCTCAGAATCTAGTCCGGTGAGTTGCTCAGAATCTAGTCTGGTGAGTAGCTCAGAACCTAGACCGGTGAGTAGCTCAGAGTCTAGTCCAGTGAGTAGCTCAGAATCTAGTCAGGTGAGTAGCTCAGGAGCTAGTCCAGTGAGTAGTTCAGAATCTAGACCCGTGAGTAGCTCAGAATCTAGTCCAGTGAGTAGCTCAGAATCTAGTCCGGTGAGTAGCTTAGAATCTAGTCCGGTGAGTAGCTCAGAATCTAGACCGGTGAGTAGCTCAGAATCTAGTCCGGTGAGTAGCTCAGAATCCAGTCTGGTGAGCAGCTCAGAATCAATCCAGTGAGTAGTTTAGAATCTAGACCAGTGAGTAGCTTAGAATCTAGTCCAGTGAGTAGCTCAGAATCTAGTCCGGTGAGTAGCTTAGAATCTAGTCCGGTGAGTAGCTCAGAATCTAGACCGGTGAGTAGCTCAGAATCTAGTCCGGTGAGTATCTCAGAATCTTCTCCGGTGAATAGCTGAGTATCTAGTCCGGTGCCTAGCTCTGAATCTAGTCCAGTGTGTAGCTCAGAATCTCGTCCGATGCTTAGCTCAGAATCTAGTCCGGTGAGTAGCTCAGAATCGAGTCCGGTGAGTAGCTCAGAATTAAGTCCGGCGAGTATCTCAGAATCTAGTCCGGTGAGTAGCTCTGAATCTAGTCCAGTGAGTAGCTTAGAATCTACTCCATTGAGTAGCTCAGAATCTAGTCCGGTGAGTTGCTCAGAATCAAGTCCAGTGAGTAGCTCAGAATCTAGTCCGGTGAGTAGCTCAGAATCTACTCCGGCGAGTAGCTCAGAATCTAGTGGTGAGTACCTCAGAATCTACCCCGTTGAGTAGCTCAGAATCTAGTCTGGTGAGTAGCTCAGAATCTTGTCCGGTGAGTAGCTCTGAATCTAGTCCGGTGAGTTGCTCAGAATCTAGTCCAGTGAGTAGCTTAGAATCTACTCCATTGAGTAGCTCAGAATCTAGTCCGGTGAGTAGCTCAGAATCTAGTCTGGTGAGTAGCTCAAATCTAGTCCGGTGAGTAGCTCAGAATCTAGTCCGGTGAGTAGCTCTGAATCTAGTCCGGTGCATAGCTCAGAATCTAGTCCGGTGAGTAGCTCAGAATCTAGTCCAGTGAGTAGCTCAGAATGTAGTCCGGTGAGTAGCTCGGAATCTAGTGGTGAGTAGCTCAGAATCTACCCCGGTGAGTAGCTCAGAATCTAGGCCAGTGTGTAGCTCAGAATCTAGTCCGGTGCCTAGCTCAGAATGTACCCCGGTGAGATGCTCAGAATCTACTATGGTGAGTAGCTCAGAATATACCCCAGTGAGTACCTTAGAATCTACCCCGGTGAGTAGTTCAGAATCTAGTCCGGTGAGTAGCTCAGAATCTAGACTGGTGAGTAGCTCAGTATCTAGTCCAGTGAGTTGCTCAGAATCTACTCCGGTGAGTAGCTCAGAATCTAGTCCGGTGAGTTGCTCAGAATCTAGTCTGGTGAGTAGCTCAGAATCTAGACCGGTGAGTAGCTCAGAATCTAGTACAGTGAGTAGCTCAGAATCTAGTCCAGTGAGTAGCTCAGAATCTAGTCCGGTGAGTAGCTTAGAACCTAGTCCGGTGAGTAGCTCAGAATCTAGTCCGGTGAGTATCTCAGAATCTTCTCCGGTGAGTAGCTGAGTATCTAGTCCGGTGCCTAGCTCTGAATCTAGTCCAGTGTGTAGCTCAGAATCTCGTCCGGTGCTTAGCTCAGAATCTAGTCCGGTGAGTAGCTCAGAATCTAGTCCGGTGAGTATCTCAGAATCGAGTCCGGTGAGTAGCTCAGAATTTAGTCCGGCGAGTACCTCAGAATCTACTCCAGTGAGTAGCTCAAAATCTAATCCGCTGAGTAGCTCAGAATTAGGTCTGGTGAGTAGCTCAGAATCTATTCCCGTGCCTAGTTCAGAATCTACCCCGGTGAGATGCTCATAATCTACCCCGGTGAATAGCTCAGAATCTAGTCCGGTGAGTAGCTCAGAATCTAATCCGGTGAGAAGCTCAGAATCTACCGTGGTGAGTAGCTCAGAATCTACCCCAGTGAGTTGCTCAGAATCTACTCCATTGAGTAGCTCAGAATCTAGTCCGGTGAGTAGCTCAGAATCTAGTCCAGTGAGTAGCTCAGAATCTAGTCTGGTGAGAAGTTCAGAATCTACATCCGGTGGGTAGCTCAAAATCTAATCTGCTGAGAAGCTCAGAATTAGGTCTGGTGAGTAGCTCAGAATCTATTCCGGTGCCTAGTTCAGAATCTACCCCGGTGAGATGCTCAGAACCTACCCCGGTGAGTAGCTCAGAATCTAGTACGGTGAGTAGCTCAGAATCTACCCCAGTGAGTAGCTCAGAATCTACCCCAGTGAGTAGCTCAGAATCTACTCCATTGAGTAGCTCAGAATCTAGTCCGGTGAGTTGCTCAGAATCTAGTCCAGTGAGTAGCTCAGAATCTAGTCCGGTGAGTAGCTCAGAGTCTAGTGGTGAGTAGCTCAGAATCTAGACCGGTGAGTAGCTCAGAATCTAGTCCAGTGAGTAGGTCAGTATCTAGTCCGGTGCCTAGCTCAAAATCTAGTCCGGTGAGTAGCTCAGAATCTACCCCAGTAAGTAGCTCAGAATCTAGTCCGGTGAGTTGCTCAGAATCAAGTCCAGTGAGTAGCTCAGAATCTAGTCCGGTGAGTTGCTCAGAATCAAGTCCAGTGAGTAGCTCAGAATCTAGTCCGGTGAGTAGCTCAGAATCTAGTGGTGAGTACCTGAGAATCTACCCCGTTGAGTAGCTCAGAATCTAGTCTGGTGAGTAGCTCAGAATCTAGTCCGGTGAGTAGCTCAGAATCTAGTCCGGTGAGTAGCTCTGAATCTAGTCCGGTGAGTTGCTCAGAATCTAGTCCAGTGAGTAGCTCAGAAGCTAGTCCGGTGAGTAGCTCGGAATCTAGTGCTGAGGTCCTCAGAATCTACCCCGGTGAGTAGCTCAGAATCTAGGCCAGTGTGTAGCTCAGAATCTAGTCCGGTGCCTAGCTCAGAATGTACCCCGGTGAGATGCTCAGAATCTACTATGGTGAGTAGCTCAGAATATACCCCAGTGAGTACCTTTGAATCTACCCCGGTGAGTAGTTCAGAATCTAGTCCGGTGAGTAGCTCAGAATCTAGTCCAGTGAGTAGCTCAGAATCTAGACCGGTGAGTAGCTCAGAATCTAGTCCAGTGAGTAGCTCAGAATCTAGTCAGGTGAGTAGCTCAGGATCTAGTCCAGTGAGTAGTTCAGAATCTAGACCCGTGAGTAGCTCAGAATCTAGTCCAGTGAGTAGCTCAGAATCTAGTCCGGTGAGTAGCTTAGAATCTAGTCCGGTGAGTAGCTCAGAATCTAGTCCAGTGAGTAGCTCAGGATCTAACCCGGTGAGTAGCTCAGAATCTAGACCGGTGAGTAGCTCAGAATCAAGTCCGGTGAGTAACTTGGAATCTACTCCGGTGTGTAGCTCAGAATCTAGTCCAGTCAGTTGCTCAGAATCTACTCCGGTGTGTAGCTCAGAATCTAGTCCGGTGAGTAGCTCAGAATCTAGTCCGGTGCCTAGCTCAGAATCTAGTCCTGTGAGTAGTTCAGAATCTAGTCCGGTGAGTAGTTCAGAATCTACCTCCGGTGAGTAGCTCAAAATCTAATCCGGTGAGTTGCTCAGAATCTAGTCCAGTGAGTAGCTCAGAATCTACCCCGTTGAGTAGCTCAGAATCTAGTCCGGTGCCTAACTCAGAATCTAGTCCAGTGAGTAGCTCAGAATCTAGTCCGGTGAGTAGGTCAGGATCTACCCCAGTGAGGAGCTCAGAATCTAGTCGGTTGAGTAGCTGAGAATCTAGTTCGGTGAGTAGCTCAGAATCTAGTCCGGTGAGTAGTTCAGAATCTACCTCCGTTGAGTAGCTCAAAATGTAATCCGGTGAGTAGTTCAGAATCTATTCTGGTGAGTAGCTCAGAATCTATTCCGGTGCCGAGCTCAGAATCTACCCCGGTGAGTAGCTCTGAATCTACCCCAGTGAGTATCTCAGAATCTAGACCGGTGAGTAGCTCAGAATCTCGACTGATGGGTAGCTCAGTACCTAGTCCAGTGAGTAGCTCAGAATCTAACCCGGTGAGTAGCTCAGAATCTAGACCGGTGAGTAGCTCAGAATCTATTCCAGTGAGTTGCTCAGAATCTACTCCGGTGAGTAGCTCAGAATCTAGTCCGGTGAGTAGCTCAGAATCTAGTCCAGTGAGTAGCTCAGAATCTAGTCCGGTGAGTAGCTCAGAATCTAGTCCGGTGAGTAGCTCAGAATCTAGACCGGTGAGTAGCTCAGAATCTAGTCCGGTGAGTATCTCAGAATCTACTCTGGTGAGTAGCTGAGTATCTAGTCCGGTGCCTAGCTCTGAATCTAGTCCAGTGTGTAGCTCAGAATCTCGTCCGGAGCTTAGCTCAGAATCTAGTCCGGTGAGTAGTTCAGAATCTACATCCCGTGAGTAGCTCAAAATCGAATCCGCTGAGGAGCTCAGAATTAGGTCTGGTGAGTAGCTCAGAATCTACCCCAGTGAGTAGCTCAGAATCTAGTCCAGTTAGTAGCTCAGAATCTAGACCGGTGAGTAGCTCAGAATCTAGTCCGCTGAGTATTTCAGAATATACCCCAGTGAGTACCACAGAATCTACCCCGTTGAGTAGCTCAGAATCTAGTCTGGTGAGTAGCTCAGAATCTAGTCCGGTGAGTAGCTCTGCATCTAGTCCAGTGCGTAGCTCAGAATCTACCCCGGTGAGATGCTCAGAATCTACCATGGTGAGTAGCTCAGAATCTGGTCCAGTGAGTAGCTCAGAATCTAGACCGGTGAGTAGCTCAGAATCTAGTCCAGTGAGTAGCTCAGAATCTAGTCCGGTGAGTAGCTCAGAATCTAGTCCGGTGAGTAGCTCAGAATCTAGACCGGTGAGTAGCTCAGAATCTAGTCCAGTGAGTAGCTCAGAATCTAGACCGGTGAGTAGCTCAGAATCTAGTCCGATGAGTAGCTCAGAATCTCGTCCGGTGCTTAGCTCAGAATCTAGTCCGGTGAGTAGCTCAGAATCTAGTCCGGTGAGTAGCTCAGAATCGAATCCGGTGAGTAGCTCGGAATCTACCGTGGTGAGAAGCTCAGAATCTACCCCAGTGAGTAGCTCAGAATCTAGTCCGGTGAGTAGCTCAGAATCTAGTCCGGTGAGTAGCTCAAAATATAGTCCAGTGAGTAGCTGAGAATCTAACCCGGTGAGTAGATCAGAATCTAGTCCGCTGCCTAGCTCAAAATCCAGTCCGGTGAGTAGCTCAGAATCAAGTCCGGTGAGTAGCTCAGAATCTAGTGGTGAGTACCTCAGAATCTACCCCGTTGAGTAGCTCAGAATCTAGTCTGGTGAGTAGCTCTGCATCTAGTCCGGTGAGTTGCTCAGAATCTAGTCCGGTGAGTAGCTCTGAATCTAGACCAGTGAGTAGCTCAGAATCTACTCCATTGAGTAGCTCAGAATCTAGTCCGGTGAGTTGCTCAGAATCAAGTCCAGTGAGTAGCTCAGAATCTAGTCCGGTGAGTAGCTCAGAATCTAGTGGTGAGTACCTCAGAATCTACCCCGTTGAGTAGCTCAGAATCTAGTCTGGTGAGTAGCTCAGAATCTAGTCCGGTGAGTAGCTCAGAATCTAGTCCGGTGAGTAGCTCAGTATCTAGTCCGGTGAGTAGCTCAGAATCTAGTCCGGTGAGTAGCTCAGAATCTAGTCCGGTGAGTAGCTCAGAATCTAGTCCGGTGAATAGCTCTGAATCTAGTCCGGTGAGTTGCTCAGAATCTAGTCCAGTGAGTAGCTCAGAATCTACCCCGGTGAGTAGCTCAGTATCTAGTCCAGTGTGTAGCTCAGAATCTAGTCCGGTGCCTAGCTCAGAATGTACCCCGGTGAGATGCTCAGAATCTACTATGGTGAGTAGCTCAGAATATACCCCAGTGAGTACCTTAGAATCTACCCCGGTGAGTAGTTCAGAATCTAGTCCGATGAGTAGCTCAGAATCTAGACTGGTGAGTAGCTCAGAATCTAGTCCTGTAAGTTGCTCAGAATCTAGTCCGGTGAGTAGCTCAGAATCTAGTCCAGTGAGTAGCTCAGAATCTAGACCGGTGAGTAGCTCAGAATCTAGTCCAGTGAGTTGCTCAGAATCTACTCCGGTGAGTAGCTCAGAATCTAGTCCGGTGATTTGCTCAGAATCTAGCCTGGTGAGTAGCTCAGAATCTAGACCGGTGAGTAGCTCAGAATCTAGTCCAGTGAGTAGCTCAGAATCTAGTCCGGTGAGTATCTCAGAATCGAGTCCGGTGAGTAGCTCAGAATTTAGTCCGGCGAGTACCTCAGAATCTACTCCGGTGAGTAGCTCAAAATCTAATCCGCTGAGTAGCTCAGAATTAGGTCTGGTGAGTAGCTCAGAATCTATTCCCGTGCCTAGTTCAGAATCTACCCCGGTGAGATGCTCATAATCTACCCCGGTGAATAGCTCAGAATCTAGTCCGGTGAGTAGCTCAGAATCTAATCCGGTGAGAAGCTCAGAATCTACCGTGGTGAGTAGCTCAGAATCTACCCCAGTGAGTTGCTCAGAATCTACTCCATTGAGTAGCTCAGAATCTAGTCCGGTGAGTAGCTCAGAATCTAGTCCAGTGAGTAGCTCAGAATCTAGTCTGGTGAGAAGTTCAGAATCTACATCCGGTGGGTAGCTCAAAATCTAATCTGCTGAGTAGCTCAGAATTAGGTCTGGTGAGTAGCTCAGAATCTATTCCGGTGCCTAGTTCAGAATCTACCCCGGTGAGATGCTCAGAACCTACCCCGGTGAGAAGCTCAGAATCTAGTACGGTGAGTAGCTCAGAATCTACCCCAGTGAGTAGCTCAGAATCTACCCCAGTGAGTAGCTCAGAATCTACTCCATTGAGTAGCTCAGAATCTAGTCCGGTGAGTTGCTCAGAATCTAGTCCAGTGAGTAGCTCAGAATCTAGTCCGGTGAGTAGCTCAGAGTCTAGTGGTGAGTAGCTCAGAATCTAGACCGGTGAGTAGCTCAGAATCTAGTCCAGTGAGTAGGTCAGTATCTAGTCCGGTGCCTAGCTCAAAATCTAGTCCGGTGAGTAGCTCAGAATCTACCCCAGTAAGTAGCTCAGAATCTAGTCCGGTGAGTTGCTCAGAATCAAGTCCAGTGAGTAGCTCAGAATCTAGTCCGGTGAGTTGCTCAGAATCAAGTCCAGTGAGTAGCTCAGAATCTAGTCCGGTGAGTAGCTCTAAATCTAGTGGTGAGTACCTCAGAATCTACCCCGTTGAGTAGCTCAGAATCTAGTCTGGTGAGTAGCTCAGAATCTAGTCCGGTGAGTAGCTCAGAATCTAGTCCGGTGAGTAGCTCTGAATCTAGTCCGGTGAGTTGCTCAGAATCTAGTCCAGTGAGTAGCTCAGAAGCTAGTCCGGTGAGTAGCTCGGAATCTAGTGCTGAGGTCCTCAGAATCTACCCCGGTGAGTAGCTCAGAATCTAGGCCAGTGTGTAGCTCAGAATCTAGTCCGGTGCCTAGCTCAGAATGTACCCCGGTGAGATGCTCAGAATCTACTATGGTGAGTAGCTCAGAATATACCCCAGTGAGTACCTTTGAATCTACCCCGGTGAGTAGTTCAGAATCTAGTCCGGTGAGTAGCTCAGAATCTAGTCCAGTGAGTAGCTCAGAATCTAGACCGGTGAGTAGCTCAGAATCTAGTCCAGTGAGTAGCTCAGAATCTAGTCAGGTGAGTAGCTCAGGATCTAGTCCAGTGAGTAGATCAGAATCTAGACCCGTGAGTAGCTCAGAATCTAGTCCAGTGAGTAGCTCAGAATCTAGTCCGGTGAGTAGCTTAGAATCTAGTCCGGTGAGTAGCTCTGAATCTAGTCCAGTGTGTAGCTCAGAATCTCGTCCGGTGCTTAGCTCAGAATCTAGTCCGGTGAGTAGCTCAGAACCTAGTCCGGTGAGTTGCTCAGAATTTAGGCCGGCGAGTATCTCAGAATCTACTCCGGTGAGTAGCTCAAAATCTAATCCGCTGAGTAGCTCAGAATCTATTCCCGTGCCTAGTTCAGAATCTACCCCGGTGAGATGCTCAGAATCTACCCCGGTGAATAGCTCAGAATCTAGTCCAGTGAGTAGCTCAGAATCTAGTCCGGTGAGTAGCTCAGAATCTAGTCCAGTGAGTAGCTCAGAATCTAGTCCGGTGAGTAGCTCAGAATCTAGTCCAGTGAGTAGCTCAGGATCTAACCCGGTGAGTAGCTCAGAATCTAGACCGGTGAGTAGCTCAGAATCAAGTCCGGTGAGTAACTTGGAATCTACTCCGGTGTGTAGCTCAGAATCTAGTCCAGTCAGTTGCTCAGAATCTACTCCGGTGTGTGGCTCAGAATCTAGTCCGGTGAGTAGCTCAGAATCTAGTCCGGTGCCTAGCTCAGAATCTAGTCCTGTGAGTAGTTCAGAATCTAGTCCGGTGAGTAGTTCAGAATCTACCTCCGGTGAGTAGCTCAAAATCTAATCCGGTGAGTTGCTCAGAATCTAGTCCAGTGAGTAGCTCAGAATCTACCCCGTTGAGTAGCTCAGAATCTAGTCCGGTGCCTAACTCAGAATCTAGTCCAGTGAGTAGCTCAGAATCTAGTCCGGTGAGTAGGTCAGGATCTACCCCAGTGAGGAGCTCAGAATCTAGTCGGTTGAGTAGCTGAGAATCTAGTTCGGTGAGTAGCTCAGAATCTAGTCCGGTGAGTAGTTCAGAATCTACCTCCGTTGAGTAGCTCAAAATGTAATCCGGTGAGTAGTTCAGAATCTATTCTGGTGAGTAGCTCAGAATCTATTCCGGTGCCGAGCTCAGAATCTACCCCGGTGAGTAGCTCTGAATCTACCCCAGTGAGTATCTCAGAATCTAGACCGGTGAGTAGCTCAGAATCTCGACTGATGGGTAGCTCAGTACCTAGTCCAGTGAGTAGCTCAGAATCTAACCCGGTGAGTAGCTCAGAATCTAGACCGGTGAGTAGCTCAGAATCTATTCCAGTGAGTTGCTCAGAATCTACTCCGGTGAGTAGCTCAGAATCTAGTCCGGTGAGTAGCTCAGGATCTAGTCCGGTGAGTTGCTCAGAAACTAGACCGTTGAGTAGCTCAGAATCTAGTCCAGTGAGTAGCTCAGAATCTAGTCCGGTGAGTAGCTCAGAATCTAGTCCGGTGAGTAGCTCAGAATCTAGACCGGTGAGTAGCTCAGAATCTAGTCCGGTGAGTATCTCAGAATCTACTCTGGTGAGTAGCTGAGTATCTAGTCCGGTGCCTAGCTCTGAATCTAGTCCAGTGTGTAGCTCAGAATCTCGTCCGGAGCTTAGCTCAGAATCTAGTCCGGTGAGTAGTTCAGAATCTACATCCCGTGAGTAGCTCAAAATCGAATCCGCAGAGGAGCTCAGAATTAGGTCTGGTGAGTAGCTCAGAATCTACCCCAGTGAGTAGCTCAGAATCTAGTCCAGTTAGTAGCTCAGAATCTAGACCGGTGAGTAGCTCAGAATCTAGTCCGCTGAGTATTTCAGAATATACCCCAGTGAGTACCACAGAATCTACCCCGTTGAGTAGCTCAGAATCTAGTCTGGTGAGTAGCTCAGAATCTAGTCCGGTGAGTAGCTCTGCATCTAGTCCAGTGCGTAGCTCAGAATCTACCCCGGTGAGATGCTCAGAATCTACCATGGTGAGTAGCTCAGAATCTGGTCCAGTGAGTAGCTCAGAATCTAGACCGGTGAGTAGCTCAGAATCTAGTCCAGTGAGTAGCTCAGAATCTAGACCGGTGAGTAGCTCAGAATCTAGTCCGATGAGTAGCTCAGAATCTCGTCCGGTGCTTAGCTCAGAATCTAGTCCGGTGAGTAGCTCAGAATCTAGTCCGGTGAGTAGCTCAGAATCGAATCCGGTGAGTAGCTCGGAATCTACCGTGGTGAGAAGCTCAGAATCTACCCCAGTGAGTAGCTCAGAATCTAGACCGGTGAGTAGCTCAGAATCTAGTCCAGTGAGTAGCTCAGAATCTAGTCCGGTGAGTAGCTCAGAATCTAGTCCGGTGAGTAGCTCAGAATCTAGACCGGTGAGTAGCTCAGAATCTAGTCCAGTGAGTAGCTCAGAATCTAGACCGGTGAGTAGCTCAGAATCTAGTCCGATGAGTAGCTCAGAATCTCGTCCGGTGCTTAGCTCAGAATCTAGTCCGGTGAGTAGCTCAGAATCTAGTCCGGTGAGTAGCTCAGAATCGAATCCGGTGAGTAGCTCGGAATCTACCGTGGTGAGAAGCTCAGAATCTACCCCAGTGAGTAGCTCAGAATCTAGTCCGGTGAGTAGCTCAGAATCTAGTCCGGTGAGTAGCTCAAAATATAGTCCAGTGAGTAGCTGAGAATCTAACCCGGTGAGTAGATCAGAATCTAGTCCGCTGCCTAGCTCAAAATCCAGTCCGGTGAGTTGCTCAGAATCTAGTCCAGTGAGTAGCTCAGAATCAAGTCCGGTGAGTAGCTCAGAATCTAGTGGTGAGTACCTCAGAATCTACCGCGTTGAGTAGCTCAGAATCTAGTCTGGTGAGTAGCTCTGCATCTAGTCCGGTGAGTTGCTCAGAATCTAGTCCGGTGAGTTGCTCAGAATCAAGTCCGGTGAGTAGCTCAGAATCTAGTGGTGAGTACCTCAGAATCTACCCCGTTGAGTAGCTCAGAATCTAGTCTGGTGAGTAGCTCTGCATCTTGTCCGGTGAGTTGCTCTGAATCTAGTCCAGTGAGTAGCTCAGAATCTACTCCATTGAGTAGCTCAGAATCTAGTCCGGTGAGTTGCTCAGAATCAAGTCCAGTGAGTAGCTCAGAATCTAGTCCGGTGAGTAGCTCAGAATCTAGTGGTGAGTACCTCAGAATCTACCCCGTTGAGTAGCTCAGAATCTAGTCTGGTGAGTAGCTCAGAATCTAGTCCGGTGAGTAGCTCAGAATCTAGTCCGGTGAGTAGCTCTGAATCTAGTCCGGTGAGTTGCTCAGAATCTAGTCCAGTGAGTAGCTCAGAATCTACCCCGGTGAGTAGCTCAGTATCTAGTCCAGTGTGTAGCTCAGAATCTAGTCCGGTGCCTAGCTCAGAATGTACCCCGGTGAGATGCTCAGAATCTACTATGGTGAGTAGCTCAGAATATACCCCAGTGAGTACCTTAGAATCTACCCCGGTGAGTAGTTCAGAATCTAGTCCGATGAGTAGCTCAGAATCTAGACTGGTGAGTAGCTCAGAATCTAGTCCTGTAAGTTGCTCAGAATCTAGTCCGGTGAGTAGCTCAGAATCTAGTCCAGTGAGTAGCTCAGAATCTAGACCGGTGAGTAGCTCAGAATCTAGTCCAGTGAGTTGCTCAGAATCTACTCCGGTGAGTAGCTCAGAATCTAGTCTGGTGATTTGCTCAGAATCTAGTCTGGTGAGTAGCTCAGAATCTAGACCGGTGAGTAGCTCAGAATCTAGTCCAGTGAGTAGCTCAGAATCTAGTCCGGTGAGTAGCTCAGAATCTAGACCGGTGAGTAGCTCAGAATCTAGTCTGGTGAGTATCTCAGAATCTACTCCGGAGAGTAGCTGAGTACCTAGTCCGGTGCCTAGCTCTGAATCTAGTCCAGTGTGTAGCTCAGAATCTCGTCCGGTGCTTAGCTCTGAATCTAGTCCGGTGAGTAGCTCAGAATCTAGTCCGGTCAGAAGTTCAGAATCTACATCCGGTGGGTAGCTCAAAATCTAATATGCTGAGTAGCTCAGAATTAGGTCTGGTGAGTAGCTCAGAATCTATTCCGGTGCCTAATTCAGAATCTACCCCGGTGAGATGCACAGAACCTACCCCGGTGAGTAGCTCAGAATCTAGTCCGGTGAGTAGCTCAGAATCTAATCCGGTGAGTAGCTCGGAATCTACCGTGGTGAGAAGCTCAGAATCTACCCCAGTGAGTAGCTCAGAATCTAGTCCGGTGAGTAGCTCAGAATCTAGTCCGGTGAGTTGCTCAGAATCTAGTCCAGTGAGTAGCTCAGAATCTAGTCCGGTGAGTAGCTCAGAATCTAGTGGTGAGTAGCTCAGAATCTACCCCAGTGAGTAGCTCAGAATCTACCACGGTGAGTAGCTCAGAATCTACCCCGTTGAGTAGCTCAGAATCTAGTCTGGTGAGTAGCTCAGAATCTAGTCCGGTGAGTAGCTCTGAATCTAGTCCAGTGAGTAGCTCAGAATCTACTCCATTGAGTAGCTCAGAATCTAGTCCGGTGAGTTGCTCAGAATCAAGTCCAGTGAGTAGCTCAGAATCTAGTCCGGTGAGTAGCTCAGAATCTAGTGGTGAGTACCTCAGGATCTACCCCGTTGAGTAGCTCAGAATCTAGTCTGGTGAGTAGCTCAGAATCTAGTCCGGTGAGTAGCTCAGAATCTAGTCCGGTGAGTAGGTCTGAATCTAGTCCGATGAGTAGCTCAGAATCTAGTCCGGTGAGTTGCTCAGAATCAAGTCCAGTGAGTAGCTCAGAATCTAGTCGGGTGAGTAGCTCAGAATCTAGTGGTGAGTACCTCAGAATCTACCCCGTTGAGTAGCTCAGAATCTAGTCTGGTGAGTTGCTCAGAATCTAGTCCGGTGAGTAGCTCAGAATCTAGTCCAGTGAGTAGCTCAGAATCTAGTCTGGTGAGAAGTTCAGAATCTACATCCGGTGGGTAGCTCAAAATCTAATCTGCTGAGTAGCTCAGAATTAGGTCTGGTGAGTAGCTCAGAATCTATTCCGGTGCCTAGTTCAGAATCTACCCCGGTGAGATGCTCAGAACCTACCCCGGTGAGAAGCTCAGAATCTAGTACGGTGAGTAGCTCAGAATCTACCCCAGTGAGTAGCTCAGAATCTACCCCAGTGAGTAGCTCAGAATCTACTCCATTGAGTAGCTCAGAATCTAGTCCGGTGAGTTGCTCAGAATCTAGTCCAGTGAGTAGCTCAGAATCTAGTCCGGTGAGTAGCTCAGAGTCTAGTGGTGAGTAGCTCAGAATCTAGACCGGTGAGTAGCTCAGAATCTAGTCCAGTGAGTAGGTCAGTATCTAGTCCGGTGCCTAGCTCAAAATCTAGTCCGGTGAGTAGCTCAGAATCTACCCCAGTAAGTAGCTCAGAATCTAGTCCGGTGAGTTGCTCAGAATCAAGTCCAGTGAGTAGCTCAGAATCTAGTCCGGTGAGTTGCTCAGAATCAAGTCCAGTGAGTAGCTCAGAATCTAGTCCGGTGAGTAGCTCTAAATCTAGTGGTGAGTACCTCAGAATCTACCCCGTTGAGTAGCTCAGAATCTAGTCTGGTGAGTAGCTCAGAATCTAGTCCGGTGAGTAGCTCAGAATCTAGTCCGGTGAGTAGCTCTGAATCTAGTCCGGTGAGTTGCTCAGAATCTAGTCCAGTGAGTAGCTCAGAAGCTAGTCCGGTGAGTAGCTCGGAATCTAGTGCTGAGGTCCTCAGAATCTACCCCGGTGAGTAGCTCAGAATCTAGGCCAGTGTGTAGCTCAGAATCTAGTCCGGTGCCTAGCTCAGAATGTACCCCGGTGAGATGCTCAGAATCTACTATGGTGAGTAGCTCAGAATATACCCCAGTGAGTACCTTTGAATCTACCCCGGTGAGTAGTTCAGAATCTAGTCCGGTGAGTAGCTCAGAATCTAGTCCAGTGAGTAGCTCAGAATCTAGACCGGTGAGTAGCTCAGAATCTAGTCCAGTGAGTAGCTCAGAATCTAGTCAGGTGAGTAGCTCAGGATCTAGTCCAGTGAGTAGATCAGAATCTAGACCCGTGAGTAGCTCAGAATCTAGTCCAGTGAGTAGCTCAGAATCTAGTCCGGTGAGTAGCTTAGAATCTAGTCCGGTGAGTAGCTCTGAATCTAGTCCAGTGTGTAGCTCAGAATCTCGTCCGGTGCTTAGCTCAGAATCTAGTCCGGTGAGTAGCTCAGAACCTAGTCCGGTGAGTTGCTCAGAATTTAGGCCGGCGAGTATCTCAGAATCTACTCCGGTGAGTAGCTCAAAATCTAATCCGCTGAGTAGCTCAGAATCTATTCCCGTGCCTAGTTCAGAATCTACCCCGGTGAGATGCTCAGAATCTACCCCGGTGAATAGCTCAGAATCTAGTCCAGTGAGTAGCTCAGAATCTAGTCCGGTGAGTAGCTCAGAATCTAGTCCAGTGAGTAGCTCAGAATCTAGTCCGGTGAGTAGCTCAGAATCTAGTCCAGTGAGTAGCTCAGGATCTAACCCGGTGAGTAGCTCAGAATCTAGACCGGTGAGTAGCTCAGAATCAAGTCCGGTGAGTAACTTGGAATCTACTCCGGTGTGTAGCTCAGAATCTAGTCCAGTCAGTTGCTCAGAATCTACTCCGGTGTGTGGCTCAGAATCTAGTCCGGTGAGTAGCTCAGAATCTAGTCCGGTGCCTAGCTCAGAATCTAGTCCTGTGAGTAGTTCAGAATCTAGTCCGGTGAGTAGTTCAGAATCTACCTCCGGTGAGTAGCTCAAAATCTAATCCGGTGAGTTGCTCAGAATCTAGTCCAGTGAGTAGCTCAGAATCTACCCCGTTGAGTAGCTCAGAATCTAGTCCGGTGCCTAACTCAGAATCTAGTCCAGTGAGTAGCTCAGAATCTAGTCCGGTGAGTAGGTCAGGATCTACCCCAGTGAGGAGCTCAGAATCTAGTCGGTTGAGTAGCTGAGAATCTAGTTCGGTGAGTAGCTCAGAATCTAGTCCGGTGAGTAGTTCAGAATCTACCTCCGTTGAGTAGCTCAAAATGTAATCCGGTGAGTAGTTCAGAATCTATTCTGGTGAGTAGCTCAGAATCTATTCCGGTGCCGAGCTCAGAATCTACCCCGGTGAGTAGCTCTGAATCTACCCCAGTGAGTATCTCAGAATCTAGACCGGTGAGTAGCTCAGAATCTCGACTGATGGGTAGCTCAGTACCTAGTCCAGTGAGTAGCTCAGAATCTAACCCGGTGAGTAGCTCCGAATCTAGACCGGTGAGTAGCTCAGAATCTATTCCAGTGAGTTGCTCAGAATCTACTCCGGTGAGTAGCTCAGAATCTAGTCCGGTGAGTAGCTCAGGATCTAGTCCGGTGAGTTGCTCAGAAACTAGACCGTTGAGTAGCTCAGAATCTAGTCCAGTGAGTAGCTCAGAATCTAGTCCGGTGAGTAGCTCAGAATCTAGTCCGGTGAGTAGCTCAGAATCTAGACCGGTGAGTAGCTCAGAATCTAGTCCGGTGAGTATCTCAGAATCTACTCTGGTGAGTAGCTGAGTATCTAGTCCGGTGCCTAGCTCTGAATCTAGTCCAGTGTGTAGCTCAGAATCTCGTCCGGAGCTTAGCTCAGAATCTAGTCCGGTGAGTAGTTCAGAATCTACATCCCGTGAGTAGCTCAAAATCGAATCCGCAGAGGAGCTCAGAATTAGGTCTGGTGAGTAGCTCAGAATCTACCCCAGTGAGTAGCTCAGAATCTAGTCCAGTTAGTAGCTCAGAATCTAGACCGGTGAGTAGCTCAGAATCTAGTCCGCTGAGTATTTCAGAATATACCCCAGTGAGTACCACAGAATCTACCCCGTTGAGTAGCTCAGAATCTAGTCTGGTGAGTAGCTCAGAATCTAGTCCGGTGAGTAGCTCTGCATCTAGTCCAGTGCGTAGCTCAGAATCTACCCCGGTGAGATGCTCAGAATCTACCATGGTGAGTAGCTCAGAATCTGGTCCAGTGAGTAGCTCAGAATCTAGACCGGTGAGTAGCTCAGAATCTAGTCCAGTGAGTAGCTCAGAATCTAGTCCGGTGAGTAGCTCAGAATCTAGTCCGGTGAGTAGCTCAGAATCTAGACCGGTGAGTAGCTCAGAATCTAGTCCAGTGAGTAGCTCAGAATCTAGACCGGTGAGTAGCTCAGAATCTAGTCCGATGAGTAGCTCAGAATCTCGTCCGGTGCTTAGCTCAGAATCTAGTCCGGTGAGTAGCTCAGAATCTAGTCCGGTGAGTAGCTCAGAATCGAATCCGGTGAGTAGCTCGGAATCTACCGTGGTGAGAAGCTCAGAATCTACCCCAGTGAGTAGCTCAGAATCTAGTCCGGTGAGTAGCTCAGAATCTAGTCCGGTGAGTAGCTCAAAATATAGTCCAGTGAGTAGCTGAGAATCTAACCCGGTGAGTAGATCAGAATCTAGTCCGCTGCCTAGCTCAAAATCCAGTCCGGTGAGTTGCTCAGAATCTAGTCCAGTGAGTAGCTCAGAATCAAGTCCGGTGAGTAGCTCAGAATCTAGTGGTGAGTACCTCAGAATCTACCGCGTTGAGTAGCTCAGAATCTAGTCTGGTGAGTAGCTCTGCATCTAGTCCGGTGAGTTGCTCAGAATCTAGTCCGGTGAGTTGCTCAGAATCAAGTCCGGTGAGTAGCTCAGAATCTAGTGGTGAGTACCTCAGAATCTACCCCGTTGAGTAGCTCAGAATCTAGTCTGGTGAGTAGCTCTGCATCTTGTCCGGTGAGTTGCTCTGAATCTAGTCCAGTGAGTAGCTCAGAATCTACTCCATTGAGTAGCTCAGAATCTAGTCCGGTGAGTTGCTCAGAATCAAGTCCAGTGAGTAGCTCAGAATCTAGTCCGGTGAGTAGCTCAGAATCTAGTGGTGAGTACCTCAGAATCTACCCCGTTGAGTAGCTCAGAATCTAGTCTGGTGAGTAGCTCAGAATCTAGTCCGGTGAGTAGCTCAGAATCTAGTCCGGTGAGTAGCTCTGAATCTAGTCCGGTGAGTTGCTCAGAATCTAGTCCAGTGAGTAGCTCAGAATCTACCCCGGTGAGTAGCTCAGTATCTAGTCCAGTGTGTAGCTCAGAATCTAGTCCGGTGCCTAGCTCAGAATGTACCCCGGTGAGATGCTCAGAATCTACTATGGTGAGTAGCTCAGAATATACCCCAGTGAGTACCTTAGAATCTACCCCGGTGAGTAGTTCAGAATCTAGTCCGATGAGTAGCTCAGAATCTAGACTGGTGAGTAGCTCAGAATCTAGTCCTGTAAGTTGCTCAGAATCTAGTCCGGTGAGTAGCTCAGAATCTAGTCCAGTGAGTAGCTCAGAATCTAGACCGGTGAGTAGCTCAGAATCTAGTCCAGTGAGTTGCTCAGAATCTACTCCGGTGAGTAGCTCAGAATCTAGTCTGGTGATTTGCTCAGAATCTAGTCTGGTGAGTAGCTCAGAATCTAGACCGGTGAGTAGCTCAGAATCTAGTCCAGTGAGTAGCTCAGAATCTAGTCCGGTGAGTAGCTCAGAATCTAGACCGGTGAGTAGCTCAGAATCTAGTCTGGTGAGTATCTCAGAATCTACTCCGGAGAGTAGCTGAGTACCTAGTCCGGTGCCTAGCTCTGAATCTAGTCCAGTGTGTAGCTCAGAATCTCGTCCGGTGCTTAGCTCTGAATCTAGTCCGGTGAGTAGCTCAGAATCTAGTCCGGTCAGAAGTTCAGAATCTACATCCGGTGGGTAGCTCAAAATCTAATATGCTGAGTAGCTCAGAATTAGGTCTGGTGAGTAGCTCAGAATCTATTCCGGTGCCTAATTCAGAATCTACCCCGGTGAGATGCACAGAACCTACCCCGGTGAGTAGCTCAGAATCTAGTCCGGTGAGTAGCTCAGAATCTAATCCGGTGAGTAGCTCGGAATCTACCGTGGTGAGAAGCTCAGAATCTACCCCAGTGAGTAGCTCAGAATCTAGTCCGGTGAGTAGCTCAGAATCTAGTCCGGTGAGTTGCTCAGAATCTAGTCCAGTGAGTAGCTCAGAATCTAGTCCGGTGAGTAGCTCAGAATCTAGTGGTGAGTAGCTCAGAATCTACCCCAGTGAGTAGCTCAGAATCTACCACGGTGAGTAGCTCAGAATCTACCCCGTTGAGTAGCTCAGAATCTAGTCTGGTGAGTAGCTCAGAATCTAGTCCGGTGAGTAGCTCTGAATCTAGTCCAGTGAGTAGCTCAGAATCTACTCCATTGAGTAGCTCAGAATCTAGTCCGGTGAGTTGCTCAGAATCAAGTCCAGTGAGTAGCTCAGAATCTAGTCCGGTGAGTAGCTCAGAATCTAGTGGTGAGTACCTCAGGATCTACCCCGTTGAGTAGCTCAGAATCTAGTCTGGTGAGTAGCTCAGAATCTAGTCCGGTGAGTAGCTCAGAATCTAGTCCGGTGAGTAGGTCTGAATCTAGTCCGATGAGTAGCTCAGAATCTAGTCCGGTGAGTTGCTCAGAATCAAGTCCAGTGAGTAGCTCAGAATCTAGTCGGGTGAGTAGCTCAGAATCTAGTGGTGAGTACCTCAGAATCTACCCCGTTGAGTAGCTCAGAATCTAGTCTGGTGAGTTGCTCAGAATCTAGTCCGGTGAGTAGCTCAGAATCTAGTCCGGTGAGTTGCTCAGAATCTAGTCCGGTGAGTTGCACAGAATCTAGTCCAGTGAGTAGCTCAGAATCTAGTCCGATGAGTAGCTCGGAATCTAGTGGTGAGTACCTCAGAATCTACCCCGGTGAGTAGCTCAGAATCTAGGCCAGTGTGTAGCTCAGAATCTAGTCCGGTGCCTAGCTCAGAACGTACCCCGGTGAGATGCTCAGAATCTACTATGGTGAGTAGCTCAGTATATACCCCAGTGAGTACCTTAGAATCTACCCCGGTGAGTAGTTCAGAATCTAGTCCAGTGAGTCGCTCAGAATCTAAACCGGTGAGTTGCTCAGAATCGAGACCGGTGAGTAGCTCAGAATCTAGTCCGGTGAGTTGCTCAGAATCTAGTCTGGTGAGTAGCTCAGAATCTAGACCGGTGAGTAGCTCAGAATCTAGTCCAGTGAGTAGCTCAGAATCTAGTCAGGTGAGTAGCTCAGGATCTAGTCCAGTGAGTAGTTCAGAATCTAGACCCGTGAGTAGCTCTGTATCTAGTCCAGTGTGTAGCTCAGAATCTCGTCCGGTGCTTAGCTCAGAATCTAGTCCGGTGAGTAGCTCAGAACCTAGTCCGGTGAGTAGCTCAGAATCTAGTCCGGTGAGTATCTCAGAATCTAGTCCGGTGAGTAGCTCAGAATTTAGTCCGGCGAGTATCTCAGAATCTACTCCGGTGAGTAGCTCAAAATCTAATCCTCAGAGTAGCTCAGAATGAGGTCTGGTGAATAGCTCAGAATCTATTCCCGTGCCTAGTTCAGAATCTACCCCGGTGTGATGCTCAGAATCTACCCCGGTGAGTCGCTCAGAATCTAATCCGGTGAGAAGCTCAGAATCTACCGTGGTGAGTAGCTCAGAATCTACCCCAGTGAGTTGCTCAGAATCTAGTCCAGTGAGTAGCTCAGAATCTAGTCCGGTGAGTAGCTCCGAATCTAGTCCAGTGAGTAGCTCAGAATCTAGTCCTGTGAGTAGCTCAGAATCTAGTCCAGTGAGTAGCTCCGAATCTAGTCCATTGAGTAGCTCAGAATCTAGTCCAGTGAGTAGCTCAGAATCTAGTCCGGTGAGTAGCTCCGAATCTAGTCCAGTGAGTAGCTCAGAATCTAGTCCTGTGAGTAGCTCAGAATCTAGTCCAGTGAGTAGCTCAGAATCTAGTCCAGTGAGTAGCTCAGAATCTAGTCCTGTGAGTAGCTCAGAATCTAGTCCAGTGAGTAGCTCCGAATCTAGTCCAGTGAGTAGCTCAGAATCTAGTCCTGTGAGTAGCTCAGAATCTAGTCCAGTGAGTAGCTCAGGATCTACCCCGGTGAGTAGCTCAGAATCTAGACCGTGAGTAGCTCAGAATCTAGTCCAGTCAGTTGCTCAGAATCTACTCCGGTGTGTAGCTCAGAATCTAGTCCGGTGAGTAGCTCAGAATCTAGTCCGGTGCCTAGCTCAGAATCTAGTCCTGTGAGTAGCTCAGAATCTAGTCCGGTGAGGAGTTCAGAATTTACCTCTGGTGAGTAGCTCAAAATCTAATCCTGTGAGCAGCTCAGAATCTATTCCGGTGAGTTGCTCAGAATCTAGTCCAGTGAGTAGCTCAGAATCTAGTCCGGTGAGTAGCTCAGAATCTAGTCCGGTGAGTAGTTCAGAATCTACCTCCGTTGAGTAGCTCAAAATGTAATCCGGTGAGTAGTTCAGAATCTATTCTGGTGAGTAGCTCAGAATCTATTCCGGTGCCGAGCTCAGAATCAACCCCGGTGAGTAGCTCAGAATCTACCCCAGTGAGTATCTCAGAATCTAGACCGGTGAGTAGCTCAGAATCTCGACTGATGAGTAGCTCAGTACCTAGTCCAGTGAGTAGCTCAGAATCTAACCCGGTGAGTAGCTCAGAATCTAGACCGGTGAGTAGCTCAGAATCTAGTCCAGTGAGTTGCTCAGAACCTACTCCGGTGAGTAGCTCAGAATCTAGTCCGGTGAGTAGCTCAGAATCTCGACTGATGAGTAGCTCAGTACCTAGTCCAGTGAGTAGCTCAGAATCTAACCCGGTGAGTAGCTCAGAATCTAGACCGGTGAGTAGCTCAGAATCTAGTCCAGTGAGTTGCTCAGAACCTACTCCGGTGAGTAGCTCAGAATCTAGTCCGGTGAGTAGCTCAGGATCTAGTCCGGTGAGTAGCTCAGAAACTAGACCGGTGAGTAGCTCAGAATCTAGTCCAGTGAGTAGCTCAGAATCTAGTCCGGTGAGTAGCTCAGAATCTAGTCCGGTGAGTAGCTCAGAATCTAGACCGGTGAGTAGCTCAGAATCTAGTCGGGTGAGTATCCCAGAATCTACTCTGGTGAGTGGCTGAGTATCTAGTCCGGTGCCTAGCTCTGAATCTAGTCCAGTGTGTAGCTCAGAATCTCATCCGGTGCATAGCTCAGAATCTAGTCCGGTGAGTAGTTCAGAATCTACATCCCGTGAGTAGCTCAAAATCTAATCCGCTGAGGAGCTCAGAATTAGGTCTGGTGAGTAGGTCAGAATATATTACGGTGCCTAGTTCAGAATCTACCCCGGTGAGATGCTCAGAATCTACCGTGGTGAGTAGCTCAGAATCTACCCCAGTGAGTAGCTCAGAATCTAGTCCAGTGAGTAGCTCAGAATCAAGTCCAGTGAGTAACTCAGAATCTAGACCGGTGAGTAGCTCAGAATCTAGTCCGGTGAGTATTTCAGAATATACCCCAGTGAGTACCACAGAATCTACCCCGTTGAGTAGCTCAGAATCTAGTCTGGTGAGTAGCTCAGAATCTAGTCCGGTGAGTAGCTCTGCATCTAGTCCAGAGCGTAGTTCAGAATCTACCCCGGTGAGATGCTCAGAATCTACCATGGTGAGTAGCTCACAATCTAGTCCAGTGAGTAGCTCAGAATCTAGACCGGTGAGTAGCTCAGAATCTAGTCCAGTGAGTAGCTCAGAATCTAGTCCGGTGAGTAGCTCAGAATCTAGACCGGTGAGTAGCTCAGAATCTAGTTCGGTGAGTATCTCAGAATCTACTCCGGAGAGTAGCTGAGTATCTAGTCCGGTGCCTAGCTCTGAATCTAGTCCAGTGTGTAGCTCAGAAACTCGTCCGGTGCTTAGCTCTGAATCTAGTCCGGTGAGGAGCTCAGAATCTAGTCCGGTCAGAAGTTCAGAATCTACATCCGGTGGTTAGCTCAAAATCTAATATGCTGAGTAGCTCAGAATTAGGTCTGGTGAGTAGCTCAGAATCTATTCCGGTGCCTAATTCAGAATCTACCCCGGTGAGATGCACAGAACCTACCCCGGTGAGTAGCTCAGAATCTAGTCCGGTGAGTAGCTCAGAATCTAATCCGGTGAGTAGCTCGGAATCTACCCCAGTGAGTAGCTAAGAATCTAGTCCGGTGAGTAGCTCAGAATCTATTCCGGTGAGTAGCTCAGAATCTAGTCCGGTGAGTTGCCCAGAATCTAGTCCGGTGAGTAGCTCAGAATCTAATCCGGTGAGAAGCTCAGAATCTACCGTGGTGAGTAGCTCAGAATCTACCCCAGTGAGTTGCTCAGAATCTACTCCATTGAGTAGCTCAGAATCTAGTCCAGTGAGTAGCTCAGAATCTAGTCCGGTGAGTAGCTCCGAATCTAGTCCAGTGAGTACCTCAGAATCTAGTCCTGTGAGTAGCTCAGAATCTAGTCCAGTGAGTAGCTCAGGATCTAGTCCAGTGAGTAGCTCAGAATCTAGTCCAGTGAGTAGCTCAGAATCTAGTCCGGTGAGTAGCTCAGAATCTAGACCGTGAGTAGCTCAGAATCTAGTCCAGTCAGTTGCTCAGAATCTACTCCGGTGTGTAGCTCAGAATCTAGTCCGGTGAGTAGCTCAGAATCTAGTCCGGTGCCTAGCTCAGAATCTAGTCCTGTGAGTAGCTCAGAATCTAGTCCGGTGAGGAGTTCAGAATTTACCTCTGGTGAGTAGCTCAAAATCTAATCCTGTGAGCAGCTCAGAATCTATCCCGGTGAGTTGCTCAGAATCTAGTCCAGTGAGTAGCTCAGAATCTACCCCGTTGAGTAGCTCAGAATCTAGTCCGGTGAGTAGCTCAGGATCTAGTCCGGTGAGTAGCTCAGAAACTAGACCGGTGAGTAGCTCAGAATCTAGTCCAGTGAGTATCTCAGAATTAGGTCTGGTGAGTAGGTCAGAATATATTACGGTGCCTAGTTCAGAATCTACCCCGGTGAGATGCTCAGAATCTACCGTGGTGAGTAGCTCAGAATCTACCCCAGTGAGTAGCTCAGAATCTAGTCCAGTGAGTAGCTCAGAATCAAGTCCAGTGAGTAACTCAGAATCTAGACCGGTGAGTAGCTCAGAATCTAGTCCGGTGAGTATTTCAGAATATACCCCAGTGAGTACCACAGAATCTACCCCGTTGTGTAGCTCAGAATCTAGTCTGGTGAGTAGCTCAGAATCTAGTCCGCTGAGTAGCTCTGTATCTAGTCCAGAGCGTAGTTCAGAATCTACCCCGGTGAGATGCTCAGAATCTACCATGGTGAGTAGCTCACAATCTAGTCCAGTGAGTAGCTCAGAATCTAGACCGGTGAGTAGCTCAGAATCTAGTCCAGTGAGTAGCTCAGAATCTAGTCCGGTGAGTAGCTCAGAATCTAGACCGGTGAGTAGCTCAGAATCTAGTTCGGTGAGTATCTCAGAATCTACTCCGGAGAGTAGCTGAGTATCTAGTCCGGTGCCTAGCTCTGAATCTAGTCCAGTGTGTAGCTCAGAAACTCGTCCGGTGCTTAGCTCTGAATCTAGTCCGGTGAGTAGCTCAGAATCTAGTCCGGTCAGAAGTTCAGAATCTACATCCGGTGGTTAGCTCAAAATCTAATATGCTGAGTAGCTCAGAATTAGGTCTGGTGAGTAGCTCAGAATCTATTCCGGTGCCTAATTCAGAATCTACCCCGGTGAGATGCACAGAACCTACCCCGGTGAGTAGCTCAGAATCTAGTCCGGTGAGTAGCTCAGAATCTAATCCGGTGAGTAGCTCGGAATCTACCCCAGTGAGTAGCTAAGAATCTAGTCCGGTGAGTAGCTCAGAATCTATTCCGGTGAGTAGCTCAGAATCTAGTCCGGTGAGTTGCCCAGAATCTAGTCCGGTGAGTAGCTCAGAATCTAATCCGGTGAGAAGCTCAGAATCTACCGTGGTGAGTAGCTCAGAATCTACCCCAGTGAGTTGCTCAGAATCTACTCCATTGAGTAGCTCAGAATCTAGTCCAGTGAGTAGCTCAGAATCTAGTCCGGTGAGTAGCTCCGAATCTAGTCCAGTGAGTACCTCAGAATCTAGTCCTGTGAGTAGCTCAGAATCTAGTCCAGTGAGTAGCTCAGGATCTAGTCCAGTGAGTAGCTCAGAATCTAGTCCAGTGAGTAGCTCAGAATCTAGTCCGGTGAGTAGCTCAGAATCTAGACCGTGAGTAGCTCAGAATCTAGTCCAGTCAGTTGCTCAGAATCTACTCCGGTGTGTAGCTCAGAATCTAGTCCTGTGAGTAGCTCAGAATCTAGTCCGGTGAGGAGTTCAGAATTTACCTCTGGTGAGTAGCTCAAAATCTAATCCTGTGAGCAGCTCAGAATCTATTCCGGTGAGTTGCTCAGAATCTAGTCCAGTGAGTAGCTCAGAATCTACCCCGTTGAGTAGCTCAGAATCTAGTCCGGTGCCTAACTCAGAATCTAGTCCAGTGAGTAGCTCAGAATCTAGACCGGTGAGTAGCTCAGAATCTAGTCCAGTGAGTAGCTCAGAATCTAGTCCGGTGAGTAGCTCAGAATCTAGACCGGTGAGTAGCTCAGAATCTAGTTCGGTGAGTATCTCAGAATCTACTCCGGAGAGTAGCTGAGTATCTAGTCCGGTGCCTAGCTCTGAATCTAGTCCAGTGTGTAGCTCAGAAACTCGTCCGGTGCTTAGCTCTGAATCTAGTCCGGTGAGTAGCTCAGAATCTAGTCCGGTCAGAAGTTCAGAATCTACATCCGGTGGTTAGCTCAAAATCTAATATGCTGAGTAGCTCAGAATTAGGTCTGGTGAGTAGCTCAGAATCTATTCCGGTGCCTAATTCAGAATCTACCCCGGTGAGATGCACAGAACCTACCCCGGTGAGTAGCTCAGAATCTAGTCCGGTGAGTAGCTCAGAATCTAATCCGGTGAGTAGCTCGGAATCTACCCCAGTGAGTAGCTAAGAATCTAGTCCGGTGAGTAGCTCAGAATCTATTCCGGTGAGTAGCTCAGAATCTAGTCCGGTGAGTTGCCCAGAATCTAGTCCGGTGAGTAGCTCAGAATCTAATCCGGTGAGAAGCTCAGAATCTACCGTGGTGAGTAGCTCAGAATCTACCCCAGTGAGTTGCTCAGAATCTACTCCATTGAGTAGCTCAGAATCTAGTCCAGTGAGTAGCTCAGAATCTAGTCCGGTGAGTAGCTCCGAATCTAGTCCAGTGAGTACCTCAGAATCTAGTCCTGTGAGTAGCTCAGAATCTAGTCCAGTGAGTAGCTCAGGATCTAGTCCAGTGAGTAGCTCAGAATCTAGTCCAGTGAGTAGCTCAGAATCTAGTCCGGTGAGTAGCTCAGAATCTAGACCGTGAGTAGCTCAGAATCTAGTCCAGTCAGTTGCTCAGAATCTACTCCGGTGTGTAGCTCAGAATCTAGTCCTGTGAGTAGCTCAGAATCTAGTCCGGTGAGGAGTTCAGAATTTACCTCTGGTGAGTAGCTCAAAATCTAATCCTGTGAGCAGCTCAGAATCTATTCCGGTGAGTTGCTCAGAATCTAGTCCAGTGAGTAGCTCAGAATCTACCCCGTTGAGTAGCTCAGAATCTAGTCCGGTGCCTAACTCAGAATCTAGTCCAGTGAGTAGCTCAGAATCTAGTCCGGTGAGTAGCTCAGAATCTAGTCCGGTGAGTAGTTCAGAATCTACCTCCGTTGAGTAGCTCAAAATGTAATCCGGTGAGTAGTTCAGAATCTATTCTGGTGAGTAGCTCAGAATCTATTCCGGTGTCGAGCTCAGAATCTACCCCGGTGAGTAGCTCAGAATCTACCCCAGTGAGTATCTCAGAATCTAGACCGGTGAGTAGCTCAGAATCTCGACTGATGAGTAGCTCAGTACCTAGTCCAGTGAGTAGCTCAGAATCTAACCCGGTGAGTAGCTCAGAATCTAGACCGGTGAGTAGCTCAGAATCTAGTCCAGTGAGTTGCTCAGAACCTACTCCGGTGAGTAGCTCAGAATCTAGTCCGGTGAGTAGCTCAGGATCTAGTCCGGTGAGTAGCTCAGAAACTAGACCGGTGAGTAGCTCAGAATCTAGTCCAGTGAGTAGCTCAGAATCTAGTCCGGTGAGTAGCTCAGAATCTCGACTGATGAGTAGCTCAGTACCTAGTCCAGTGAGTAGCTCAGAATCTAACCCGGTGAGTAGCTCAGAATCTAGACCGGTGAGTAGCTCAGAATCTAGTCCGGTGAGTAGCTCAGGATCTAGTCCGGTGAGTAGCTCAGAAACTAGACCGGTGAGTAGCTCAGAATCTAGTCCAGTGAGTAGCTCAGAATCTAGTCCGGTGAGTAGCTCAGAATCTAGTCCGGTGAGTAGCTCAGAATCTAGACCGGTGAGTAGCTCAGAATCTAGTCCGGTGAGTATCCCAGAATCTACTCTGGTGAGTGGCTGAGTATCTAGTCCGGTGCCTAGCTCTGAATCTAGTCCAGTGTGTAGCTCAGAATCTCATCCGGTGCATAGCTCAGAATCAAGTCCGGTGAGTAGTTCAGAATCTACATCCCGTGAGTAGCTCAAATTCTAATCCGCTGAGGAGCTCAGAATTAGGTCTGGTGAGTAGGTCAGAATATATTACGGTGCCTAGTTCAGAATCTACCCCGGTGAGATGCTCAGAATCTACCGTGGTGAGTAGCTCAGAATCTACCCCAGTGAGTAGCTCAGAATCTAGTCCAGTGAGTAGCTCAGAATCAAGTCCAGTGAGTAACTCAGAATCTAGACCGGTGAGTAGCTCAGAATCTAGTCCGGTGAGTATTTCAGAATATACCCCAGTGAGTACCACAGAATCTACCCCGTTGAGTAGCTCAGAATCTAGTCTGGTGAGTAGCTCAGAATCTAGTCCGGTGAGTAGCTCTGCATCTAGTCCAGAGCGTAGTTCAGAATCTACCCCGGTGAGATGCTCAGAATCTACCATGGTGAGTAGCTCACAATCTAGTCCAGTGAGTAGCTCAGAATCTAGACCGGTGAGTAGCTCAGAATCTAGTCCAGTGAGTAGCTCAGAATCTAGTCCGGTGAGTAGCTCAGAATCTAGACCGGTGAGTAGCTCACAATCTAGTCCGGTGAGTAGCTCGGAATCTATTCCGGTGCCTAATTCAGAATCTACCCCGGTGAGATGCACAGAACCTACCCCGGTGAGGAGCTCAGAATTAGGTCTGGTGAGTAGGTCAGAATATATTACGGTGCCTAGTTCAGAATCTACCCCGGTGAGATGCTCAGAATCTACCGTGGTGAGTAGCTCAGAATCTACCCCAGTGAGTAGCTCAGAATCTAGTCCAGTGAGTAGCTCAGAATCAAGTCCAGTGAGTAACTCAGAATCTAGACCGGTGAGTAGCTCAGAATCTAGTCCGGTGAGTATTTCAGAATATACCCCAGTGAGTACCACAGAATCTACCCCGTTGAGTAGCTCAGAATCTAGTCTGGTGAGTAGCTCAGAATCTAGTCCGGTGAGTAGCTCTGCATCTAGTCCAGAGCGTAGTTCAGAATCTACCCCGGTGAGATGCTCAGAATCTACCATGGTGAGTAGCTCACAATCTAGTCCAGTGAGTAGCTCAGAATCTAGACCGGTGAGTAGCTCAGAATCTAGTCCAGTGAGTAGCTCAGAATCTAGTCCGGTGAGTAGCTCAGAATCTAGACCGGTGAGTAGCTCACAATCTAGTCCGGTGAGTAGCTCGGAATCTATTCCGGTGCCTAATTCAGAATCTACCCCGGTGAGATGCACAGCACCTACCCCGGTGAGTAGCTCAGAATCTAGTCCGGTGAGTAGCTCAGAATCTAATCCGGTGAGTAGCTCGGAATCTACCCCAGTGAGTAGCTAAGAATCTAGTCCGGTGAGTAGCTCAGAATCTATTCCGGTGAGTAGCTCAGAATCTAGTCCGGTGAGTTGCTCAGAATCTAGTCCGCTGAGTAGCTCAGAATCTAGTCCGGTGAGTAGCTCAGAATCTAGTGGTGAGTACCTCAGAATCTACCCCGTTGAGTAGCTCAGAATCTAGTCTGGTGAGTAGCTCAGAATCTAGTCCGGTGAGTAGCTCTGAATCTAGTCCGGTGAGTTGCTCAGAATCTAGTCCAGTGAGTAGCTCAGAATCTAATCCGGTGAGTAGCTCAGAATCTAGTGGTGAGTACCTCAGAATCTACCCCGGTGAGTAGCTCAGTATCTAGTCCAGTGTGTAGCTCAGAATCTAGTCCGGTGCCTAGCTCAGAATCTAGTCCGGTGAGATGCTCAGAATCTACTATGGTGAGTAGCTCAGAATATACTCCAGTGAGTACCTTAGAATCTACCCCGGTGAGTAGTTTAGAATCTAGTCCGGTGAGTAGCTCAGAATCTAGACTGGTGAGTAGCTCAGTATCTAGTCCAGTGTGTAGCTCAGAATCTAGTCCGGTGCCTAGCTCAGAATGTACCCAGGTGAGATGCTCAGAATCTACTATGGTGAGTAGCTCAGAATTTAGTCCGGTGAGTATCTCAGAATCTACTCCGGTGAGTAGCTGAGTATCTAGTCCGGTGCCTAGCTCTGAATCTAGTCCAGTGTGTAGCTCAGAATCTCGTCCGGTGCTTAGCTCAGAATCTAGTCCGGTGAGTTGCTCAGAATCTAGTCCGATGTGTAGCTCAGAATCTAGTCCGGTGAGTAGTTCAGAATCTACATCCCGTGAGTAGCTCAAAATCTAATCCGCTGAGTAGCTCAGAATTTGGTCTGGTAAGTAGCTCAGAATCTATTCCAGTGCCTAGTTCAGAATCTACCCCGGTGAGATGTTCAGAATCTACCCAGGTGAATATCTCAGAATCTAGTCCGGTGAGCAGCTCAGAATCTACCCCAGTGAGCAGCTCAGAATCTAGTCCGGTGAGTAGCTCAGAATCTAGTCCGGTGAGCAGCTCAGAATCTACCCCAGTGAGTAGCTCAGAATCTAGTCCAGTGAGTAGCTCAGAATCAAGTCCAGTGAGTACCACAGAATCTACCCCGTTGAGTAGCTCAGAATCTAGTCTGGTGAGTAGCTCAGAATCTAGTCCGGTGAGTAGCTCTGCATCTAGTCCAGAGCGTAGCTCAGAATCTACCCCGGTGAGATGCTCAGAATCTACCATGGTGAGTAGCTCAGAATCGAGTCCAGTGAGTAGCTCAGAATCTATACCGGTGAGTAGCTCAGAATCTAGTCCACTGAGTTGCTCAGAATCTAGACCGGTGAGTAGCTCAGAATCTAGTCCGGTGAGTAGCTCAGAATCTCGTCCGGTGCTTAGCTCTGAATCTAGTCCCGTGAGTAGCTCAGAATCTAGTCCGGTCAGAAGTTCAGAATCTACATCCGGTGGGTAGCTCAAAATCTAATATGCTGAGTAGCTCAGAATCTAGTCCGGCGAGTAGCTCAGAATCTAGTCCAGTGAGTAGCTCAGAACCTAGTCCGGTGAGTAGTTCAGAATCTACATCCCGTGAGTTGCTCAAAATCTAATCCGCTGAGTAGCTCAGAATTTGGTCTGGTGAGTAGCTCAGAATCTATTCCGGTGAGTAGCTCAGAATCTAATCCGGTGAATATCTCAGAATCTAATCCGGTGAGAAGCTCAGAATCTACCCCAGTGAGCAGCTCATAATCTACTCCATTGAGTTGCTCAGAATCTAGTCCAGTGAGTAGCTCAGAATCTAGTCCGGTGAGTAGCTCAGAATCTAGTCCGGTGAGTAGCTCAGAATCTAGTCCGGTGAGTAGCTCAGAATCTAGTCCGGTGAGTAGCTCAGAATCTACTCCAGTGAGTAGCTCATAATCTACTCCATTGAGTTGCTCAGAATCTAGTCCAGTGAGTAGCTCAGAATCTAGTCCGGTGAGTAGCTCAGAATCTAGTCCGGTGAGTAGCTCAGAATCATGTCCGGTGAGTAGCTCAGAATCTAGTGGTGAGTAGCTCAGAATCTAGACCGGTGAGTAGCTCTGAATCTAGTCCAGTGAGTAGCTGAGAATCTATTCCGGTGAGTAGCTCAAAATCCAGTCCGGTGAGTTGCTCAGAATCTAGTCCAGTGAGTAGCTCAGAATCTAGTCCGGTGAGTAGCTCAGAATCTAGTGGTGATTACCTCAGAATCTACCCCGTTGAGTAGCTCAGAATCTAGTCTGGTGAGTAGCTCAGAATCTAGTCGAGTGAGTAGCTCAGAATCTAGTCCGGTGAGTAGCTCAGAATCTACCCCGGTGAGTACCTCAGAATCTACCCCGTTGAGTAGCTCAGAATCTAGTCTGGTGAGTAGCTCAGAATCTAGTCCGGTGAGTAGCTCTGAATCTAGTCCAGTGAGTTGCTCAGAATCTAGTCCAGTGAGTAGCTCAGAATCTAGTCCGGTGAGTAGCTCAGAATCTAGTGGTGAGTACCTCAGAATCTACCCCGGTGAGTAGCTCAGTATCTAGTCCAGTGAGTAGCTCAGAATCTAGTCCGGTGCCTAGCTCAGAATGTACCCCGGTGAGATGCTCAGAATCTACTATGGTGAGTAGCTCAGAATATACTCCAGTGAGTACCTTAGAATCTACCGCGGTGAGTAGTTTAGAATCTAGTCCGGTGAGTAGCTCAGAATCTAGACTGGTGAGTAGCTCAGTATCTAGTCCAGTGAGTAGCTCAGAATCTAACCCGGTGAGTAGCTCAGAATCTAGACCGGTGAGTAGCTCAGAATCTAGTCCAGTGAGATGCTCAGAATCTACTCCGGTGAGTAGCTCAGATTCTAGTCTGGTGAGTAGCTCAGGATCTAGTCTGGTGAGTAGCTCAGAATCTCGACCGGTGAGTAGCTCAGAATCTAGTCCAGTGAGTAGCTCAGAATCTAGTCAGGTGAGTAGCTCAGAATCTAGTCCAGTGAGTAGCTCAGAATCTACACCGGTGAGTAGCTCAGAATCTAGTCAGGTGAGTAGCTCAGGATCTAGTCCGGTGAGTAGCTCAGAATCGAGACCCGTGAGTAGCTCAGAATCTAATCCAGTGAGTAGCTCAGAATCTAGTCCGGTGAGTAGCTCAGAAATTAGTCCGATGAGTATCTCTGAATCTACTCCGGTGAGTAGCTCAGAATCTAGTCCAGTGAGTAGCTCAGAATCGAGTCCGGTGAGTAGCTCAGAATTTAGTCCGGTGAGTAGCTCAGAATCTAGTCCGGTGCCTAGCTCTGAATCTAGTCCAGTGTGTAGCTCAGAATCTCGTCCGGTGCTTAGCTCAGAATCTAGTCCGGTGTGTAGCTCAGAATCTAGTCCGGTGAGTAGTTCAGAATCTACATCCCGTGAGTAGCTCAAAATCTAATCCGCTGAGTAGCTCAGAATTTTGTCTGGTGAGTAGCTCAGAATCTATTCCGGTGAGTAGCTCAGAATCTAATCCGGTGAATATCTCAGAATCTAGTCCAGTGAGTAGCTCTGAATCTAGTCCGGTGAGTAGCTCAGAATCTAGTCCAGTGAGTAGTTCAGAATCTACCTCCGGTGAGTAGCTCAAAATCTAATCCGGTGAGTGGCTCAAAATTAGGTCCAGTGAGTAGCTCAGAATCTACCCCGGTGAGTAGCTCAGAATCTAGTCCGGTGCCTAACTCAGAATCTAGTCCAGTGAGTAGCTCAGAATCTCGTCCGGTGAGTCGCTCAGAATCTAGTCGGTTGAGTTGCTCAGAATCTAGTCCAGTGAGTACCTCAGAATCTACCCCGTTGAGTAGCTCAGAATCTAGTCTGGTGAGTAGCTCAGAATCTAGTCCGGTGAGTAGCTCTGAATCTAGTCCAGTGAGTTGCTCAGAATCTAGTCCAGTGAGTAGCTCAGAATCTAGTCCGGTGAGTAGCTCAGAATCTAGTGGTGAGTACCTCAGAATCTACCCCGGTGAGTAGCTCAGTATCTAGTCCAGTGAGTAGCTCAGAATCTAGTCCGGTGCCTAGCTCAGAATGTACCCCGGTGAGATGCTCAGAATCTACTATGGTGAGTAGCTCAGAATATACTCCAGTGAGTAGCTCAGAATCTATTCCGGTGAGTAGCTCAGAATCTAATCCGGTGAATATCTCAGAATCTAGTCCAGTGAGTAGCTCTGAATCTAGTCCGGTGAGTAGCTCAGAATCTAGTCCAGTGAGTAGTTCAGAATCTACCTCCGGTGAGTAGCTCAAAATCTAATCCGGTGAGTGGCTCAAAATTAGGTCCAGTGAGTAGCTCAGAATCTACCCCGGTGAGTAGCTCAGAATCTAGTCCGGTGCCTAACTCAGAATCTAGTCCAGTGAGTAGCTCAGAATCTCGTCCGGTGAGTCGCTCAGAATCTAGTCGGTTGAGTTGCTCAGAATCTAGTCCAGTGAGTAGCTCAGAATCTAACCCGGTGAGTTTCTCAGAATCAAGTCCGGTGCCTAACTCAGAATCTAGTCCAGTGAGTAGCTCAGAATCTAGTCCGGTGAGTTGCTCAGAATCTAGTCCGGTGAGTTGCTCAGAATCTACTCCATTGAGTAGCTCAGAATCTTGTCTGGTGAGTAACTCAGAATTAGGTCTGGTGAGTAGCTCAGAATCTATTCCAGTGCCTAGTTCAGAATCTACCCCGGTGAGATGCTCAGAATCTAGTCCGGTGAGTAGCTCAGAACCTAATCCGGTGAGAAACTCAGAATGTACCGTGGTGAGTAGCTCAGAATCTACCCCAGTGAGTAGCTCAGAATCCACCCCAGTGAGTAGCTCAGAATCTACTCCGGTGAGTAGCTCAGAATCTAGTCCGGTGAGTAGCTCAGAATCTAGTCCGGTGAGTTGCTCAGAATCTAGTCCAGTGAGTAGCTCAGAATCTAGTCGGGTGAGTAGCTCAGAATCTAGTCCGGTGCCTAGCTCAGAATCTACCCCGTAGAGATGCTTAGAATCTACCCCCGTGAGTAGCTCAGAATCTAGTCCGGTGAGTAGCTCAGAATCTAGTCCAGTCAGTTGCTCAGAATCTACTCCGGTGTGCAGCTCAGAATCTAGTCCGGTGAGTAGTTCAGAATCTAGTCCGGTGCATTGCTCATAATCTAGTCTGGTGAGTAGCTCAGAATCTACCCCGTTGAGTAGCTCAGAATCTAGTCCGGTGCTTAACTCAGAATCTAGTCCAGTGAGAAGCTCAGAATCTAGTCCGGTGAGTAGCTCAGAATCTAGTCCGGTGAGAAGCTCAGAATCTAGTCCGGTGAGAAGCTCAGAATCTACCACGGTGAGTGGCTCAGAATCTACTCCGGTGAGTAGCTCAGAATCTAGTCCGGTGAGTAGCTCAGAATCAAGTCCGGTGTGTAGCTCAGAATCTAGTCCGATGAGACGCTCAGAATCCAGCCCCGTGAGTAGCTCAGAATCTAGTCTGGTGAGTAGCTCAGAATCTAGACCGGTGAGTAGCTCAGAATCTACCCCGGTGAGCAGCTCAGTATCTAGTCCGGTGAGTAGCTCAGAATCTAGTCCAGTGAGTAGCTCAGAATCTACCCCGGTGAGTAGCTCAGAATCTAGTCCGGTGAGTAGCTCAGAATCTAGTCCGGTGAGTAGCTCGGAATCAAGTCCGGTGAGTAGCTCAGAATCTAGTCCAGTGAGTAGCTCGGAATAAGTCCAGTGAGTAGCTCAGAATCTAGTCCGGTGAGTAGCTCAGAATCTAGTCAGGTGAGTAACTCAGAATCTACCTCCGTGAGTAACTCAGAATCTACCCCGGTGCATAGCTCAGAATCTAGTCCGGTGAGTAGCTCAGAATCTAGTCCGGTGAATATCTCAGAATCTACTCCGGTGAGTAGCTCAGTATCTAGTCCGGTGCCAAGCTCAGAATCTCGTCCGGTGAGTAGCTCAGAATCTAGTCCGGTGAGTAGTTCAGAATATACCCCAGTGAGTACCACAGAATCTACCCCGGTGAGTAGCTCAGAATCTAGTCTGGTGAGTAGCTCAGAATCTAGTCCGGTGAGTAGCTCTGATCTACTCCAGTGTGTAGATCAGAATCTAGTCCGGTGCAGAGCTCAGAATCTACCCCGGTGAGATGCTCAGAATCTAGTCCGGTGAGATGCTCAGAATCTATCATGGTGAGTAGCTCAAAATCTAGTTCAGTGAGTAACTCAGAATCTAGTCCGGTGAATAGCTCAGAATCTAGTCTGGTGAGTAGCTCAGAATCTAGTCCGGTGAGTAGTTCAGAATATACCCCAGTGAGTACCACAGAATCTACCCCGGTGAATAGCTCAGAATCTAGTCTGGTGAGTAGTTCAGAATCTAGTCCGGTGAGTAGCTCTGAATCTAGTCCAGTGTGTCGTTCAGAATCTACCTCCGGTGAGTAGCTCAAAATCTAATCCGGTGAGTGGCTCTGATTCTACCCAGGTGAGATGCTCAGAATCTACCTCCGGTGAGTAGCTCAAAATGTTATCCGGTGAGTAGCTCAGAATCTAGTCTGGTGAGTAGCTCAGAATCTAGTCTGGTGAGTAGCTCTGAATCTAGTCCAGTGTATAGCTCAGAATCTAGTCCGGAGCCTAGCTCAGAATCTACTCCGGTGAGTAGCTCAGAATCTAGTCCAGTGAGTAGCTCAGCATCTAGTCCGGTAAGTAGCTCAGAATCTACCTCGGTGAGTAGCTCAGAATCTAGACCGGTGAGTAGCTCAGAATCTAGTCCAGTGTATAGCTCAGAATCTAGTCCGGAGCCTAGCTCAGAATCTTCCCCGGTGAGATGCTCAGAATCTAGACCGGTGAGTAGCTCAGAATCTACTCCGGTGAGTAGCTCAGAATCTAGTCCGGTGAGTAGCTCAGAATCTAGACCGGTGAGTAGCTCATAATCTAGTCCAGTGAGTAGCTCAGAATCTAACCCTGTGAGTAGCTCAGAATCTAGACCGGTGAGTAGCTCAGAATCTAGTCCAGTGTGTAGCTCAGAATCTACTCCGGTGAGTAGCTCTGAATCTAGTCCGGTGAGTAGCTCAGAATCTAGTCCAGTGTGTAGTTCAGAATCTACCTCCGGTGAGTAGCTCAAAATCTAATCCGGTGAGTGGCTCAAAATTAGGTCCAGTGAGTAGCTCAGAATCTACCCCGGTGAGTAGCTCAGAATCTAGTCCGGTGCCTAACTCAGAATCTAGTCCAGTGAGTAGCTCAGAATCTCGTCCGGTGAGTAGCTCAGAATCTACCCCGCTGAGTCGCTCAGAATCTAGTCAGTTGAGTTGCTCAGAATCTAGTCCGGTGAGTTGCGCAGAATCTAACCCGGTGAGTTGCTCAGAATCAAGTCCTGTGCCTAACTCAGAATCTAGTCCAGTGAGTAGCTCATAATCTAGTCCGGTGAGTTGCTCAGAATCTAGTCCGGTGAGTTGCTCAGAATCTAGTCCAGTGAGTAGCTCAGAATGTACCGTGGTGAGTAGCTCAGAATGTACCGTGGTGAGCAGCTCAGAATCTACTCCATTGAGTAGCTCAGAATCTTGTCTGGTGAGTAGCTCAGAATTAGGTCTGGTGAGTAGCTCAGAATCTATTCCGGTGAGTAGCTCAGAATCTACCCCAGTGAGTAGCTTAGAATCTACTCCATTGAGTAGCTCAGAATCTAGTCCGGTGAGTAGCCCAGAATCTACCCCAGTGAGTAGCTTAGAATCTACTCCATTGAGTAGCTCAGAATCTAGTCCGGTGAGTAACCCAGAATCTAGTCCGGTGAGTTGCTCAGAATCTAGTCCAGTGAGTAGCTCAGAATCTAGTCGGGTGAGTAGCTCAGAATCTACCCCAGTGAGTAGCTTAGAATCTACTCCATTGAGTAGCTCAGAATCTAGTCCGGTGAGTAGCCCAGAATCTAGTCCGGTGAGTTGCTCAGAATCTAGTCCAGTGAGTAGCTCAGAATCTAGTCGTGTGAGTAGCTCAGAATCTAGTCTGGTGAGTAGCTCAGAATCTACCCCGTAGAGTTGCTTAGAATCTACCCCCGTGAGTAGCTCAGAATCTAGTCCGGTGAGTAGCTCAGAATCTAGTCCGGTGAGTAGCTCAGAATCTACCCCGTAGAGTTGCTTAGAATCTACCCCCGTGAGTAGCTCAGAATCTAGTCCGGTGAGTAGCTCAGAATCTAGTCCAGTGAATAGCTCAGAATCTAGTCCGGTGAGCAGCTCAGAATCTAGACCGGTGAGTAGCTCAGAATCTAGACCGGTGAGTAGCTCAGAATCTAGTCCAGTGTGTAGCTCAGAAACTAACCCGGTGAGTAGCTCAGAATCTAGACCGGTGAGTAGCTCAGAATCTAGTCCAGTCAGTTGCTCAGAATCTACTCCGGTGTGTAGCTCAGAATCTAGTCCGGTGAGTAGCTCAGAATCTAGTCCGGTGCATTGCTCATAATCTAGTCTGGTGAGGAGCTCCGAATCTACCCCGTTGAGTAGCTCAGAATCTAGTCCGGTGCCTAACTCAGAATCTAGTCCAGTGAGTAGCTCAGAATCTAGTCCGGTGAGCAGCTCAGAATCTAGTTGGTTGAGTAGC
Organism: Scyliorhinus torazame; assembly: GCF_047496885.1. Lineage (NCBI taxonomy): Eukaryota > Metazoa > Chordata > Chondrichthyes > Carcharhiniformes > Scyliorhinidae > Scyliorhinus > Scyliorhinus torazame. The sequence goes on along the minus strand of NC_092707.1, from coordinate 425,005,199 downwards.
TCAGAATCTAGTTCGGTGAGTAGCTCAGAATCTACTCCGGTGAGTAGCTCAGAATCTACCACGGTGAGTAGCTCAGAATCTTGACCGGTGAGTAGCTCAGAATCTAGTCCGGTGAGTAGTTCAGAATCTAGTCCGGTGAGTAGCTCAGAATCTAGTCCGGTGAGTAGCTCAGAATCTACCCCGGTGAGTAGCTCACAATCTAGTCCGGTGAGTAGCTCAGAATCTAGTCCACTGAGTAGCTCAGAATCTAGTCCGATGAGTAGCTCACAATCTAGTCCGGTGAGTAGCTTGGAATCTACTCCGGTGAGTAGCTCAAAATCTAGTCCGGGGAGTAGCTCAGAATCTAGTCCGGTGAGTAGTTCAGAATCTACCTCCGGTGAGTAGCTCAAAATCTAATCCGGTGAGTAGCTCAGAATTAGGTCTGGTGAGTAGCTCAGAATCTAGTCCGGTGAGTTGCTCAGAATCTAGTCCAGTGAGTAGCTCAGAATCTACCCCGGTGAGTAGCTCAGAATCTAGTCCGGTGCCTAACTCAGAATCTAGTCCAGTGAGTAGCTCAGAATCTCGTCCGGTGAGTAGCTCAGAATCTACCCCGGTGAGTAGCTCCGAATCTAGTCGGTTGAGTTGCTCAGAATCTAGTCCAGTGAGTAGCTCAGAATCTACCACGGTGAGTAGCTCAGAATCAAGTCCGGTGCCTAACTCAGAATCAAGTCCAGTGAGTAGCTCAGAATCTAGTCCGGTGAGTAGCTCAGAATCTAGTCCTGTGAGTAGCTCAGAATCTATTCCGGTGAGTAGTTCATTATCTACCTCCGGTGTGTAGCTCAAAATGTAATCCAGTGAGTAGCTCAGAATCTAGTTTGGTGAGTAGCTCAGAATCTATTCCGGTGAGTAGCGCAGAATCTAGACCGGTGAGTAGCTCAGAATATAGTCCAGTGAGTAGCTCAGAATCTACTCCGGTGAGTAGCTCAGAATCTACCACGGTGAGTAGCTCAGAATCTACTCCGGTGAGTAGCTCAGAATCTAGTCCGGTGAGTAGCTCAGAATCTAGTCCGGTGAGTAGCTCAGAATCAAGTCCGGTGAGTAGCTCAGAATCTAGTCCGATGAGTAGCTCAGAATCCAGTCCGGTGAGTAGCTCAGAATCTAGTCCGGTGAGTAGCTCGGAATATAGGCCGGTGTGTAGCTAAGAATCTAGTCCAGTGAGTAGCTCAGAATCTACTCCGTTGAGTAGCTCAGATTCTAGTCCAGTGAGTAGCTCAGAATCTACCCCGGTGAGTAGCTCAGAATCTAGTCCGGTGAGTAGCTCAGAATCTAGTCCGGTGAGTAGTTCAGAATCTACCTCTGGTGAGTAGCTCAAAATCTAATCCGGTGAGTAGCTCAGAATTAGGTCTGGTGAGTAGCTCAGAATCTAGTCCGGTGAGTTGCTCAGAATCTAGTCCAGTGAGTAGCTCAGAATCTACCCCGGTGAGTAGCTCAGAATCTAGTCCAGTGCCTAACTCAGAATCTAGTCCAGTGAGTAGCTCAGAATCTCTTCTGGTGAGTAGCTCAGAATCTACCCCGGTGAGTAGCTCCGAATCTAGTCGGTTGAGTTGCTCAGAATCTAGTCCAGTGAGTAGCTCAGGATCTACCACGGTGAGTAGCTCAGAATCAAGTCCGGTGCCTAACTCAGAATCAAGTCCAGTGAGTAGCTCAGAATCTAGTCCGGTGAGTAGCTCAGAATCTAGTCCGGTGAGTAGCTCAGAATCTATTCCGGTGAGTAGTTCATTATCTACCTCAGGTGTGTAGCTCAAAATGTAATCCGGTGAGTAGCTCAGAATCTAGTTTGGTGAGTAGCTCAGAATCTATTCCGGTGCCTAGCTCAGAATCTAGTCCGGTGAGTTGCGCAGAATCTAGACCGGTGAGTAGCTCAGAATATAGTCCAGTGTATAGCTCAGAATCTAGTCCGGAGCCTAGCTCAGAATCATCCCCGGTGAGATGCTCAGAATCTAGACCGGTGAGTAGCTCAGAATCTAGTCCGGTGAGTAGCTCAGAATCTAGACCGGTGAGTAGCTCAGAATCTAGTCCAGTGTATAGCTCAGAATCTAGTCCGGAGCCTAGCTCAGAATCTTCCCCGGTGAGATGCTCAGAATCTAGACCGGTGAGTACCTCAGAATCTACGCCGGTGAGTAGCTCAGAATCTAGTCCGGTGAGTAGCTCAGAATCTAGACCGGTGAGTAGCTCATAATCTAGTCCAGTGAGTAGCTCAGAATCTAACCCTGTGAGTAGCTCAGAATCTAGACCGGTGAGTAGCTCAGAATCTAGTCCAGTGTGTAGCTCAGAATCTACTCCGGTGAGTAGCTCTGAATCTAGTCCGGTGAGTAGCTCAGAATCTAGTCCAGTGTGTAGTTCAGAATCTACCTCCGGTGAGTAGCTCAAAATCTAATCCGGTGAGTGGCTCAAAATTAGGTCCAGTGAGTAGCTCAGAATCTACCCCGGTGAGTAGCTCAGAATCTAGTCCGGTGCCTAACTCAGAATCTAGTCCAGTGAGTAGCTCAGAATCTCGTCCGGTGAGTAGCTCAGAATCTACCCCGGTGAGTCGCTCAGAATCTAGTCAGTTGAGTTGCTCAGAATCTAGTCCAGTGAGTTGCGCAGAATCTAACCCAGTGAGTTGCTCAGAATCAAGTCCTGTGCCTAACTCAGAATCTAGTCCAGTGAGTAGCTCATAATCTAGTCCGGTGAGTTGCTCAGAATCTAGTCCGGTGAGTTGCTCAGAATCTAGTCCAGTGAGTAGCTCAGAATGTACCGTGGTGAGTAGCTCAGAATGTACCGTGGTGAGCAGCTCAGAATCTACTCCATTGAGTAGCTCAGAATCTTGTCTGGTGAGTAGCTCAGAATTAGGTCTGGTGAGTAGCTCAGAATCTATTCCGGTGAGTAGCTCAGAATCTACCCCAGTGAGTAGCTTAGAATCTACTCCATTGAGTAGCTCAGAATCTAGTCCGGTGAGTAGCCCAGAATCTACCCCAGTGAGTAGCTTAGAATCTACTCCATTGAGTAGCTCAGAATCTAGTCCGGTGAGTAGCCCAGAATCTAGTCCGGTGAGTTGCTCAGAATCTAGTCCAGTGAGTAGCTCAGAATCTAGTCGGGTGAGTAGCTCAGAATCTACCCCAGTGAGTAGCTTAGAATCTACTCCATTGAGTAGCTCAGAATCTAGTCCGGTGAGTAGCCCAGAATCTAGTCCGGTGAGTTGCTCAGAATCTAGTCCAGTGAGTAGCTCAGAATCTAGTCGTGTAAGTAGCTCAGAATCTAGTCTGGTGAGTAGCTCAGAATCTACCCCGTAGAGTTGCTTAGAATCTACCCCCGTGAGTAGCTCAGAATCTAGTCCGGTGAGTAGCTCAGAATCTAGTCCGGTGAGTAGCTCAGAATCTACCCCGTCGAGTTGCTTAGAATCTACCCCCGTGAGTAGCTCAGAATCTAGTCCGGTGAGTAGCTCAGAATCTAGTCCAGTGAATAGCTCAGAATCTAGTCCGGTGAGCAGCTCAGAATCTAGACCGGTGAGTAGCTCAGAATCTAGACCGGTGAGTAGCTCAGAATCTAGTCCAGTGTGTAGCTCAGAAACTAACCCGGTGAGTAGCTCAGAATCTAGACCGGTGAGTAGCTCAGAATCTAGTCCAGTCAGTTGCTCAGAATCTACTCCGGTGTGTAGCTCAGAATCTAGTCCGGTGAGTAGCTCAGAATCTAGTCCGGTGCATTGCTCATAATCTAGTCTGGTGAGGAGCTCCGAATCTACCCCGTTGAGTAGCTCAGAATCTAGTCCGGTGCCTAACTCAGAATCTAGTCCAGTGAGTAGCTCAGAATCTTGTCCGGTGAGCAGCTCAGAATCTAGTTGGTTGAGTAGCTCAGAATCTAGTTCGGTGAGTAGCTCAGAATCTACTCCGGTGAGTAGCTCAGAAACTACCACGGTGAGTAGCTCAGAATCTTGACCGGTGAGTAGCTCAGAATCTAGTCCGGTGAGTAGTTCAGAATCTAGTCCGGTGAGTAGCTCAGAATCTAGTCCGGTGAGTAGCTCAGAATCTACCCCGGTGAGTAGCTCACAATCTAGTCCGGTGAGTAGCTCAGAATCTAGTCCACTGAGTAGCTCAGAATCTAGTCCGATGAGTAGCTCACAATCTAGTCCGGTGAGTAGCTTGGAATCTACTCCGGTGAGTAGCTCAAAATCTAGTCCGGTGAGTAGCTCAGAATCTAGTCCGGTGAGTAGTTCAGAATCTACCTCCGGTGAGTAGCTCAAAATCTAATCCGGTGAGTAGCTCAGAATTAGGTCTGGTGAGTAGCTCAGAATCTAGTCCGGTGAGTTGCTCAGAATCTAGTCCAGTGAGTAGCTCAGAATCTACCCCGGTGAGTAGCTCAGAATCTAGTCCGGTGCCTTACTCAGAATCTAGTCCAGTGAGTAGCTCAGAATCTCGTCCGGTGAGTAGCTCAGAATCTACCCCGGTGAGTAGCTCCGAATCTAGTCGGTTGAGTTGCTCAGAATCTAGTCCAGTGAGTAGCTCAGAATCTACCACGGTGAGTAGCTCAGAATCAAGTCCGGTGCCTAACTCAGAATCAAGTCCAGTGAGTAGCTCAGAATCTAGTCCGGTGAGTAGCTCAGAATCTAGTCCGGTGAGTAGCTCAGAATCTATTCCGGTGAGTAGTTCATTATCTACCTCCGGTGTGTAGCTCAAAATGTAATCCGGTAAGTAGCTCAGAATCTAGTTTGGTGAGTAGCTCAGAATCTATTCCGGTGCCTAGCTCAGAATCTACCCCGGTGAGTAGCGCAGAATCTAGACCGGTGAGTAGCTCAGAATATAGTCCAGTGAGTAGCTCAGAATCTACTCCGGTGAGTAGCTCAGAATCTACCACGGTGAGTAGCTCAGAATCTACTCCGGTGAGTAGCTCAGAATCTAGTCCGGTGAGTAGCTCAGAATCTAGTCCGGTGAGTAGCTCAGAATCAAGTCCGGTGAGTAGCTCAGAATCTAGTCCGATGAGTAGCTCAGAATCCAGTCCGGTGAGTAGCTCAGAATCTAGTCCGGTGAGTAGCTCGGAATATAGGCCGGTGTGTAGCTAAGAATCTAGTCCAGTGAGTAGCTCAGAATCTACTCCAGTGAGTAGCTCAGATTCTAGTCCAGTGAGTAGCTCAGAATCTACCCCGGTGAGTAGCTCAGAATCTAGTCCGGTGAGTAGCTCAGAATCTAGTCCGGTGAGTAGTTCAGAATCTACCTCTGGTGAGTAGCTCAAAATCTAATCCGGTGAGTAGCTCAGAATTAGGTCTGGTGAGTAGCTCAGAATCTAGTCCGGTGAGTTGCTCAGAATCTAGTCCAGTGAGTAGCTCAGAATCTACCCCGGTGAGTAGCTCAGTATCTAGTCCAGTGCCTAACTCAGAATCTAGTCCAGTGAGTAGCTCAGAATCTCTTCCGGTGAGTAGCTCAGAATCTACCCCGGTGAGTAGCTCCGAATCTAGTCGGTTGAGTTGCTCAGAATCTAGTCCAGTGAGTAGCTCAGGATCTACCACGGTGAGTAGCTCAGAATCAAGTCCGGTGCCTAACTCAGAATCAAGTCCAGTGAGTAGCTCAGAATCTAGTCCGGTGAGTAGCTCAGAATCTAGTCCGGTGAGTAGCTCAGAATCTATTCCGGTGAGTAGTTCATTATCTACCTCAGGTGTGTAGCTCAAAATGTAATCCGGTGAGTAGCTCAGAATCTAGTTTGGTGAGTAGCTCAGAATCTATTCCGGTGCCTAGCTCAGAATCTAGTCCGGTGAGTTGCGCAGAATCTAGACCGGTGAGTAGCTCAGAATATAGTCCAGTGAGTAGCTCAGAATCTAGTCCGGTGAGTAGCTCAGAATCTACCACGGTGAGTAGCTCAGAATCTAGTCCGGTGAGTAGCTCAGAATCTAGTCCGGTGAGTAGCCAAGAATCTAGTCCGATGAGTAGCTCAGAATCTAGTCCGGTGAGTAGCTCAGAATCTAGTCCGATGAGTAGCTCAGAATCCAGTCCGGTGAGTAGCTCAGAATCTAGTCCGGTGAGTAGCTCAGATTCTACCTCGGTAAGTAGCTCAGAATCTAGTCCGGTGAGTAGCTCAGAATCTAGTCCGGTGCCTAGCTCAGAATCTAGTCCGGTGAGTAGCTCAGAATCTCGTCCGGTGAGTAGTTCAGAATATACCCCAGTGAGTAGCTCAGAATCTATCTCCGGTGAGTAGCTCTGAATCTAGTCCAGTGTGTAGATCAGAATCTAGTCCGGTGCCTAGCTCAGAATCTACCCCGGTGAGATGCTGAGAATCTACCATGGTGAGTAGCTCAGAATCTAGTCCAGTGAGTAGCTCAGAATCTAGTCCGGTGAGTAGCTCAGAATCTAGTCCGGTGAGTAGCTCAGAATCTAGTCCGGTGAGTAGCTCAGAATCTAGTCCGGTGAGTATCTCAGAATCTACTCCGGTGAGTAGTTCAGTATCTAGTCCGGTGCCTAGCTCAGAATCTAGTCCGGTGAGTAGCTCAGAATCTCGTCCGGTGAGTAGTTCAGAATATACCCCAGTGAGTAGCTCAGAATCTATCTCCGGTGAGTAGCTCAGAATCTAGTCCAGTGAGTAGCTCAGAATCTACCCCGGTGAGTAGCTCAGAATCTAGTCCGGTGAGTAGCTCAGAATCTAGTCCGGTGAGTAGTTCAGAATCTACCTCCGGTGAGTAGCTCAAAATCTAATCCGGTGAGTAGCTCAGAATTAGGTCTGGTGATTAGCTCAGAATCTAGTCCGGTGAGTTGCTCAGAATCTAGTCCAGTGAGTAGCTCAGAATCTACCCCGGTGAGTAGCTCAGAATCTAGTCCAGTGCCTAACTCAGAATCTAGTCCAGTGAGTAGCTCAGAATCTCTTCCGGTGAGTAGCTCAGAATCTACCCCGGTGAGTAGCTCCGAATCTAGTCGGTTGAGTTGCTCAGAATCTAGTCCAGTGAGTAGCTCAGAATCTACCACGGTGAGTAGCTCAGAATCAAGTCCGGTGCCTAACTCAGAATCAAGTCCAGTGAGTAGCTCAGAATCTAGTCCGGTGAGTAGCTCAGAATCTAGTCCGGTGAGTAGCTCAGAATCTATTCCGGTGAGTAGCTCAGAATCTAGTCCGGTGAGTAGCTCAGAATCTACCTCGGTGAGTAGCTCAGAATATAGTCCGGTGAGTAGCTCAGAATATAGTCCAGTGAGTAGCTCAGAATCTACCCCGGTGTGTAGCTCAGAATCTAGTCCGGTGAGTAGCTCAGAATCTACTCCGGTGAGTAGCTCAGAATCTAGTCCGGTGAGTAGCTCAGAATCTAGACCGGTGAGTAGCTCATAATCTAGTCCAGTGAGTAGCTCAGAATCTAACCCTGTGAGTAGCTCAGAATCTAGACCGGTGAGTAGCTCAGAATCTAGTCCAGTGTGTAGCTCAGAATCTACTCCGGTGAGTAGCTCTGAATCTAGTCCGGTGAGGAGCTCAGAATCTAGTCCAGTGTGTAGTTCAGAATCTACCTCCGATGAGTAGCTCAAAATCTAATCCGGTGAGTGGCTCAAAATTAGGTCCAGTGAGTAGCTCAGAATCTACCCCGGTGAGTAGCTCAGAATCTAGTCCGGTGCCTAACTCAGAATCTAGTCCAGTGAGTAGCTCAGAATCTCGTCCGGTGAGTAGCTCAGAATCTACCCCGGTGAGTCGCTCAGAATCTAGTCAGTTGAGTTGCTCAGAATCTAGTCCAGTGAGTTGCGCAGAATCTAACCCGGTGAGTTGCTCAGAATCAAGTCCTGTGCCTAACTCAGAATCTAGTCCAGTGAGTAGCTCATAATCTAGTCCGGTGAGTTGCTCAGAATCTAGTCCGGTGAGTTGCTCAGAATCTAGTCCAGTGAGTAGCTCAGAATGTACCGTGGTGAGTAGCTCAGAATGTACCGTGGTGAGCAGCTCAGAATCTACTCCATTGAGTAGCTCAGAATCTTGTCTGGTGAGTAGCTCAGAATCTAGTCCGGTGAGTAGCTCTGATCTACTCCAGTGTGTAGATCAGAATCTAGTCCGGTGCAGAGCTCAGAATCTACCCCGGTGAGATGCTCAGAATCTAGTCCGGTGAGATGCTCAGAATCTATCATGGTGAGTAGCTCAAAATCTAGTTCAGTGAGTAACTCAGAATCTAGTCCGGTGAGTAGCTCAGAATCTAGTCTGGTGAGTAGCTCAGAATCTAGTCCGGTGAGTAGTTCAGAATATACCCCAGTGAGTACCACAGAATCTACCCCGGTGAATAGCTCAGAATCTAGTCTGGTGAGTTGCTCAGAATCTAGTCCGGTGAGTAGCTCTGAATCTAGTCCAGTGTGTCGTTCAGAATCTACCTCCGGTGAGTAGCTCAAAATCTAATCCGGTGAGTGGCTCTGAATCTACCCAGGTGAGATGCTCAGGATCTACCTCCGGTGAGTAGCTCAAAATGTTATCCGGTGAGTAGCTCAGAATCTAGTCTGGTGAGTAGCTCAGAATCTAGTCTGGTGAGTAGCTCTGAATCTAGTCCAGTGTATAGCTCAGAATCTAGTCCGGAGCCTAGCTCAGAATCTTCCCCGGTGAGATGCTCAGAATCTAGACCGGTGAGTAGCTCAGAATCTAGTCCGGTGAGTAGCTCAGAATCTAGACCGGTGAGTAGCTCAGAATCTAGTCCAGTGTATAGCTCAGAATCTAGTCCGGAGCCTAGCTCAGAATCTTCACCGGTGAGATGCTCAGAATCTAGACCGGTGAGTAGCTCAGAATCTACTCCGGTGAGTAGCTCAGAATCTAGTCCGGTGAGTAGCTCAGAATCTAGACCGGTGAGTAGCTCATAATCTAGTCCAGGGAGTAGCTCAGAATCTAACCCTGTGAGTAGCTCAGAATCTAGACCGGTGAGTAGCTCAGAATCTAGTCCAGTGTGTAGCTCAGAATCTACTCCGGTGAGTAGCTCTGAATCTAGTCCGGTGAGTAGCTCAGAATCTAGTCCAGTGTGTAGTTCAGAATCTACCTCCGGTGAGTAGCTCAAAATCTAATCCGGTGAGTGGCTCAAAATTAGGTCCAGTGAGTAGCTCAGAATCTACCCCGGTGAGTAGCTCAGAATCTAGTCCGGTGCCTAACTCAGAATCTAGTCCAGTGAGTAGCTCAGAATCTCGTCCGGTGAGTAGCTCAGAATCTACCCCGGTGAGTCGCTCAGAATCTAGTCAGTTGAGTTGCTCAGAATCTAGTCCAGTGAGTTGCGCAGAATCTAACCCGGTGAGTTGCTCAGAATCAAGTCCTGTGCCTAACTCAGAATCTAGTCCAGTGAGTAGCTCATAATCTAGTCCGGTGAGTTGCTCAGAATCTAGTCCGGTGAGTTGCTCAGAATCTAGTCCAGTGAGTAGCTCAGAATGTACCGTGGTGAGTAGCTCAGAATGTACCGTGGTGAGCAGCTCAGAATCTACTCCATTGAGTAGCTCAGAATCTTGTCTGGTGAGTAGCTCAGAATTAGGTCTGGTGAGTAGCTCAGAATCTATTCCGGTGAGTAGCTCAGAATCTACCCCAGTGAGTAGCTTAGAATCTACTCCATTGAGTAGCTCAGAATCTAGTCCGGTGAGTAGCCCAGAATCTACCCCAGTGAGTAGCTTAGAATCTACTCCATTGAGTAGCTCAGAATCTAGTCCGGTGAGTAGCCCAGAATCTAGTCCGGTGAGTTGCTCAGAATCTAGTCCAGTGAGTAGCTCAGAATCTAGTCGGGTGAGTAGCTCAGAATCTACCCCAGTGAGTAGCTTAGAATCTACTCCATTGAGTAGCTCAGAATCTAGTCCGGTGAGTAGCCCAGAATCTAGTCCGGTGAGTTGCTCAGAATCTAGTCCAGTGAGTAGCTCAGAATCTAGTCGTGTGAGTAGCTCAGAATCTAGTCTGGTGAGTAGCTCAGAATCTACCCCGTAGAGTTGCTTAGAATCTACCCCCGTGAGTAGCTCAGAATCTAGTCCGGTGAGTAGCTCAGAATCTAGTCCGGTGAGTAGCTCAGAATCTACCCCGTAGAGTTGCTTAGAATCTACCCCCGTGAGTAGCTCAGAATCTAGTCCGGTGAGTAGCTCAGAATCTAGTCCAGTGAATAGCTCAGAATCTAGTCCGGTGAGCAGCTCAGAATCTAGACCGGTGAGTAGCTCAGAATCTAGACCGGTGAGTAGCTCAGAATCTAGTCCAGTGTGTAGCTCAGAAACTAACCCGGTGAGTAGCTCAGAATCTAGACCGGTGAGTAGCTCAGAATCTAGTCCAGTCAGTTGCTCAGAATCTACTCCGGTGTGTAGCTCAGAATCTAGTCCGGTGAGTAGCTCAGAATCTAGTCCGGTGCATTGCTCATAATCTAGTCTGGTGAGGAGCTCCGAATCTACCCCGTTGAGTAGCTCAGAATCTAGTCCGGTGCCTAACTCAGAATCTAGTCCAGTGAGTAGCTCAGAATCTAGTCCGGTGAGCAGCTCAGAATCTAGTTGGTTGAGTAGCTCAGAATCTAGTTCGGTGAGTAGCTCAGAATCTACTCCGGTGAGTAGCTCAGAATCTACCACGGTGAGTAGCTCAGAATCTTGACCGGTGAGTAGCTCAGAATCTAGTCCGGTGAGTAGTTCAGAATCTAGTCCGGTGAGTAGCTCAGAATCTAGTCCGGTGAGTAGCTCAGAATCTACCCCGGTGAGTAGCTCACAATCTAGTCCGGTGAGTAGCTCAGAATCTAGTCCACTGAGTAGCTCAGAATCTAGTCCGATGAGTAGCTCACAATCTAGTCCGGTGAGTAGCTTGGAATCTACTCCGGTGAGTAGCTCAAAATCTAGTCCGGTGAGTAGCTCAGAATCTAGTCCGGTGAGTAGTTCAGAATCTACCTCCGGTGAGTAGCTCAAAATCTAATCCGGTGAGTAGCTCAGAATTAGGTCTGGTGAGTAGCTCAGAATCTAGTCCGGTGAGTTGCTCAGAATCTACCACGGTGAGTAGCTCAGAATCTTGACCGGTGAGTAGCTCAGAATCTAGTCCGGTGAGTAGTTCAGAATCTAGTCCGGTGAGTAGCTCAGAATCTACCCCGGTGAGTAGCTCAGAATCTAGTCCGGTGCCTAACTCAGAATCTAGTCCAGTGAGTAGCTCAGAATCTCGTCCGGTGAGTAGCTCAGAATCTACCCCGGTGAGTAGCTCCGAATCTAGTCGGTTGAGTTGCTCAGAATCTAGTCCAGTGAGTAGCTCAGAATCTACCACGGTGAGTAGCTCAGAATCAAGTCCGGTGCCTAACTCAGAATCAAGTCCAGTGAGTAGCTCAGAATCTAGTCCGGTGAGTAGCTCAGAATCTAGTCCGGTGAGTAGCTCAGAATCTATTCCGGTGAGTAGTTCATTATCTACCTCCGGTGTGTAGCTCAAAATGTAATCCGGTGAGTAGCTCAGAATCTAGTTTGGTGAGTAGCTCAGAATCTATTCCGGTGCCTAGCTCAGAATCTACCCCGGTGAGTAACGCAGAATCTAGACCGGTGAGTAGCTCAGAATATAGTCCAGTGAGTAGCTCAGAATCTACTCCGGTGAGTAGCTCAGAATCTACCACGGTGAGTAGCTCAGAATCTACTCCGGTGAGTAGCTCAGAATCTAGTCCGGTGAGTAGCTCAGAATCTAGTCCGGTGAGTAGCTCAGAATCAAGTCCGGTGAGTAGCTCAGAATCTAGTCCGATGAGTAGCTCAGAATCCAGTCCGGTGAGTAGCTCAGAATCTAGTCCGGTGAGTAGCTCGGAATATAGGCCGGTGTGTAGCTAAGAATCTAGTCCAGTGAGTAGCTCAGAATCTACTCCGGTGAGTAGCTCAGATTCTAGTCCAGTGAGTAGCTCAGAATCTACCCCGGTGAGTAGCTCAGAATCTAGTCCGGTGAGTAGCTCAGAATCTAGTCCGGTGAGTAGTTCAGAATCTACCTCTGGTGAGTAGCTCAAAATCTAATCCGGTGAGTAGCTCAGAATTAGGTCTGGTGAGTAGCTCAGAATCTAGTCCGGTGAGTTGCTCAGAATCTAGTCCAGTGAGTAGCTCAGAATCTACCCCGGTGAGTAGCTCAGAATCTAGTCCAGTGCCTAACTCAGAATCTAGTCCAGTGAGTAGCTCAGAATCTCTTCCGGTGAGTAGCTCAGAATCTACCCCGGTGAGTAGCTCCGAATCTAGTCGGTTGAGTTGCTCAGAATCTAGTCCAGTGAGTAGCTCAGGATCTACCACGGTGAGTAGCTCAGAATCAAGTCCGGTGAGTAGCTCAGAATCTAGTCCGGTGAGTAGCTCAGAATCTATTCCGGTGAGTAGTTCATTATCTACCTCAGGTGTGTAGCTCAAAATGTAATCCGGTGAGTAGCTCAGAATCTTGTTTGGTGAGTAGCTCAGAATGTATTCCGGTGCCTAGCTCAGAATCTAGTCCGGTGTGTAGCTCAGAAACTAACCCGGTGAGTAGCTCAGAATCTAGACCGGTGAGTAGCTCAGAATCTAGTCCAGTCAGTTGCTCAGAATCTACTCCGGTGTGTAGCTCAGAATCTAGTCCGGTGAGTAGCTCAGAATCTAGTCCGGTGCATTGCTCATAATCTAGTCTGGTGAGGAGCTCCGAATCTACCCCGTTGAGTAGCTCAGAATCTAGTCCGGTGCCTAACTCAGAATCTAGTCCAGTGAGTAGCTCAGAATCTAGTCCGGTGAGCAGCTCAGAATCTAGTTGGTTGAGTAGCTCAGAATCTAGTTCGGTGAGTAGCTCAGAATCTACTCCGGTGAGTAGCTCAGAATCTACCACGGTGAGTAGCTCAGAATCTTGACCGGTGAGTAGCTCAGAATCTAGTCCGGTGAGTAGTTCAGAATCTAGTCCGGTGAGTAGCTCAGAATCTAGTCCGGTGAGTAGCTCAGAATCTACCCCGGTGAGTAGCTCACAATCTAGTCCGGTGAGTAGCTCAGAATCTAGTCCACTGAGTAGCTCAGAATCTAGTCCGATGAGTAGCTCACAATCTAGTCCGGTGAGTAGCTTGGAATCTACTCCGGTGAGTAGCTCAAAATCTAGTCCGGTGAGTAGCTCAGAATCTAGTCCGGTGAGTAGTTCAGAATCTACCTCCGGTGAGTAGCTCAAAATCTAATCCGGTGAGTAGCTCAGAATTAGGTCTGGTGAGTAGCTCAGAATCTAGTCCGGTGAGTTGCTCAGAATCTAGTCCAGTGAGTAGCTCAGAATCTACCCCGGTGAGTAGCTCAGAATCTAGTCCGGTGCCTAACTCAGAATCTAGTCCAGTGAGTAGCTCAGAATCTCGTCCGGTGAGTAGCTCAGAATCTACCCCGGTGAGTAGCTCCGAATCTAGTCGGTTGAGTTGCTCAGAATCTAGTCCAGTGAGTAGCTCAGAATCTACCACGGTGAGTAGCTCAGAATCAAGTCCGGTGCCTAACTCAGAATCAAGTCCAGTGAGTAGCTCAGAATCTAGTCCGGTGAGTAGCTCAGAATCTAGTCCGGTGAGTAGCTCAGAATCTATTCCGGTGAGTAGTTCATTATCTACCTCCGGTGTGTAGCTCAAAATGTAATCCGGTGAGTAGCTCAGAATCTAGTTTGGTGAGTAGCTCAGAATCTATTCCGGTGCCTAGCTCAGAATCTACCCCGGTGAGTAGCGCAGAATCTAGACCGGTGAGTAGCTCAGAATATAGTCCAGTGAGTAGCTCAGAATCTACTCCGGTGAGTAGCTCAGAATCTACCACGGTGAGTAGCTCAGAATCTACTCCGGTGAGTAGCTCAGAATCTAGTCCGGTGAGTAGCTCAGAATCTAGTCCGGTGAGTAGCTCAGAATCAAGTCCGGTGAGTAGCTCAGAATCTAGTCCGATGAGTAGCTCAGAATCCAGTCCGGTGAGTAGCTCAGAATCTAGTCCGGTGAGTAGCTCGGAATATAGGCCGGTGAGTAGCTAAGAATCTAGTCCGGTGAGTAGCTCATAATCTAGTCTGGTGAATAGCTCAGAATCTAGTCCGGTGAGTAGCTCAGAATATAGTCCAGTGAGTAGCTCAGAATCTACTCCGGTGAGTAGTTCAGATTCTAGTCCAGTGAGTAGCTCAGAATCTACCCCGGTGAGTAGCTCAGAATCTAGTCCGGTGAGTAGCTCAGAATCTAGTCCGGTGAGTAGTTCAGAATCTACCTCTGGTGAGTAGCTCAAAATCTAATCCGGTGTGTAGCTCAGAATTAGGTCTGGTGAGTAGCTCAGAATCTAGTCCGGTGAGTTGCTCAGAATCTAGTCCAGTGAGTAGCTCAGAATCTACCCCGGTGAGTAGCTCAGAATCTAGTCCGGTGCCTAACTCAGAATCTAGTCCGGTGAGTAGCTCAGAATCAAGTCCGGTGAGTAGCTCAGAATCTAGTCCGATGAGTAGCTCAGAATCCAGTCCGGTGAGTAGCTCAGAATCTACTCCGGTGAGTAGCTCGGAATATAGGCCGGTGTGTAGCTAAGAATCTAGTCCAGTGAGTAGCTCAGAATCTACTCCGGTGAGTAGCTCAGATTCTAGTCCAGTGAGTAGCTCAGAATCTACCCCGGTGAGTAGCTCAGAATCTAGTCCGGTGAGTAGCTCAGAATCTAGTCCGGTGAGTAGTTCAGAATCTACCTCTGGTGAGTAGCTCAAAATCTAATCCGGTGAGTAGCTCAGAATCTAGTCCAGTGAGTAGCTCAGAATCTCTTCCGGTGAGTAGCTCAGAATCTACCCCGGTGAGTAGCTCCGAATCTAGTCCGGTGAGATGCTCAGAATCTAGTCCAGTGAGTAGCTCAGAATCTACCCCAGTGAGTAGCTCAGAATCAATCCAGTGCCTAACTCAGAATCTAGTCCAGTGAGTAGCTCAGAATCTCTTCCGGTGAGTAGCTCAGAATCTACCCCGGTGAGTAGCTCCGAATCTAGTCGGTTGAGTTGCTCAGAATCTAGTCCAGTGAGTAGCTCAGGATCTACCACGGTGAGTAGCTCAGAATCAAGTCCGGTGCCTAACTCAGAATCAAGTCCAGTGAGTAGCTCAGAATCTAGTCCGGTGAGTAGCTCAGAATCTAGTTTGGTGAGTAGCTCAGAATCTATTCCGGTGCCTAGCTCAGAATCTAGTCCGGTGAGTTGCGCAGAATCTAGACCGGTGAGTAGCTCAGAATATAGTCCAGTGAGTAGCTCAGAATCTAGTCCGGTGAGTAGCTCAGAATCTACCACGGTGAGTAGCTCAGAATCTAGTCCGGTGAGTAGCTCAGAATCTAGTCCGGTGAGTAGCCAAGAATCTAGTCCGATGAGTAGCTCAGAATCTAGTCCGGTGAGTAGCTCAGAATCTAGTCCGATGAGTAGCTCAGAATCCAGTCCGGTGAGTAGCTCAGAATCTAGTCCGGTGAGTAGCTCAGATTCTACCTCGGTAAGTAGCTCAGAATCTAGTCCGGTGAGTAGCTCAGAATCTAGTCCGGTGCCTAGCTCAGAATCTAGTCCGGTGAGTAGCTCAGAATCTCGTCCGGTGAGTAGTTCAGAATATACCCCAGTGAGTAGCTCAGAATCTATCTCCGGTGAGTAGCTCTGAGTCTAGTCCAGTGTGTAGATCAGAATCTAGTCCGGTGCCTAGCTCAGAATCTACCCCGGTGAGATGCTGAGAATCTACCATGGTGAGTAGCTCAGAATCTAGTCCAGTGAGTAGCTCAGAATCTAGTCCGGTGAGTAGCTCAGAATCTAGTCCGTTGAGTAGCTCAGAATCTAGTCCGGTGAGTAGCTCAGAATCTAGTCCGGTGAGTATCTCAGAATCTACTCCGGTGAGTAGTTCAGTATCTAGTCCGGTGCCTAGCTCAGAATCTAGTCCGGTGAGTAGCTCAGAATCTCGTCCGGTGAGTAGTTCAGAATATACCCCAGTGAGTAGCTCAGAATCTATCTCCGGTGAGTAGCTCAGAATCTAGTCCAGTGAGTAGCTCAGAATCTACCCCGGTGAGTAGCTCAGAATCTAGTCCGGTGAGTAGCTCAGAATCTAGTCCGGTGAGTAGTTCAGAATCTACCTCCTGTGAGTAGCTCAAAATCTAATCCGGTGAGTAGCTCAGAATTAGGTCTGGTGATTAGCTCAGAATCTAGTCCGGTGAGTTGCTCAGAATCTAGTCCAGTGAGTAGCTCAGAATCTACCCCGGTGAGTAGCTCAGAATCTAGTCCAGTGCCTAACTCAGAATCTAGTCCAGTGAGTAGCTCAGAATCTCTTCCGGTGAGTAGCTCAGAATCTACCCCGGTGAGTAGCTCCGAATCTAGTCGGTTGAGTTGCTCAGAATCTAGTCCAGTGAGTAGCTCAGAATCTACCACGGTGAGTAGCTCAGAATCAAGTCCGGTGCCTAACTCAGAATCAAGTCCAGTGAGTAGCTCAGAATCTAGTCCGGTGAGTAGCTCAGAATCTAGTCCGGTGAGTAGCTCAGAATCTATTCCGGTGAGTAGCTCAGAATCTAGTCCGGTGAGTAGCTCAGAATCTACCTCGGTGAGTAGCTCAGA
Organism: Scyliorhinus torazame; assembly: GCF_047496885.1. Classification (NCBI taxonomy): domain Eukaryota; kingdom Metazoa; phylum Chordata; class Chondrichthyes; order Carcharhiniformes; family Scyliorhinidae; genus Scyliorhinus; species Scyliorhinus torazame. The sequence continues at coordinate 424,988,777 of NC_092707.1, read as the reverse complement.
ATATAGTCCGGTGAGTAGCTCAGAATATAGTCCAGTGAGTAGCTCAGAATCTACCCCGGTGTGTAGCTCAGAATCTAGTCCGGTGAGTAGCTCAGAATCTAGTCTGGTGAGTAGCTCAGAATCTAGTCCGGTGAGTAGCTCTGATCTACTCCAGTGTGTAGATCAGAATCTAGTCCGGTGCAGAGCTCAGAATCTACCCCGGTGAGATGCTCAGAATCTAGTCCGGTGAGATGCTCAGAATCTATCATGGTGAGTAGCTCAAAATCTAGTTCAGTGAGTAACTCAGAATCTAGTCCGGTGAGTAGCTCAGAATCTAGTCTGGTGAGTAGCTCAGAATCTAGTCCGGTGAGTAGTTCAGAATATACCCCAGTGAGTACCACAGAATCTACCCCGGTGAATAGCTCAGAATCTAGTCTGGTGAGTTGCTCAGAATCTAGTCCGGTGAGTAGCTCTGAATCTAGTCCAGTGTGTCGTTCAGAATCTACCTCCGGTGAGTAGCTCAAAATCTAATCCGGTGAGTGGCTCTGAATCTACCCAGGTGAGATGCTCAGAATCTACCTCCGGTGAGTAGCTCAAAATGTTATCCGGTGAGTAGCTCAGAATCTAGACCGGTGAGTAGCTCAGAATCTAGTCCAGTGTATAGCTCAGAATCTAGTCCGGAGCCTAGCTCAGAATCTTCCCCGGTGAGATGCTCAGAATCTAGACCGGTGAGTAGCTCAGAATCTACTCCGGTGAGTAGCTCAGAATCTAGTCCGGTGAGTAGCTCAGAATCTAGACCGGTGAGTAGCTCATAATCTAGTCCAGTGAGTAGCTCAGAATCTAACCCTGTGAGTAGCTCAGAATCTAGACCGGTGAGTAGCTCAGAATCTAGTCCAGTGTGTAGCTCAGAATCTACTCCGGTGAGTAGCTCTGAATCTAGTCCGGTGAGTAGCTCAGAATCTAGTCCAGTGTGTAGTTCAGAATCTACCTCCGGTGAGTAGCTCAAAATCTAATCCGGTGAGTGGCTCAAAATTAGGTCCAGTGAGTAGCTCAGAATCTACCCCGGTGAGTAGCTCAGAATCTAGTCCGGTGCCTAACTCAGAATCTAGTCCAGTGAGTAGCTCAGAATCTCGTCCGGTGAGTAGCTCAGAATCTACCCCGGTGAGTCGCTCAGAATCTAGTCAGTTGAGTTGCTCAGAATCTAGTCCAGTGAGTAGCTCAGAATCTAACCCGGTGAGTTGCTCAGAATCAAGTCCTGTGCCTAACTCAGAATCTAGTCCAGTGAGTAGCTCATAATCTAGTCCGGTGAGTTGCTCAGAATCTAGTCCGGTGAGTTGCTCAGAATCTAGTCCAGTGAGTAGCTCAGAATCTACCCCAGTGAGTAGCTTAGAATCTACTCCATTGAGTAGCTCAGAATCTAGTCCGGTGAGTAGCCCAGAATCTACCCCAGTGAGTAGCTTAGAATCTACTCCATTGAGTAGCTCAGAATCTAGTCCGGTGAGTAGCCCAGAATCTAGTCCGGTGAGTTGCTCAGAATCTAGTCCAGTGTGTAGCTCAGAATCTAGTCGGGTGAGTAGCTCAGAATCTACCCCAGTGAGTAGCTTAGAATCTAGTCCGGTGATTAGCTCAGAATCTAGTCTGGTGAGTAGCTCAGAATCTACCCCAGTGAGTAGCTTAGAATCTACTCCATTGAGTAGCTCAGAATCTAGTCCGGTGAGTAGCCCAGAATCTAGTCCGGTGAGTTGCTCAGAATCTAGTCCAGTGAGTAGCTCAGAATCTAGTCGGGTGAGTAGCTCAGAATCTAGTCTGGTGAGTAGCTCAGAATCTACCCCGTAGAGTTGCTTAGAATCTACCCCCGTGAGTAGCTCAGAATCTAGTCCGGTGAGTAGCTCAGAATCTAGTCCGGTGAGTAGCTCAGAATCTACCCCGTAGAGTTGCTTAGAATCTACCCCCGTGAGTAGCTCAGAATCTAGTCCGGTGAGTAGCTCAGAATCTAGTCCAGTGAATAGCTCAGAATCTAGTCCGGTGAGCAGCTCAGAATCTAGACCGGTGAGTAGCTCAGAATCTAGACCGGTGAGTAGCTCAGAATCTAGTCCAGTGTGTAGCTCAGAAACTAACCCGGTGAGTAGCTCAGAATCTAGACCGGTGAGTAGCTCAGAATCTAGTCCAGTCAGTTGCTCAGAATCTACTCCGGTGTGTAGCTCAGAATCTAGTCCGGTGAGTAGCTCAGAATCTAGTCCGGTGCATTGCTCATAATCTAGTCTGGTGAGGAGCTCCGAATCTACCCCGTTGAGTAGCTCAGAATCTAGTCCGTTGCCTAACTCAGAATCTAGTCCAGTGAGTAGCTCAGAATCTAGTCCGGTGAGCAGCTCAGAATCTAGTTGGTTGAGTAGCTCAGAATCTAGTTCGGTGAGTAGCTCAGAATCTACTCCGGTGAGTAGCTCAGAATCTACGACGGTGAGTAGCTCAGAATCTTGACCGGTGAGTAGCTCAGAATCTAGTCCGGTGAGTAGTTCAGAATCTAGTCCGGTGAGTAGCTCAGAATCTAGTCCGGTGAGTAGCTCAGAATCTACCCCGGTGAGTAGCTCACAATCTAGTCCGGTGAGTAGCTCAGAATCTAGTCCACTGAGTAGCTCAGAATCTAGTCCGATGAGTAGCTCACAATCTAGTCCGGTGAGTAGCTTGGAATCTACTCCGGTGAGTAGCTCAAAATCTAGTCCGGTGAGTAGCTCAGAATCTAGTCCGGTGAGTAGTTCAGAATCTACCTCCGGTGAGTAGCTCAAAATCTAATCCGGTGAGTAGCTCAGAATTAGGTCTGGTGAGTAGCTCAGAATCTAGTCCGGTGAGTTGCTCAGAATCTAGTCCAGTGAGTAGCTCAGAATCTACCCCGGTGAGTAGCTCAGAATCTAGTCCGGTGCCTAACTCAGAATCTAGTCCAGTGAGTAGCTCAGAATCTCGTCCGGTGAGTAGCTCAGAATCTACCCCGGTGAGTAGCTCCGAATCTAGTCGGTTGAGTTGCTCAGAATCTAGTCCAGTGAGTAGCTCAGAATCTACCACGGTGAGTAGCTCAGAATCAGGTCCGGTGCCTAACTCAGAATCAAGTCCAGTGAGTAGCTCAGAATCTAGTCCGGTGAGTAGCTCAGAATCTAGTCCGGTGAGTAGCTCAGAATCTATTCCGGTGAGTAGTTCATTATCTACCTCCGGTGTGTAGCTCAAAATGTAATCCGCTGAGTAGCTCAGAATCTAGTTTGGTGAGTAGCTCAGAATCTATTCCGGTGCCTAGCTCAGAATCTAGTCCGGTGAGTTGCGCAGAATCTAGACCGGTGAGTAGCTCAGAATATATTCCAGTGAGTAGCTCAGAATCTAGTCCGGTGAGTAGCTCAGAATCTACCACGGTGAGTAGCTCAGAATCTAGTCCGGTGAGTAGCTCAGAATCTAGTCCGATGAGTAGCTCAGAATCTAGTCCGGTGAGTAGCTCAGAATCTAGTCCGATGAGTAGCTCAGAATCCAGTCCGGTGAGTAGCTCAGAATCTAGTCCGGTGAGTAGCTCAGATTCTACCTCGGTAAGTAGCTCAGAATCTAGTCCGGTGAGTAGCTCAGAATCTAGTCCGGTGAGTAGCTCAGAATCTAGTCCGGTGAGTATCTCAGAATCTACTCCGGTGAGTAGATCAGTATCTAGTCCGGTGTCTAGCTCAGAATCTAGTCCGGTGAGTAGCTCAGAATCTCGTCCGGTGAGTAGTTCAGAATATACCCCAGTGAGTAGCTCAGAATCTATCTCCGGTGAGTAGCTCTGAATCTAGTCCAGTGTGTAGATCAGAATCTAGTCCGGTGCCTAGCTCAGAATCTACCCCGGTGAGATGCTGAGAATCTACCATGGTGAGTAGCTCAGAATCTAGTCCAGTGAGTAGCTCAGAATCTAGTCCGGTGAGTAGCTCAGAATCTAGTCCGGTGAGTAGCTCAGAATCTAGTCCGGTGAGTAGCTCAGAATCTAGTCCGGTGAGTATCTCAGAATCTACTCCGGTGAGTAGCTCAAAATCTAATCCGGTGAGTAGCTCAGAATTAGGTCTGGTGAGTAGCTCAGAATCTAGTCCGGTGAGTTGCTCAGAATCTAGTCCAGTGAGTAGCTCAGAATCTACCCCGGTGAGTAGCTCAGAATCTAGTCCGGTGCCTAACTCAGAATCTAGTCCAGTGAGGAGCTCAGAATCTCGTCCGGTGAGTAGCTCAGAATCTACCCCGGTGAGTAGCTCCGAATCTAGTCGGTTGAGTTGCTCAGAATCTAGTCCAGTGAGTAGCTCAGAATCTACCACGGTGAGTAGCTCAGAATCAAGTCCGGTGCCTAACTCAGAATCAAGTCCAGTGAGTAGCTCAGAATCTAGTCCGGTGAGTAGCTCAGAATCTAGTCCGGTGAGTAGCTCAGAATCTATTCCGGTGAGTAGTTCATTATCTACCTCCGGTGTGTAGCTCAAAATGTAATCCGGTGAGTAGCTCAGAATCTAGTTTGGTGAGTAGCTCAGAATCTATTCCGGTGCCTAGCTCAGAATCTACCCCGGTGAGTAGCGCAGAATCTAGACCGGTGAGTAGCTCAGAATATAGTCCAGTGAGTAGCTCAGAATCTACTCCGGTGAGTAGCTCAGAATCTACCACGGTGAGTAGCTCAGAATCTACTCCGGTGAGTAGCTCAGAATCTAGTCCGGTGAGTAGCTCAGAATCTAGTCCGGTGAGTAGCTCAGAATCAAGACCGGTGAGTAGCTCAGAATCTAGTCCGATGAGTAGCTCAGAATCCAGTCCGGTGAGTAGCTCAGAATCTAGTCCGGTGAGTAGCTCGGAATATAGGCCGGTGAGTAGCTAAGAATCTAGTCCGGTGAGTAGCTCATAATCTAGTCTGGTGAATAGCTCAGAATCTAGTCCGGTGAGTAGCTCAGAATATAGTCCAGTGAGTAGCTCAGAATCTACTCCGGTGAGTAGTTCAGATTCTAGTCCAGTGAGTAGCTCAGAATCTACCCCGGTGAGTAGCTCAGAATCTAGTCCGGTGAGTAGTTCAGAATCTACCTCTGGTGAGTAGCTCAAAATCTAATCCGGTGAGTAGCTCAGAATTAGGTCTGGTGAGTAGCTCAGAATCTAGTCCGGTGAGTTGCTCAGAATCTAGTCCAGTGAGTAGCTCAGAATCTACCCCGGTGAGTAGCTCAGAATCTAGTCCAGTGCCTAACTCAGAATCTAGTCCAGTGAGTAGCTCAGAATCTCTTCCGGTGAGTAGCTCAGAATCTACCCCGGTGAGTAGCTCCGAATCTAGTCGGTTGAGTTGCTCAGAATCTAGTCCAGTGAGTAGCTCAGGATCTACCACGGTGAGTGGCTCAGAATCAAGTCCGGTGCCTAACTCAGAATCAAGTCCAGTGAGTAGCTCAGAATCTAGTCCGGTGAGTAGCTCAGAATCTAGTCCGGTGAGTAGCTCAGAATCTATTCCGGTGAGTAGTTCATTATCTACCTCCGGTGTGTAGCTCAAAATGTAATCCGGTGAGTAGCTCAGAATCTAGTTTGGTGAGTAGCTCAGAATCTATTCCGGTGCCTAGCTCAGAATCTAGTCCGGTGAGTTGCGCAGAATCTAGACCGGTGAGTAGCTCAGAATATAGTCCAGTGAGTAGCTCAGAATCTAGTCCGGTGAGTAGCTCAGAATCTACCACGGTGCGTAGCTCAGAATCTAGTCCGGTGAGTAGCTCAGAATCTAGTCCGGTGAGTAGCTCAGAATCTAGTCCGATGAGTAGCTCAGAATCTAGTCCGGTGAGTAGCTCAGAATCTAGTCCGATGAGTAGCTCAGAATCCAGTCCGGTGAGTAGCTCAGAATCTAGTCCGGTGAGTAGCTCAGATTCTACCTCGGTAAGTAGCTCAGAATCTAGTCCGGTGAGTAGCTCAGAATCTAGTCCGGTGAGTAGCTCAGAATCTAGTCCGGTGAGTATCTCAGAATCTACTCCGGTGAGTAGATCAGTATCTAGTCCGGTGCCTAGCTCAGAATCTAGTCCGGTGAGTAGCTCAGAATCTCGTCCGGTGAGTAGTTCAGAATATACCCCAGTGAGTAGCTCAGAATCTATCTCCGGTGAGTAGCTCAGAATCTAGTCCAGTGAGTAGCTCAGAATCTACCCCGGTGAGTAGCTCAGAATCTAGTCCGGTGAGTAGCTCAGAATCTAGTCCGGTGAGTAGTTCAGAATCTACCTCCGGTGAGTAGCTCAAAATCTAATCCGGTGAGTAGCTCAGAATTAGGTCTGGTGATTAGCTCAGAATCTAGTCCGGTGAGTTGCTCAGAATCTAGTCCAGTGAGTAGCTCAGAATCTACCCCGGTGAGTAGCTCAGAATCTAGTCCAGTGCCTAACTCAGAATCTAGTCCAGTGAGTAGCTCAGAATCTCTTCCGGTGAGTAGCTCAGAATCTACCCCGGTGAGTAGCTCCGAATCTAGTCGGTTGAGTTGCTCAGAATCTAGTCCAGTGAGTAGCTCAGAATCTACCACGGTGAGTAGCTCAGAATCAAGTCCGGTGCCTAACTCAGAATCAAGTCCAGTGAGTAGCTCAGAATCTAGTCCGGTGAGTAGCTCAGAATCTAGTCCGGTGAGTAGCTCAGAATCTATTCCGGTGAGTAGCTCAGAATCTAGTCCGGTGAGTAGCTCAGAATCTACCTCGGTGAGTAGCTCAGAATATAGTCCGGTGAGTAGCTCAGAATATAATCCAGTGAGTAGCTCAGAATCTACCCCGGTGTGTAGCTCAGAATCTAGTCCGGTGAGTAGCTCAGAATCTAGTCCGGTGAGTAGCTCGGAATCTAGGCCGGTGAGTAGCTCAGAATCTAGTCCGGTGAGTAACTCAGAATCTAGTCCAGTGAGTAGCTCAGAATCTAGTCCGGTGAGTAGCTCAGAATCTAGTCCGGTGAGTAGCTCAGAATCTATACCGGTGAGTATTTCAGAATATACCCCAGTGAGTAGCTCAGAATCTACACCGGTGAGTAGCTCAGAATCTAGTCCAGTGAGTAGCTCTCCATCTAGTCCAGTGCGTAGCTCAGAATCTATCCCGGTGAGATGCTCAGAATCTACCATGATGAGTAGCTCAGAATCTAGTCCAGTGAGTAGCTCAGAATTAGGTCTGGTGAGTAGCTCAGAATCTAGTCCGGTGAGTTGCTCAGAATCTAGTCCAGTGAGTAGCTCAGAATCTACCCCGGTGAGTAGCTCAGAATCTAGTCCAGTGCCTAACTCAGAATCTAGTCCAGTGAGTAGCTCAGAATCTCTTCCGGTGAGTAGCTCAGAATCTACCCCGGTGAGTAGCTCCGAATCTAGTCGGTTGAGTTGCTCAGAATCTAGTCCAGTGAGTAGCTCAGGATCTACCACGGTGAGTAGCTCAGAATCAAGTCCGGTGAGTAGCTCAGAATCTAGTCCGGTGAGTAGCTCAGAATCTATTCCGGTGAGTAGTTCATTATCTACCTCAGGTGTGTAGCTCAAAATGTAATCCGGTGAGTAGCTCAGAATCTTGTTTGGTGAGTAGCTCAGAATGTATTCCGGTGCCTAGCTCAGAATCTAGTCCGGTGTGTAGCTCAGAAACTAACCCGGTGAGTAGCTCAGAATCTAGACCGGTGAGTAGCTCAGAATCTAGTCCAGTCAGTTGCTCAGAATCTACTCCGGTGTGTAGCTCAGAATCTAGTCCGGTGAGTAGCTCAGAATCTAGTCCGGTGCATTGCTCATAATCTAGTCTGGTGAGGAGCTCCGAATCTACCCCGTTGAGTAGCTCAGAATCTAGTCCGGTGCCTAACTCAGAATCTAGTCCAGTGAGTAGCTCAGAATCTAGTCCGGTGAGCAGCTCAGAATCTAGTTGGTTGAGTAGCTCAGAATCTAGTTCGGTGAGTAGCTCAGAATCTACTCCGGTGAGTAGCTCAGAATCTACCACGGTGAGTAGCTCAGAATCTTGACCGGTGAGTAGCTCAGAATCTAGTCCGGTGAGTAGTTCAGAATCTAGTCCGGTGAGTAGCTCAGAATCTAGTCCGGTGAGTAGCTCAGAATCTACCCCGGTGAGTAGCTCACAATCTAGTCCGGTGAGTAGCTCAGAATCTAGTCCACTGAGTAGCTCAGAATCTAGTCCGATGAGTAGCTCACAATCTAGTCCGGTGAGTAGCTTGGAATCTACTCCGGTGAGTAGCTCAAAATCTAGTCCGGTGAGTAGCTCAGAATCTAGTCCGGTGAGTAGTTCAGAATCTACCTCCGGTGAGTAGCTCAAAATCTAATCCGGTGAGTAGCTCAGAATTAGGTCTGGTGAGTAGCTCAGAATCTAGTCCGGTGAGTTGCTCAGAATCTAGTCCAGTGAGTAGCTCAGAATCTACCCCGGTGAGTAGCTCAGAATCTAGTCCGGTGCCTAACTCAGAATCTAGTCCAGTGAGTAGCTCAGAATCTCGTCCGGTGAGTAGCTCAGAATCTACCCCGGTGAGTAGCTCCGAATCTAGTCGGTTGAGTTGCTCAGAATCTAGTCCAGTGAGTAGCTCAGAATCTACCACGGTGAGTAGCTCAGAATCAAGTCCGGTGCCTAACTCAGAATCAAGTCCAGTGAGTAGCTCAGAATCTAGTCCGGTGAGTAGCTCAGAATCTAGTCCGGTGAGTAGCTCAGAATCTATTCCGGTGAGTAGTTCATTATCTACCTCCGGTGTGTAGCTCAAAATGTAATCCGGTGAGTAGCTCAGAATCTAGTTTGGTGAGTAGCTCAGAATCTATTCCGGTGCCTAGCTCAGAATCTACCCCGGTGAGTAGCGCAGAATCTAGACCGGTGAGTAGCTCAGAATATAGTCCAGTGAGTAGCTCAGAATCTACTCCGGTGAGTAGCTCAGAATCTACCACGGTGAGTAGCTCAGAATCTACTCCGGTGAGTAGCTCAGAATCTAGTCCGGTGAGTAGCTCAGAATCTAGTCCGGTGAGTAGCTCAGAATCAAGTCCGGTGAGTAGCTCAGAATCTAGTCCGATGAGTAGCTCAGAATCCAGTCCGGTGAGTAGCTCAGAATCTAGTCCGGTGAGTAGCTCGGAATATAGGCCGGTGAGTAGCTAAGAATCTAGTCCGGTGAGTAGCTCATAATCTAGTCTGGTGAATAGCTCAGAATCTAGTCCGGTGAGTAGCTCAGAATATAGTCCAGTGAGTAGCTCAGAATCTACTCCGGTGAGTAGTTCAGATTCTAGTCCAGTGAGTAGCTCAGAATCTACCCCGGTGAGTAGCTCAGAATCTAGTCCGGTGAGTAGCTCAGAATCTAGTCCGGTGAGTAGTTCAGAATCTACCTCTGGTGAGTAGCTCAAAATCTAATCCGGTGTGTAGCTCAGAATTAGGTCTGGTGAGTAGCTCAGAATCTAGTCCGGTGAGTTGCTCAGAATCTAGTCCAGTGAGTAGCTCAGAATCTACCCCGGTGAGTAGCTCAGAATCTAGTCCGGTGCCTAACTCAGAATCTAGTCCGGTGAGTAGCTCAGAATCAAGTCCGGTGAGTAGCTCAGAATCTAGTCCGATGAGTAGCTCAGAATCCAGTCCGGTGAGTAGCTCAGAATCTACTCCGGTGAGTAGCTCGGAATATAGGCCGGTGTGTAGCTAAGAATCTAGTCCAGTGAGTAGCTCAGAATCTACTCCGGTGAGTAGCTCAGATTCTAGTCCAGTGAGTAGCTCAGAATCTACCCCGGTGAGTAGCTCAGAATCTAGTCCGGTGAGTAGCTCAGAATCTAGTCCGGTGAGTAGTTCAGAATCTACCTCTGGTGAGTAGCTCAAAATCTAATCCGGTGAGTAGCTCAGAATCTAGTCCAGTGAGTAGCTCAGAATCTCTTCCGGTGAGTAGCTCAGAATCTACCCCGGTGAGTAGCTCCGAATCTAGTCCGGTGAGATGCTCAGAATCTAGTCCAGTGAGTAGCTCAGAATCTACCCCAGTGAGTAGCTCAGAATCAATCCAGTGCCTAACTCAGAATCTAGTCCAGTGAGTAGCTCAGAATCTCTTCCGGTGAGTAGCTCAGAATCTACCCCGGTGAGTAGCTCCGAATCTAGTCGGTTGAGTTGCTCAGAATCTAGTCCAGTGAGTAGCTCAGGATCTACCACGGTGAGTAGCTCAGAATCAAGTCCGGTGCCTAACTCAGAATCAAGTCCAGTGAGTAGCTCAGAATCTAGTCCGGTGAGTAGCTCAGAATCTAGTTTGGTGAGTAGCTCAGAATCTATTCCGGTGCCTAGCTCAGAATCTAGTCCGGTGAGTTGCGCAGAATCTAGACCGGTGAGTAGCTCAGAATATAGTCCAGTGAGTAGCTCAGAATCTAGTCCGGTGAGTAGCTCAGAATCTACCACGGTGAGTAGCTCAGAATCTAGTCCGGTGAGTAGCTCAGAATCTAGTCCGGTGAGTAGCCAAGAATCTAGTCCGATGAGTAGCTCAGAATCTAGTCCGGTGAGTAGCTCAGAATCTAGTCCGATGAGTAGCTCAGAATCCAGTCCGGTGAGTAGCTCAGAATCTAGTCCGGTGAGTAGCTCAGATTCTACCTCGGTAAGTAGCTCAGAATCTAGTCCGGTGAGTAGCTCAGAATCTAGTCCGGTGCCTAGCTCAGAATCTAGTCCGGTGAGTAGCTCAGAATCTCGTCCGGTGAGTAGTTCAGAATATACCCCAGTGAGTAGCTCAGAATCTATCTCCGGTGAGTAGCTCTGAGTCTAGTCCAGTGTGTAGATCAGAATCTAGTCCGGTGCCTAGCTCAGAATCTACCCCGGTGAGATGCTGAGAATCTACCATGGTGAGTAGCTCAGAATCTAGTCCAGTGAGTAGCTCAGAATCTAGTCCGGTGAGTAGCTCAGAATCTAGTCCGTTGAGTAGCTCAGAATCTAGTCCGGTGAGTAGCTCAGAATCTAGTCCGGTGAGTATCTCAGAATCTACTCCGGTGAGTAGTTCAGTATCTAGTCCGGTGCCTAGCTCAGAATCTAGTCCGGTGAGTAGCTCAGAATCTCGTCCGGTGAGTAGTTCAGAATATACCCCAGTGAGTAGCTCAGAATCTATCTCCGGTGAGTAGCTCAGAATCTAGTCCAGTGAGTAGCTCAGAATCTACCCCGGTGAGTAGCTCAGAATCTAGTCCGGTGAGTAGCTCAGAATCTAGTCCGGTGAGTAGTTCAGAATCTACCTCCTGTGAGTAGCTCAAAATCTAATCCGGTGAGTAGCTCAGAATTAGGTCTGGTGATTAGCTCAGAATCTAGTCCGGTGAGTTGCTCAGAATCTAGTCCAGTGAGTAGCTCAGAATCTACCCCGGTGAGTAGCTCAGAATCTAGTCCAGTGCCTAACTCAGAATCTAGTCCAGTGAGTAGCTCAGAATCTCTTCCGGTGAGTAGCTCAGAATCTACCCCGGTGAGTAGCTCCGAATCTAGTCGGTTGAGTTGCTCAGAATCTAGTCCAGTGAGTAGCTCAGAATCTACCACGGTGAGTAGCTCAGAATCAAGTCCGGTGCCTAACTCAGAATCAAGTCCAGTGAGTAGCTCAGAATCTAGTCCGGTGAGTAGCTCAGAATCTAGTCCGGTGAGTAGCTCAGAATCTATTCCGGTGAGTAGCTCAGAATCTAGTCCGGTGAGTAGCTCAGAATCTACCTCGGTGAGTAGCTCAGAATATAGTCCGGTGAGTAGCTCAGAATATAGTCCAGTGAGTAGCTCAGAATCTACCCCGGTGTGTAGCTCAGAATCTAGTCCGGTGAGTAGCTCAGAATCTAGTCTGGTGAGTAGCTCAGAATCTAGTCCGGTGAGTAGCTCTGATCTACTCCAGTGTGTAGATCAGAATCTAGTCCGGTGCAGAGCTCAGAATCTACCCCGGTGAGATGCTCAGAATCTAGTCCGGTGAGATGCTCAGAATCTATCATGGTGAGTAGCTCAAAATCTAGTTCAGTGAGTAACTCAGAATCTAGTCCGGTGAGTAGCTCAGAATCTAGTCTGGTGAGTAGCTCAGAATCTAGTCCGGTGAGTAGTTCAGAATATACCCCAGTGAGTACCACAGAATCTACCCCGGTGAATAGCTCAGAATCTAGTCTGGTGAGTTGCTCAGAATCTAGTCCGGTGAGTAGCTCTGAATCTAGTCCAGTGTGTCGTTCAGAATCTACCTCCGGTGAGTAGCTCAAAATCTAATCCGGTGAGTGGCTCTGAATCTACCCAGGTGAGATGCTCAGAATCTACCTCCGGTGAGTAGCTCAAAATGTTATCCGGTGAGTAGCTCAGAATCTAGTCTGGTGAGTAGCTCAGAATCTAGTCTGGTGAGTAGCTCTGAATCTAGTCCAGTGTATAGCTCAGAATCTAGTCCGGAGCATAGCTCAGAATCTTCCCCGGTGAGTAGCTCAGAATCTAGTCCGGTGAGTAGCTCAGAATCTAGTCCGGTGAGTAGCTCAGAATCTAGACCGGTGAGTAGCTCAGAATCTAGTCCAGTGTATAGCTCAGAATCTAGTCCGGAGCCTAGCTCAGAATCTTCCCCGGTGAGATGCTCAGAATCTAGACCGGTGAGTAGCTCAGAATCTACTCCGGTGAGTAGCTCAGAATCTAGTCCGGTGAGTAGCTCAGAATCTAGACCGGTGAGTAGCTCATAATCTAGTCCAGTGAGTAGCTCAGAATCTAACCCTGTGAGTAGCTCAGAATCTAGACCGGTGAGTAGCTCAGAATCTAGTCCAGTGTGTAGCTCAGAATCTACTCCGGTGAGTAGCTCTGAATCTAGTCCGGTGAGTAGCTCAGAATCTAGTCCAGTGTGTAGTTCAGAATCTACCTCCGGTGAGTAGCTCAAAATCTAATCCGGTGAGTGGCTCAAAATTAGGTCCAGTGAGTAGCTCAGAATCTACCCCGGTGAGTAGCTCAGAATCTAGTCCGGTGCCTAACTCAGAATCTAGTCCAGTGAGTAGCTCAGAATCTCGTCCGGTGAGTAGCTCAGAATCTACCCCGGTGAGTCGCTCAGAATCTAGTCAGTTGAGTTGCTCAGAATCTAGTCCAGTGAGTAGCTCAGAATCTAACCCGGTGAGTTGCTCAGAATCAAGTCCTGTGCCTAACTCAGAATCTAGTCCAGTGAGTAGCTCATAATCTAGTCCGGTGAGTTGCTCAGAATCTAGTCCGGTGAGTTGCTCAGAATCTAGTCCAGTGAGTAGCTCAGAATCTACCCCAGTGAGTAGCTTAGAATCTACTCCATTGAGTAGCTCAGAATCTAGTCCGGTGAGTAGCCCAGAATCTACCCCAGTGAGTAGCTTAGAATCTACTCCATTGAGTAGCTCAGAATCTAGTCCGGTGAGTAGCCCAGAATCTAGTCCGGTGAGTTGCTCAGAATCTAGTCCAGTGTGTAGCTCAGAATCTAGTCGGGTGAGTAGCTCAGAATCTACCCCAGTGAGTAGCTTAGAATCTAGTCCGGTGATTAGCTCAGAATCTAGTCTGGTGAGTAGCTCAGAATCTACCCCAGTGAGTAGCTTAGAATCTACTCCATTGAGTAGCTCAGAATCTAGTCCGGTGAGTAGCCCAGAATCTAGTCCGGTGAGTTGCTCAGAATCTAGTCCAGTGAGTAGCTCAGAATCTAGTCGGGTGAGTAGCTCAGAATCTAGTCTGGTGAGTAGCTCAGAATCTACCCCGTAGAGTTGCTTAGAATCTACCCCCGTGAGTAGCTCAGAATCTAGTCCGGTGAGTAGCTCAGAATCTAGTCCGGTGAGTAGCTCAGAATCTACCCCGTAGAGTTGCTTAGAATCTACCCCCGTGAGTAGCTCAGAATCTAGTCCGGTGAGTAGCTCAGAATCTAGTCCAGTGAATAGCTCAGAATCTAGTCCGGTGAGCAGCTCAGAATCTAGACCGGTGAGTAGCTCAGAATCTAGACCGGTGAGTAGCTCAGAATCTAGTCCAGTGTGTAGCTCAGAAACTAACCCGGTGAGTAGCTCAGAATCTAGACCGGTGAGTAGCTCAGAATCTAGTCCAGTCAGTTGCTCAGAATCTACTCCGGTGTGTAGCTCAGAATCTAGTCCGGTGAGTAGCTCAGAATCTAGTCCGGTGCATTGCTCATAATCTAGTCTGGTGAGGAGCTCCGAATCTACCCCGTTGAGTAGCTCAGAATCTAGTCCGTTGCCTAACTCAGAATCTAGTCCAGTGAGTAGCTCAGAATCTAGTCCGGTGAGCAGCTCAGAATCTAGTTGGTTGAGTAGCTCAGAATCTAGTTCGGTGAGTAGCTCAGAATCTACTCCGGTGAGTAGCTCAGAATCTACGACGGTGAGTAGCTCAGAATCTTGACCGGTGAGTAGCTCAGAATCTAGTCCGGTGAGTAGTTCAGAATCTAGTCCGGTGAGTAGCTCAGAATCTAGTCCGGTGAGTAGCTCAGAATCTACCCCGGTGAGTAGCTCACAATCTAGTCCGGTGAGTAGCTCAGAATCTAGTCCACTGAGTAGCTCAGAATCTAGTCCGATGAGTAGCTCACAATCTAGTCCGGTGAGTAGCTTGGAATCTACTCCGGTGAGTAGCTCAAAATCTAGTCCGGTGAGTAGCTCAGAATCTAGTCCGGTGAGTAGTTCAGAATCTACCTCCGGTGAGTAGCTCAAAATCTAATCCGGTGAGTAGCTCAGAATTAGGTCTGGTGAGTAGCTCAGAATCTAGTCCGGTGAGTTGCTCAGAATCTAGTCCAGTGAGTAGCTCAGAATCTACCCCGGTGAGTAGCTCAGAATCTAGTCCGGTGCCTAACTCAGAATCTAGTCCAGTGAGTAGCTCAGAATCTCGTCCGGTGAGTAGCTCAGAATCTACCCCGGTGAGTAGCTCCGAATCTAGTCGGTTGAGTTGCTCAGAATCTAGTCCAGTGAGTAGCTCAGAATCTACCACGGTGAGTAGCTCAGAATCAGGTCCGGTGCCTAACTCAGAATCAAGTCCAGTGAGTAGCTCAGAATCTAGTCCGGTGAGTAGCTCAGAATCTAGTCCGGTGAGTAGCTCAGAATCTATTCCGGTGAGTAGTTCATTATCTACCTCCGGTGTGTAGCTCAAAATGTAATCCGCTGAGTAGCTCAGAATCTAGTTTGGTGAGTAGCTCAGAATCTATTCCGGTGCCTAGCTCAGAATCTAGTCCGGTGAGTTGCGCAGAATCTAGACCGGTGAGTAGCTCAGAATATATTCCAGTGAGTAGCTCAGAATCTAGTCCGGTGAGTAGCTCAGAATCTACCACGGTGAGTAGCTCAGAATCTAGTCCGGTGAGTAGCTCAGAATCTAGTCCGATGAGTAGCTCAGAATCTAGTCCGGTGAGTAGCTCAGAATCTAGTCCGATGAGTAGCTCAGAATCCAGTCCGGTGAGTAGCTCAGAATCTAGTCCGGTGAGTAGCTCAGATTCTACCTCGGTAAGTAGCTCAGAATCTAGTCCGGTGAGTAGCTCAGAATCTAGTCCGGTGAGTAGCTCAGAATCTAGTCCGGTGAGTATCTCAGAATCTACTCCGGTGAGTAGATCAGTATCTAGTCCGGTGTCTAGCTCAGAATCTAGTCCGGTGAGTAGCTCAGAATCTCGTCCGGTGAGTAGTTCAGAATATACCCCAGTGAGTAGCTCAGAATCTATCTCCGGTGAGTAGCTCTGAATCTAGTCCAGTGTGTAGATCAGAATCTAGTCCGGTGCCTAGCTCAGAATCTACCCCGGTGAGATGCTGAGAATCTACCATGGTGAGTAGCTCAGAATCTAGTCCAGTGAGTAGCTCAGAATCTAGTCCGGTGAGTAGCTCAGAATCTAGTCCGGTGAGTAGCTCAGAATCTAGTCCGGTGAGTAGCTCAGAATCTAGTCCGGTGAGTATCTCAGAATCTACTCCGGTGAGTAGCTCAAAATCTAATCCGGTGAGTAGCTCAGAATTAGGTCTGGTGAGTAGCTCAGAATCTAGTCCGGTGAGTTGCTCAGAATCTAGTCCAGTGAGTAGCTCAGAATCTACCCCGGTGAGTAGCTCAGAATCTAGTCCGGTGCCTAACTCAGAATCTAGTCCAGTGAGGAGCTCAGAATCTCGTCCGGTGAGTAGCTCAGAATCTACCCCGGTGAGTAGCTCCGAATCTAGTCGGTTGAGTTGCTCAGAATCTAGTCCAGTGAGTAGCTCAGAATCTACCACGGTGAGTAGCTCAGAATCAAGTCCGGTGCCTAACTCAGAATCAAGTCCAGTGAGTAGCTCAGAATCTAGTCCGGTGAGTAGCTCAGAATCTAGTCCGGTGAGTAGCTCAGAATCTATTCCGGTGAGTAGTTCATTATCTACCTCCGGTGTGTAGCTCAAAATGTAATCCGGTGAGTAGCTCAGAATCTAGTTTGGTGAGTAGCTCAGAATCTATTCCGGTGCCTAGCTCAGAATCTACCCCGGTGAGTAGCGCAGAATCTAGACCGGTGAGTAGCTCAGAATATAGTCCAGTGAGTAGCTCAGAATCTACTCCGGTGAGTAGCTCAGAATCTACCACGGTGAGTAGCTCAGAATCTACTCCGGTGAGTAGCTCAGAATCTAGTCCGGTGAGTAGCTCAGAATCTAGTCCGGTGAGTAGCTCAGAATCAAGACCGGTGAGTAGCTCAGAATCTAGTCCGATGAGTAGCTCAGAATCCAGTCCGGTGAGTAGCTCAGAATCTAGTCCGGTGAGTAGCTCGGAATATAGGCCGGTGAGTAGCTAAGAATCTAGTCCGGTGAGTAGCTCATAATCTAGTCTGGTGAATAGCTCAGAATCTAGTCCGGTGAGTAGCTCAGAATATAGTCCAGTGAGTAGCTCAGAATCTACTCCGGTGAGTAGTTCAGATTCTAGTCCAGTGAGTAGCTCAGAATCTACCCCGGTGAGTAGCTCAGAATCTAGTCCGGTGAGTAGTTCAGAATCTACCTCTGGTGAGTAGCTCAAAATCTAATCCGGTGAGTAGCTCAGAATTAGGTCTGGTGAGTAGCTCAGAATCTAGTCCGGTGAGTTGCTCAGAATCTAGTCCAGTGAGTAGCTCAGAATCTACCCCGGTGAGTAGCTCAGAATCTAGTCCAGTGCCTAACTCAGAATCTAGTCCAGTGAGTAGCTCAGAATCTCTTCCGGTGAGTAGCTCAGAATCTACCCCGGTGAGTAGCTCCGAATCTAGTCGGTTGAGTTGCTCAGAATCTAGTCCAGTGAGTAGCTCAGGATCTACCACGGTGAGTGGCTCAGAATCAAGTCCGGTGCCTAACTCAGAATCAAGTCCAGTGAGTAGCTCAGAATCTAGTCCGGTGAGTAGCTCAGAATCTAGTCCGGTGAGTAGCTCAGAATCTATTCCGGTGAGTAGTTCATTATCTACCTCCGGTGTGTAGCTCAAAATGTAATCCGGTGAGTAGCTCAGAATCTAGTTTGGTGAGTAGCTCAGAATCTATTCCGGTGCCTAGCTCAGAATCTAGTCCGGTGAGTTGCGCAGAATCTAGACCGGTGAGTAGCTCAGAATATAGTCCAGTGAGTAGCTCAGAATCTAGTCCGGTGAGTAGCTCAGAATCTACCACGGTGCGTAGCTCAGAATCTAGTCCGGTGAGTAGCTCAGAATCTAGTCCGGTGAGTAGCTCAGAATCTAGTCCGATGAGTAGCTCAGAATCTAGTCCGGTGAGTAGCTCAGAATCTAGTCCGATGAGTAGCTCAGAATCCAGTCCGGTGAGTAGCTCAGAATCTAGTCCGGTGAGTAGCTCAGATTCTACCTCGGTAAGTAGCTCAGAATCTAGTCCGGTGAGTAGCTCAGAATCTAGTCCGGTGAGTAGCTCAGAATCTAGTCCGGTGAGTATCTCAGAATCTACTCCGGTGAGTAGATCAGTATCTAGTCCGGTGCCTAGCTCAGAATCTAGTCCGGTGAGTAGCTCAGAATCTCGTCCGGTGAGTAGTTCAGAATATACCCCAGTGAGTAGCTCAGAATCTATCTCCGGTGAGTAGCTCAGAATCTAGTCCAGTGAGTAGCTCAGAATCTACCCCGGTGAGTAGCTCAGAATCTAGTCCGGTGAGTAGCTCAGAATCTAGTCCGGTGAGTAGTTCAGAATCTACCTCCGGTGAGTAGCTCAAAATCTAATCCGGTGAGTAGCTCAGAATTAGGTCTGGTGATTAGCTCAGAATCTAGTCCGGTGAGTTGCTCAGAATCTAGTCCAGTGAGTAGCTCAGAATCTACCCCGGTGAGTAGCTCAGAATCTAGTCCAGTGCCTAACTCAGAATCTAGTCCAGTGAGTAGCTCAGAATCTCTTCCGGTGAGTAGCTCAGAATCTACCCCGGTGAGTAGCTCCGAATCTAGTCGGTTGAGTTGCTCAGAATCTAGTCCAGTGAGTAGCTCAGAATCTACCACGGTGAGTAGCTCAGAATCAAGTCCGGTGCCTAACTCAGAATCAAGTCCAGTGAGTAGCTCAGAATCTAGTCCGGTGAGTAGCTCAGAATCTAGTCCGGTGAGTAGCTCAGAATCTATTCCGGTGAGTAGCTCAGAATCTAGTCCGGTGAGTAGCTCAGAATCTACCTCGGTGAGTAGCTCAGAATATAGTCCGGTGAGTAGCTCAGAATATAATCCAGTGAGTAGCTCAGAATCTACCCCGGTGTGTAGCTCAGAATCTAGTCCGGTGAGTAGCTCAGAATCTAGTCCGGTGAGTAGCTCGGAATCTAGGCCGGTGAGTAGCTCAGAATCTAGTCCGGTGAGTAACTCAGAATCTAGTCCAGTGAGTAGCTCAGAATCTAGTCCGGTGAGTAGCTCAGAATCTAGTCCGGTGAGTAGCTCAGAATCTATACCGGTGAGTATTTCAGAATATACCCCAGTGAGTAGCTCAGAATCTACACCGGTGAGTAGCTCAGAATCTAGTCCAGTGAGTAGCTCTCCATCTAGTCCAGTGCGTAGCTCAGAATCTATCCCGGTGAGATGCTCAGAATCTACCATGATGAGTAGCTCAGAATCTAGTCCAGTGAGTAGCTCAGAATCTAGTCCGGTGAGTAGCTCAGAATCTAGACCGGTGAGTAGCTCAGAATCTAGTCCGGTGAGTATCTCAGAATCAACTCGGGTGAGTAGGTCAGTATCTAGACCGGTGCCTAGCTCAGAATCTAGTCCGGTGAGTAGTTCAGAATATACCCCAGGGAGTACCACAGAATCTACCCCGGTGAGTGGCTCAGAATCTAGTCTGGTGAGTAGCTCAGAATCTAGTCCGGTGAGTAGCCCTGAGTCTAGTCCAGTGCGTAGCTCAGAATCTACCCAGGTGAGATGCTCAGAATCTACCTCCGGTGAGTAGCTCAAAATGTAATCCGATGAGTAGCTCAGAATCTAGTCTGGTGAGTAGCTCAGAATCTAGTCCGGTGCCTAGCTCAGAATCTAGTCCGGTGCCTAGCTCAGAATCTAGTCCGGTGAGTTGCGCAGAATCTAGACCGGTGAGTAGCTCAGAATATAGTCCAGTGAGTAGCTCAGAATCTAGTCCGGTGAGTAGCTCAGAATCTACCACGGTGAGTAGCTCAGAATCTACTCCGGTGAGTAGCTCAGAATCTAGTCCGGTGAGTAGCTCAGAATCTAGTCCGGTGAGTAGCTCAGAATCTAGTCCGGTGAGTAGCTCAGAATCTAGTCCGATGAGTAGCTCAGAATCCAGTCCGGTGAGTAGCTCAGAATCTAGTCCGGTGAGTAGCTCAGATTCTACCTCGGTGAGTAGCTCAGAATCTAGTCCGGTGAGTAGCTCAGAATCTAGTCCGGTGAGTAGCTCAGAATCTAGTCCGGTGAGTATCTCAGAATCTACTCCGGTGAGTAGATCAGTATCTAGTCCGGTGAGTAGCTCAGAATCTCGTCCGGTGAGTAGTTCAGAATATACCCCAGTGAGTAGCTCAGAATCTATCTCCGTTGAGTAGCTCTGAATCTAGTCCAGTGTGTAGATCAGAATCTAGTCCGGTGAGTAGCTCAGAATCTAGTCCGGTGCCTAGCTCACAATCTACCCCGGTGAGATGCTGAGAATCTACCATGGTGAGTAGCTCAGAATCTAGTCCAGTGAGTAGCTCAGAATCTAGTCCGGTGAGTAGCTCAGAATCTAGTCCGGTGAGTAGCTCAGAATCTAGTCCGGTGAGTAGCTCAGAATCTAGTCCGGTGAGTAGCTCAGAATCTAGTCCGGTGAGTAGCTCAGAATCTAGACCGGTGAGTATCTCAGAATCTACTCCGGTGAGTAGCTCAGTATCTAGTCCGGTGCCGAGCTCAGAATCTAGTCCGGTGAGCAGCTCAGAATCTCGTCCGGTGAGTAGTTCAGAATATACCCCAGTGAGTAGCTCAGAATCTATCTCCGGTGAGTAGCTCAAAATCTAATCCGGTGAGTAGCTCAGAATTAGGTCTGGTGATTAGCTCAGAATCTAGTCCGGTGAGTTGCTCAGAATCTAGTCCAGTGAGTAGCTCAGAATCTACCCCGGTGAGTAGCTCAGAATCTAGTCCAGTGCCTAACTCAGAATCTAGTCCAGTGAGTAGCTCAGAATCTCTTCCGGTGAGTAGCTCAGAATCTACCCCGGTGAGTAGCTCCGAATCTAGTCGGTTGAGTTGCTCAGAATCTAGTCCAGTGAGTAGCTCAGAATCTACCACGGTGAGTAGCTCAGAATCAAGTCCGGTGCCTAACTCAGAATCAAGTCCAGTGAGTAGCTCAGAATCTAGTCCGGTGAGTAGCTCAGAATCTAGTCCGGTGAGTAGCTCAGAATCTATTCCGGTGAGTAGCTCAGAATCTAGTCCGGTGAGTAGCTCAGAATCTACCTCGGTGAGTAGCTCAGAATCTAGTCCGGTGAGTAGCTCAGAATATAGTCCAGTGAGTTGCTCAGAATCTACCCCGGTGTGTAGCTCAGAATCTAGTCCGGTGAGTAGCTCAGAATCTAGTCCGGTGAGTAGCTCGGAATCTAGGCCGGTGAGTAGCTCAGAATCTAGTCCGGTGAGTAGCTCAGTATCTAGTCCGGTGAGTAGCTCAGAATATAGTCTGGTGAGTAGCTCAGAATCTAGTCCGGTGAGTAGCTCAGAATATAGTCTGGTGAGTAGCTCTCCATCTAGTCCAGTGCGTAGCTCAGAATCTATCCCGGTGAGTAGCTCAGAATCTAGTGCAGTGAGTAGCTCAGAATCTAGACCGGTGAGTAGCTCAGTATCTGGACCGGTGAGTAGCTCAGAATCTAGACCGGTGAGTATCTCAGAATCAACTCGAGTGAGTAGGTCAGTATCTAGTCCGGTGCCTAGCTCAGAATCTAGTCCGGTGAGTAGCTCAGAATCGAAGCCGGTGAGTACCACAGAATCTACCCCGGTGAGTAGCTCAGTATCTAGTCCGGTGAGTAGCTCAGAATATAGTCTGGTGAGTAGCTCAGAATCTAGTCCGGTGAGTAGCTCAGAATATAGTCTGGTGAGTAGCTCTCCATCTAGTCCAGTGCGTAGCTCAGAATCTATCCCGGTGAGTAACTCAGAATCTAGTGCAGTGAGTAGCTCAGAATCTAGTCCGGTGAGTAGCTCAGTATCTGGACCGGTGAGTAGCTCAGAATCTAGACCGGTGAGTATCTCAGAATCAACTCGAGTGAGTAGGTCAGTATCTAGTCCGGTGCCTAGCTCAGAATCTAGTCCGGTGAGTAGCTCAGAATCGAAGCCGGTGAGTACCACAGAATCTACCCCGGTGAGTAGCTCAGAATCTAGTCTGGTGAGTAGCTCAGAATCTAGTTCGGTGAGTAGCCCTGAATCTAGTCCAGTGCGTAGCTCAGAATCTACCCAGGTGAGATGCTCAGAATCTACCTCCGGTGAGTAGCTCAGAATCTAGTCTGGTGAGTAGCTCTGAATCTAGTCCAGTGTATAGCTCAGAATCTACCCCGGTGAGATGCTCAGAATCTAGACCGGTGAGCAGCTCAGAATCTAGTCCGGTGAGTAGCTCAGAATCTAGACCGGTGAGTAGCTCAGAATCTAGTCCAGTGAGTTGCTCAGAATCTACTCCGGTGAGTAGCTCCGAATCTAGTCCGGTGAGTAGCTCAGAATCTAGTCCAGTGAGTAGCTCAGAATCTAGACCGGTGAGTAGCTCAGAATCTACCCCGGTGAGAAGCTCAGAATCTACCCCGGTGAGTAGCTCAGAATCTAGTCGGTTGAGTTGCTCAGAATCTAGTCCAGTGAGTAGCTCAGAATCTACCCCGGTGAGTTGCTCAGAATCAATTCCGGTGCCTAACTCAGAATCTAGTCCAGTGAGTAGCTCAGAATCTCGTCCGGTGAGTAGCTCAGAATCTAGTCTGGTGAGTAGCTCAGAATCTATTCCGGTGCCTACCTCAGAATCTAGTCCGGTGAGTAGCTCAGAATCTACCCCGGTGAGTAGCTCAGAATCTAGTCCGGTGAGTAGCTCAGAATCTACCACGGTGAGTAGCTCAGAATCTACTCCGGTGCCTAGCTCAGAATCTACCCCGCGGAGTAGCTCAGAATCTAGTCCAGTGAGTATCTCAGAATCTAGTCCGGTGAGTAGCTCAGAATCTACCCCAGTGAGTAGCTCAGCATCTATTCCGGTGCCTAGCTCAGAATCTACCCCGGTGAGTAGCTCAGAATCTAGACCGGTGAGTAGCTCAGAATCTAGTCCTGTGAGTATCTCAGAATCTAGTCCGGTGAGTAGCTCAGAATCTAGTCCGGTGAGTAGCTCAGAATCTAGTCCGGTGAGTAGCTCAGAATCTAATCCGTTGAGTAGCTCAGAATCTACTCCGGTGAGTAGCTCAGAATCTAGTCTGGTGAGTAGCTCCGAATCTAGTCCGGTGAGTAGCTCAGAATCTAGTCCGGTGAGTAGCTCAGAATCTAGTCCAGTGAGTAGCTCAGAATCGAGTCAGTGAGTAGCTCAGAATCTAGTCCGGTAAGTAGCTCAGAATCTAGTCCGGTGAGTAGTTCAGAATATACCCCAGTGAGTACAACAGAATCTACCCAGGTGAGTAGCTCAGAATATAGTCTGGTGAGTAGCTCAGAATCTAGTCCGGTGAGTAGCTCTGCATCTAGTCCAGTGTGTAGCTCAGAATCTAGTCCGGTGCCTAGCTCAGAATCTACACTGGTGAGATGCTCAGAATCTACCGTGGTGAGTAGCTAAGAATATACCCCAGTGAGTACCTCAGACTCTACCCCGGTGAGTAGATCAGAATCTAGTCTGGTGAGTAGCACAGTATCTAGTCCAGTGAGTAGCTCAGAATCTAGTCCGGTGAGTAGCTCAGAATCTAGTCCGGTGAGTAGCTCAGAATCTACCACGGTGAGTAGCTCAGAATCTACTCCGGTGAGTAGCTCAGAATCTAGTCCGGTGAGTAGCTCAGAATCTAATCCGGTGAGTAGCTCAGAATCTAGTCCGGTGAGTAGCTCAGAATCTAGCTCGGTGAGTTGCTCAGAATCTAGTCCGGTGAGTAGCTCAGAATCTAGTCCAGTGAGTAGCTCAGAATCTACCTCGGCGAGTAGCTCAGAATCTAGTCCGGTGAGTAGCTCAGAATCTAGTCCAGTGACTAGCTCAGAATCTACCTCGGTGAGCAGCTCAGAATCTAGTCCAGTGAGTGGCTGATAATCTAGTCCGGTGAGTAGCTCAGAATCTAGTCCGGTGAGTAGCTCAGAATTTAGTCCAGTGAGTAGCTCAGAATCTACCTCGGTGAGTAGCTCAGAATCTAGTCCGGTGAGTAGCTCGGAATCTAGTCCAGTGAGTAGCTCAGAATCTACCTCGGTGAGCAGCTCAGAATCTAGTCCGGTGAGTAGCTCAGAATCTAGTCCGGTGAGTAGCTCAGAATCTACCTCGGTGAGCAGCTCAGAATCTACCACGGTGAGTAGCTCAGAATCTACCCCAGTGAGTAGCTCAGAATCTAGTCCGGTGAGTAGCTCGGAATCTAGGCCGGTGAGTAGCTCAGAATCTAGTCCGGTGAGTAGCTCAGTATCTAGTCCGGTGAGTAGCTCAGAATCTACCTCGGTGAGTAACTCAGAATCTACCCCGGAGAGTAGCTCAGAATCTAGACCGGTGAGTAGCTCAGAATCTAGTCCGGTGAGTAGCTCAGAATCTAGTCCGGTGAGTAGCTCAGAATCTAGTCCGGTGAGTAGCTCAGAATCTAGTCCAGTGAGTAGCTCAGAATCTAGTGCGGTGAGTAGCTCAGAATCTAGTCCAGTGAGTAGCTCAGAATCTAGTCCGGTGAGTAGCTCAGAATCTAGTCCGGTGAGTAGCTCAGAATATAGTCTGGTGAGTAGCTCTCCATCTAGTCCAGTGCGTAGCTCAGAATCTATCCCGGTGAGTAGCTCAGAATCTACCATGGTGAGTAACTCAGAATCTAGTGCAGTGAGTAGCTCAGAATCTAGTCCGGTGAGTAGATCAGTATCTAGTCCGGTGAGTAGCTCAGAATCTCGTCCGGTGAGTAGTTCAGAATATACCCCAGTGAGTAGCTCAGAATCTATCTCCGTTGAGTAGCTCTGAATCTAGTCCAGTGTGTAGATCAGAATCTAGTCCGGTGAGTAGCTCAGAATCTAGTCCGGTGCCTAGCTCACAATCTACCCCGGTGAGATGCTGAGAATCTACCATGGTGAGTAGCTCAGAATCTAGTCCAGTGAGTAGCTCAGAATCTAGTCCGGTGAGTAGCTCAGAATCTAGTCCGGTGAGTAGCTCAGAATCTAGTCCGGTGAGTAGCTCAGAATCTAGTCCGGTGAGTAGCTCAGAATCTAGTCCGGTGAGTAGCTCAGAATCTAGACCGGTGAGTATCTCAGAATCTACTCCGGTGAGTAGCTCAGTATCTAGTCCGGTGCCGAGCTCAGAATCTAGTCCGGTGAGCAGCTCAGAATCTCGTCCGGTGAGTAGTTCAGAATATACCCCAGTGAGTAGCTCAGAATCTATCTCCGGTGAGTAGCTCAAAATCTAATCCGGTGAGTAGCTCAGAATTAGGTCTGGTGATTAGCTCAGAATCTAGTCCGGTGAGTTGCTCAGAATCTAGTCCAGTGAGTAGCTCAGAATCTACCCCGGTGAGTAGCTCAGAATCTAGTCCAGTGCCTAACTCAGAATCTAGTCCAGTGAGTAGCTCAGAATCTCTTCCGGTGAGTAGCTCAGAATCTACCCCGGTGAGTAGCTCCGAATCTAGTCGGTTGAGTTGCTCAGAATCTAGTCCAGTGAGTAGCTCAGAATCTACCACGGTGAGTAGCTCAGAATCAAGTCCGGTGCCTAACTCAGAATCAAGTCCAGTGAGTAGCTCAGAATCTAGTCCGGTGAGTAGCTCAGAATCTAGTCCGGTGAGTAGCTCAGAATCTATTCCGGTGAGTAGCTCAGAATCTAGTCCGGTGAGTAGCTCAGAATCTACCTCGGTGAGTAGCTCAGAATCTAGTCCGGTGAGTAGCTCAGAATATAGTCCAGTGAGTTGCTCAGAATCTACCCCGGTGTGTAGCTCAGAATCTAGTCCGGTGAGTAGCTCAGAATCTAGTCCGGTGAGTAGCTCGGAATCTAGGCCGGTGAGTAGCTCAGAATCTAGTCCGGTGAGTAGCTCAGTATCTAGTCCGGTGAGTAGCTCAGAATATAGTCTGGTGAGTAGCTCAGAATCTAGTCCGGTGAGTAGCTCAGAATATAGTCTGGTGAGTAGCTCTCCATCTAGTCCAGTGCGTAGCTCAGAATCTATCCCGGTGAGTAGCTCAGAATCTAGTGCAGTGAGTAGCTCAGAATCTAGTCCGGTGAGTAGCTCAGTATCTGGACCGGTGAGTAGCTCAGAATCTAGACCGGTGAGTATCTCAGAATCAACTCGAGTGAGTAGGTCAGTATCTAGTCCGGTGCCTAGCTCAGAATCTAGTCCGGTGAGTAGCTCAGAATCGAAGCCGGTGAGTACCACAGAATCTACCCCGGTGAGTAGCTCAGTATCTAGTCCGGTGAGTAGCTCAGAATATAGTCTGGTGAGTAGCTCAGAATCTAGTCCGGTGAGTAGCTCAGAATATAGTCTGGTGAGTAGCTCTCCATCTAGTCCAGTGCGTAGCTCAGAATCTATCCCGGTGAGTAACTCAGAATCTAGTGCAGTGAGTAGCTCAGAATCTAGTCCGGTGAGTAGCTCAGTATCTGGACCGGTGAGTAGCTCAGAATCTAGACCGGTGAGTATCTCAGAATCAACTCGAGTGAGTAGGTCAGTATCTAGTCCGGTGCCTAGCTCAGAATCTAGTCCGGTGAGTAGCTCAGAATCGAAGCCGGTGAGTACCACAGAATCTACCCCGGTGAGTAGCTCAGAATCT
Organism: Scyliorhinus torazame; assembly: GCF_047496885.1. Taxonomy (NCBI): domain Eukaryota; kingdom Metazoa; phylum Chordata; class Chondrichthyes; order Carcharhiniformes; family Scyliorhinidae; genus Scyliorhinus; species Scyliorhinus torazame. The sequence goes on along the minus strand of NC_092707.1, from coordinate 424,962,701 downwards.
AGTCTGGTGAGTAGCTCAGAATCTAGTTCGGTGAGTAGCCCTGAATCTAGTCCAGTGCGTAGCTCAGAATCTACCCAGGTGAGATGCTCAGAATCTACCTCCGGTGAGTAGCTCAGAATCTAGTCTGGTGAGTAGCTCTGAATCTAGTCCAGTGTATAGCTCAGAATCTACCCCGGTGAGATGCTCAGAATCTAGACCGGTGAGCAGCTCAGAATCTAGTCCGGTGAGTAGCTCAGAATCTAGACCGGTGAGTAGCTCAGAATCTAGTCCAGTGAGTTGCTCAGAATCTACTCCGGTGAGTAGCTCCGAATCTAGTCCGGTGAGTAGCTCAGAATCTAGTCCAGTGAGTAGCTCAGAATCTAGACCGGTGAGTAGCTCAGAATCTACCCCGGTGAGAAGCTCAGAATCTACCCCGGTGAGTAGCTCAGAATCTAGTCGGTTGAGTTGCTCAGAATCTAGTCCAGTGAGTAGCTCAGAATCTACCCCGGTGAGTTGCTCAGAATCAATTCCGGTGCCTAACTCAGAATCTAGTCCAGTGAGTAGCTCAGAATCTCGTCCGGTGAGTAGCTCAGAATCTAGTCTGGTGAGTAGCTCAGAATCTATTCCGGTGCCTACCTCAGAATCTAGTCCGGTGAGTAGCTCAGAATCTACCCCGGTGAGTAGCTCAGAATCTAGTCCGGTGAGTAGCTCAGAATCTACCACGGTGAGTAGCTCAGAATCTACTCCGGTGCCTAGCTCAGAATCTACCCCGCGGAGTAGCTCAGAATCTAGTCCAGTGAGTATCTCAGAATCTAGTCCGGTGAGTAGCTCAGAATCTACCCCAGTGAGTAGCTCAGCATCTATTCCGGTGCCTAGCTCAGAATCTACCCCGGTGAGTAGCTCAGAATCTAGACCGGTGAGTAGCTCAGAATCTAGTCCAGTGAGTATCTCAGAATCTAGTCCGGTGAGTAGCTCAGAATCTAGTCCGGTGAGTAGCTCAGAATCTAGTCCGGTGAGTAGCTCAGAATCTAATCCGTTGAGTAGCTCAGAATCTACTCCGGTGAGTAGCTCAGAATCTAGTCTGGTGAGTAGCTCCGAATCTAGTCCGGTGAGTAGCTCAGAATCTAGTCCGGTGAGTAGCTCAGAATCTAGTCCAGTGAGTAGCTCAGAATCGAGTCAGTGAGTAGCTCAGAATCTAGTCCGGTAAGTAGCTCAGAATCTAGTCCGGTGAGTAGTTCAGAATATACCCCAGTGAGTACAACAGAATCTACCCAGGTGAGTAGCTCAGAATATAGTCTGGTGAGTAGCTCAGAATCTAGTCCGGTGAGTAGCTCTGCATCTAGTCCAGTGTGTAGCTCAGAATCTAGTCCGGTGCCTAGCTCAGAATCTACACTGGTGAGATGCTCAGAATCTACCGTGGTGAGTAGCTAAGAATATACCCCAGTGAGTACCTCAGACTCTACCCCGGTGAGTAGATCAGAATCTAGTCTGGTGAGTAGCACAGTATCTAGTCCAGTGAGTAGCTCAGAATCTAGTCCGGTGAGTAGCTCAGAATCTAGTCCGGTGAGTAGCTCAGAATCTACCACGGTGAGTAGCTCAGAATCTACTCCGGTGAGTAGCTCAGAATCTAGTCCGGTGAGTAGCTCAGAATCTAATCCGGTGAGTAGCTCAGAATCTAGTCCGGTGAGTAGCTCAGAATCTAGCTCGGTGAGTTGCTCAGAATCTAGTCCGGTGAGTAGCTCAGAATCTAGTCCAGTGAGTAGCTCAGAATCTACCTCGGCGAGTAGCTCAGAATCTAGTCCGGTGAGTAGCTCAGAATCTAGTCCAGTGACTAGCTCAGAATCTACCTCGGTGAGCAGCTCAGAATCTAGTCCAGTGAGTGGCTGATAATCTAGTCCGGTGAGTAGCTCAGAATCTAGTCCGGTGAGTAGCTCAGAATTTAGTCCAGTGAGTAGCTCAGAATCTACCTCGGTGAGTAGCTCAGAATCTAGTCCGGTGAGTAGCTCGGAATCTAGTCCAGTGAGTAGCTCAGAATCTACCTCGGTGAGCAGCTCAGAATCTAGTCCGGTGAGTAGCTCAGAATCTAGTCCGGTGAGTAGCTCAGAATCTACCTCGGTGAGCAGCTCAGAATCTACCACGGTGAGTAGCTCAGAATCTACCCCAGTGAGTAGCTCAGAATCTAGTCCGGTGAGTAGCTCGGAATCTAGGCCGGTGAGTAGCTCAGAATCTAGTCCGGTGAGTAGCTCAGTATCTAGTCCGGTGAGTAGCTCAGAATCTACCTCGGTGAGTAACTCAGAATCTACCCCGGAGAGTAGCTCAGAATCTAGACCGGTGAGTAGCTCAGAATCTAGTCCGGTGAGTAGCTCAGAATCTAGTCCGGTGAGTAGCTCAGAATCTAGTCCGGTGAGTAGCTCAGAATCTAGTCCAGTGAGTAGCTCAGAATCTAGTGCGGTGAGTAGCTCAGAATCTAGTCCAGTGAGTAACTCAGAATCTAGTCCGGTGAGTAGCTCAGAATCTAGTCCGGTGAGTAGCTCAGAATATAGTCTGGTGAGTAGCTCTCCATCTAGTCCAGTGCGTAGCTCAGAATCTATCCCGGTGAGTAGCTCAGAATCTACCATGGTGAGTAACTCAGAATCTAGTGCAGTGAGTAGCTCAGAATCTAGTCCGGTGAGTAGCTCAGTATCTGGACCGGTGAGTAGCTCAGAATCTAGACCGGTGAGTATCTCAGAATCAACTCGAGTGAGTAGGTCAGTATCTAGTCCGGTGCCTAGCTCAGAATCTAGTCCGGTGAGTAGCTCAGAATCGAAGCCGGTGAGTACCACAGAATCTACCCCGGTGAGTAGCTCAGAATCTAGTCTGGTGAGTAGCTCAGAATCTAGTCCGGTGAGTAGCCCTGAATCTAGTCCAGTGCGTAGCTCAGAATCTACCCAGGTGAGATGCTCAGAATCTACCTCCGGTGAGTAGCTCAGAATCTAGTCTGGTGAGTAGCTCTGAATCTAGTCCAGTGTAGAGCTCAGAATCTACCCCGGTGAGATGCTCAGAATCTAGACCGGTGAGCAGCTCAGAATCTAGTCCGGTGAGTAGCTCAGAATCTAGACCGGTGAGTAGCTCAGAATCTAGTCCAGTGAGTTGCTCAGAATCTACTCCGGTGAGTAGCTCCGAATCTAGTCCGGTGAGTAGCTCAGAATCTACTCCGGTGAGTAGCTCAGAATCTAGTCCGGTGAGTAGCTCAGAATCTAGTCCAGTGAGTAGCTCAGAATCTAGACCGGTGAGTAGCTCAGAATCTACCCCGGTGAGAAGCTCAGAATCTACCCCGGTGAGTAGCTCAGAATCTAGTCGGTTGAGTTGCTCAGAATCTAGTCCAGTGAGTAGCTCAGAATCTACCCCGGTGAGTTGCTCAGAATCAATTCCGGTGCCTAACTCAGAATCTAGTCCAGTGAGTAGCTCAGAATCTCGTCCGGTGAGTAGCTCAGAATCTAGTCTGGTGAGTAGCTCAGAATCTATTCCGGTGCCTACCTCAGAATCTAGTCCGGTGAGTAGCTCAGAATCTACCCCGGTGAGTAGCTCAGAATCTAGTCCGGTGAGTAGCTCAGAATCTACCACGGTGAGTAGCTCAGAATCTACTCCGGTGCCTAGCTCAGAATCTACCCCGCGGAGTAGCTCAGAATCTAGTCCAGTGAGTATCTCAGAATCTAGTCCGGTGAGTAGCTCAGAATCTACCCCAGTGAGTAGCTCAGCATCTATTCCGGTGCCTAGCTCAGAATCTACCCCGGTGAGTAGCTCAGAATCTAGACCGGTGAGTAGCTCAGAATCTAGTCCAGTGAGTATCTCAGAATCTAGTCCGGTGAGTAGCTCAGAATCTAGTCCGGTGAGTAGCTCAGAATCTAGTCCGGTGAGTAGCTCAGAATCTAATCCGTTGAGTAGCTCAGAATCTACTCCGGTGAGTAGCTCAGAATCTAGTCTGGTGAGTAGCTCCGAATCTAGTCCGGTGAGTAGCTCAGAATCTAGTCCGGTGAGTAGCTCAGAATCTAGTCCAGTGAGTAGCTCAGAATCGAGTCAGTGAGTAGCTCAGAATCTAGTCCGGTAAGTAGCTCAGAATCTAGTCCGGTGAGTAGTTCAGAATATACCCCAGTGAGTACAACAGAATCTACCCAGGTGAGTAGCTCAGAATATAGTCTGGTGAGTAGCTCAGAATCTAGTCCGGTGAGTAGCTCTGCATCTAGTCCAGTGTGTAGCTCAGAATCTAGTCCGGTGCCTAGCTCAGAATCTACACTGGTGAGATGCTCAGAATCTACCGTGGTGAGTAGCTAAGAATATACCCCAGTGAGTACCTCAGACTCTACCCCGGTGAGTAGATCAGAATCTAGTCTGGTGAGTAGCACAGTATCTAGTCCAGTGAGTAGCTCAGAATCTAGTCCGGTGAGTAGCTCAGAATCTAGTCCGGTGAGTAGCTCAGAATCTACCACGGTGAGTAGCTCAGAATCTACTCCGGTGAGTAGCTCAGAATCTAGTCCGGTGAGTAGCTCAGAATCTAATCCGGTGAGTAGCTCAGAATCTAGTCCGGTGAGTAGCTCAGAATCTAGCTCGGTGAGTTGCTCAGAATCTAGTCCGGTGAGTAGCTCAGAATCTAGTCCAGTGAGTAGCTCAGAATCTACCTCGGCGAGTAGCTCAGAATCTAGTCCGGTGAGTAGCTCAGAATCTAGTCCAGTGACTAGCTCAGAATCTACCTCGGTGAGCAGCTCAGAATCTAGTCCAGTGAGTGGCTGATAATCTAGTCCGGTGAGTAGCTCAGAATCTAGTCCGGTGAGTAGCTCAGAATTTAGTCCAGTGAGTAGCTCAGAATCTACCTCGGTGAGTAGCTCAGAATCTAGTCCGGTGAGTAGCTCGGAATCTAGTCCAGTGAGTAGCTCAGAATCTACCTCGGTGAGCAGCTCAGAATCTAGTCCGGTGAGTAGCTCAGAATCTAGTCCGGTGAGTAGCTCAGAATCTACCTCGGTGAGCAGCTCAGAATCTACCACGGTGAGTAGCTCAGAATCTACCCCAGTGAGTAGCTCAGAATCTAGTCCGGTGAGTAGCTCGGAATCTAGGCCGGTGAGTAGCTCAGAATCTAGTCCGGTGAGTAGCTCAGTATCTAGTCCGGTGAGTAGCTCAGAATCTACCTCGGTGAGTAACTCAGAATCTACCCCGGAGAGTAGCTCAGAATCTAGACCGGTGAGTAGCTCAGAATCTAGTCCGGTGAGTAGCTCAGAATCTAGTCCGGTGAGTAGCTCAGAATCTAGTCCGGTGAGTAGCTCAGAATCTAGTCCAGTGAGTAGCTCAGAATCTAGTGCGGTGAGTAGCTCAGAATCTAGTCCAGTGAGTAGCTCAGAATCTAGTCCGGTGAGTAGCTCAGAATCTAGTCCGGTGAGTAGCTCAGAATATAGTCTGGTGAGTAGCTCTCCATCTAGTCCAGTGCGTAGCTCAGAATCTATCCCGGTGAGTAGCTCAGAATCTACCATGGTGAGTAACTCAGAATCTAGTGCAGTGAGTAGCTCAGAATCTAGTCCGGTGAGTAGCTCAGTATCTGGACCGGTGAGTAGCTCAGAATCTAGACCGGTGAGTATCTCAGAATCAACTCGAGTGAGTAGGTCAGTATCTAGTCCGGTGCCTAGCTCAGAATCTAGTCCGGTGAGTAGCTCAGAATCGAAGCCGGTGAGTACCACAGAATCTACCCCGGTGAGTAGCTCAGAATCTAGTCTGGTGAGTAGCTCAGAATCTAGTCCGGTGAGTAGCCCTGAATCTAGTCCAGTGCGTAGCTCAGAATCTACCCAGGTGAGATGCTCAGAATCTACCTCCGGTGAGTAGCTCAGAATCTAGTCTGGTGAGTAGCTCTGAATCTAGTCCAGTGTAGAGCTCAGAATCTACCCCGGTGAGATGCTCAGAATCTAGACCGGTGAGCAGCTCAGAATCTAGTCCGGTGAGTAGCTCAGAATCTAGACCGGTGAGTAGCTCAGAATCTAGTCCAGTGAGTTGCTCAGAATCTACTCCGGTGAGTAGCTCAGAATCTAGACCGGTGAGTAGCTCAGAATCTACCCCGGTGAGAAGCTCAGAATCTACCCCGGTGAGTAGCTCAGAATCTAGTCGGTTGAGTTGCTCAGAATCTAGTCCAGTGAGTAGCTCAGAATCTACCCCGGTGAGTTGCTCAGAATCAATTCCGGTGCCTAACTCAGAATCTAGTCCAGTGAGTAGCTCAGAATCTCGTCCGGTGAGTAGCTCAGAATCTAGTCTGGTGAGTAGCTCAGAATCTAGTCCGGTGAGTTGCTCAGAATCAATTCCGGTGCCTAACTCAGAATCTAGTCCAGTGAGTAGCTCAGAATCTAGTCCAGTGAGTAGCTCAGAATCTCGTCCGGTGAGTAGCTCAGAATCTAGTCTGGTGAGTAGCTCAGAATCTATTCCGGTGCCTAGCTCAGAATCTAGTCCGGTGAGTAGCTCAGAATCTACCACGGTGAGTAGCTCAGAATCTACTCCGGTGCCTAGCTCAGAATCTACCCCGGGGAGTAGCTCAGAATCTAGTCCAGTGAGTATCTCAGAATCTAGTCCGGTGAGTAGCTCAGAATCTACCCGAGTGAGTAGCTCAGCATCTATTCCGGTGCCTAGCTCAGAATCTACCCCGGTGAGTAGCTCAGAATCTAGACCGGTGAGTAGCTCAGAATCTAGTCCAGTGAGTATCTCAGAATCTAGTCCGGTGAGTAGCTCAGAATCTAGTCCGGTGAGTAGCTCAGAATCTAGTCCGGTGAGTAGCTCAGAATCTAATCCGTTGAGTAGCTCAGAATCTACTCCGGTGAGTAGCTCAGAATCTAGTCTGGTGAGTAGCTCAGAATCTAGTCCGGTGAGTAGCTCAGAATCTAGTCCGGTGAGTAGCTCAGAATCTAGTCCAGTGAGTAGCTCAGAATCGAGTCAGTGAGTAGCTCAGAATCTAGTCCGGTAAGTAGCTCAGAATCTAGTCCGGTGAGTAGTTCAGAATATACCCCAGTGAGTACAACAGAATCTACCCAGGTGAGTAGCTCAGAATATAGTCTGGTGAGTAGCTCAGAATCTAGTCCGGTGAGTAGCTCTGCATCTAGTCCAGTGTGTAGCTCAGAATCTAGTCCGGTGCCTAGCTCAGAATCTACACTGGTGAGATGCTCAGAATCTACCGTGGTGAGTAGCTAAGAATATACCCCAGTGAGTACCTCAGACTCTACCCCGGTGAGTAGATCAGAATCTAGTCTGGTGAGTAGCACAGTATCTAGTCCAGTGAGTAGCTCAGAATCTAGTCCGGTGAGTAGCTCAGAATCTAGTCCGGTGAGTAGCTCAGAATCTACCACGGTGAGTAGCTCAGAATCTACCCCGGTGAGTAGCTCAGAATCTAGTCCGGTGAGTAGCTCAGAATCTAGTCCGGTGAGTAGCTCAGAATCTAGTCCAGTGAGTGACTCAGAATCTAGTCCGGTGAGTAGCACAGTATCTAGTCCAGTGAGTAGCTCAGAATCTAGTCCAGTGAGTGACTCAGAATCTAGTCCGGTGAGTAGCTCAGAATCTAGTCCGGTGAGTAGCTCAGAATCTAGTCCGGTGAGTAGCTCAGAATCTAATCCGGTGAGTAGCTCAGAATCTAGTCCGGTGAGTAGCTCAGAATCTAGCTCGGTGAGTTGCTCAGAATCTAGTCCGGTGAGTAGCTCAGAATCTAGTCCAGTGAGTAGCTCAGAATCTACCTCGGCGAGTAGCTCAGAATCTAGTCCGGTGAGTAGCTCAGAATCTAGTCCAGTGACTAGCTCAGAATCTACCTCGGTGAGTAGCTCAGAATCTAGTCCAGTGAGTAGCTGATAATCTAGTCCGGTGAGTAGCTCAGAATCTAGTCCGGTGAGTAGCTCAGAATTTAGTCCAGTGAGTAGCTCAGAATCTACCTCGGTGAGTAGCTCAGAATCTAGTCCGGTGAGTAGCTCGGAATCTAGTCCAGTGAGTAGCTCAGAATCTACCTCGGTGAGCAGCTCAGAATCTAGTCCGGTGAGTAGCTCAGAATCTAGTCCGGTGAGTAGCTCAGAATCTACCTCGGTGAGCAGCTCAGAATCTGCCACGGTGAGTAGCTCAGAATCTACCCCAGTGAGTAGCTCAGAATCTAGTCCGGTGAGTAGCTCGGAATCTAGGCCGGTGAGTAGCTCAGAATCTAGTCCGGTGAGTAGCTCAGTATCTAGTCCGGTGAGTAGCTCAGAATCTACCTCGGTGAGTAACTCAGAATCTACCCCGGTGAGTAACTCAGAATCTAGACCGGTGAGTAGCTCAGAATCTAGTCCGGTGAGTAGCTCAGAATCTAGTCCGGTGAGTAGCTCAGAATCTAGTCCGGTGAGTAGCTCAGAATCTAGTCCAGTGAGTAGCTCAGAATCTAGTCCGGTGAGTAGCTCAGAATCTAGTCCGGTGAGTAGCTCGGAATCTAGGCCGGTGAGGAGCTCAGAATCTAGTCCGGTGAGTAGCTCAGTATCTAGTCCGGTGAGTAGCTCAGAATCTACCCCGGTGAGTAACTCAGAATCTACCCCGGTGAGTAACTCAGAATCTACCCCGGTGAGATGCTCAGAATCTACCATGGTGAGTAGCTCAGAATCTAGTCCAGTGAGTAGCTCAGAATCTAGTCCGGTCAGTAGCTCAGAATCTAGTCCGGTGAGTAGCTCAGAATCTAGTCCGGTGAGTAGCTCAGAATCTACCTCGGTGAGTAACTCAGAATCTACCTCGGTGAGTAGCTCAGAATCTAGACCGGTGAGTAGCTCAGAATCTAGTCCGGTGAGTAGCTCAGTATCTAGTCCGGTGCCTAGCTCTGAATCTAGTCCAGTGTGTAGCTCAGAATCTGCCCCGGTGAGTAGCTCAGAATCTAGTCCGGTGAGTATCTCAGAATCTACTCCGGTGAGTAGCTCAGAATCTACTCCGGTGAGTAGCTCTGAATCTAGTCCAGTGTGTAGCTCAGAATCTAGTCCGGTGAGTAGCTCAGTATCTAGTCCAGTGAGTAGCTCAGAATCTACTCCGGTGAGTAGCTCTGAATCTAGTCCAGTGTGTAGCTCAGAATCTACTCCGGTGAGTAGCTCTGAATCTAGTCCAGTGTGTAGCTCAGAATCTGCCCCGGTGATTAGCTCATAATCTAGTCCGGTGAGTAGCTCAGAATCTAGTCCGGTGAATAGCTCAGAATCTAGTCCGGTGAGTAGCTCAGAATCTACCCCGGTGAGTAGCTCAGAATCTAGTCCGGTGAGTAGCTCAGAATCTAGTCCGGTGAGTAGCTCAGAATCTACCCCGGTGAGTAGCTCAGAATCTAGTCCGGTGAGTAGCTCAGAATCTACCCCGGTGAGTAGCTCAGAATCTAGTCCGGTGAGTAGCTCAGAATCTAGTCCGGTGAGTATCTCAGAATCTACTCCGGTGAGTAGCTCAGAATCTAGTCCGGTGAGTATTTCAGAATATACCCCAGTGATTACCACAGAATCTACCCCGGTGAGTAGCTCAGAATCTAGTCCGGTGAGTATTTCAGAATATACCCCGGTGAGTACCACAGACTCTACCCCGGTGAGTAGCTCAGAATCTAGTCTGGTGAGTAGCTCAGAATCTAGTCCGGTGAGTAGCTCTGCATCTAGTCCAGTGCGTAGCTCAGAATCTACCCCGGTGAGATGCTCAGTATCTACCATGGTGAGTAGCTCAGAATCTAGTCCAGTGAGTAGCTCAGAATCTAGACGGGTGAGTAGCTCAGAATCTAGTCCGGTGAGTATCTCAGAATCAACTCGGGTGAGTAGGTCAGTATCTAGTCCGGTGCCTAGCTCAGAATCTAGTCCGGTGAGTAGTTCAGAATATACCCCAGTGAGTACCACAGAATCTACCCCGGTGAGTAACTCAGAATCTAGTCTGGTGAGTAGCTCAGTATCTAGACCAGTGAGTAGCTCAGTATCTAGTCCGGTGAGTAGCTCAGAATCTAGACCGGTGAGTAGCTCAGAATCTAGTCCACTGAGTTGCTCAGAATCTACACCGGTGAGTAGCTTAGAATCTAGTCCTGTGAGTAGATCAGAATCTAGTCCGGTGCCTAGCTCAGAATCTAGTCCGGTGAGTAGCTCAGAATCTAGCTCGGTGAGTTGCTCAGAATCTAGTCCGGTGAGTAGCTCAGAATCTAGTCCGGTGAGTAGCTCAGAATCTACCTCGGTGAGCAGCTCAGAATCTAGTCCGGTGAGTAGCTCAGAATCTAGTCCAGTGACTAGCTCAGAATCTACCTCGGTGAGCAGCTCAGAATCTAGTCCGGTGAGTAGCTCGGAATCTAGTCCAGTGAGTAGCTCAGAATCTACCTCGGTGAGCAGCTCAGAATCTAGTCCGGTGAGTAGCTCAGAATCTAGTCCGGTGAGTAGCTCAGAATCTACCTCGGTGAGCAGCTCAGAATCTACCACGGTGAGTAGCTCAGAATCTACCCCAGTGAGTAGCTCAGAATCTAGTCCGGTGAGTAGCTCGGAATCTAGGCCGGTGAGTAGCTCAGAATCTAGTCCGGTGAGTAGCTCAGTATCTAGTCCGGTGAGTAGCTCAGAATCTACCTCGGTGAGTAACTCAGAATCTACCCCGGTGAGTAACTCAGAATCTAGACCGGTGAGTAGCTCAGAATCTAGTCCGGTGAGTAGCTCAGAATCTAGTCCGGTGAGTAGCTCAGAATCTAGTCCGGTGAGTAGCTCAGAATCTAGTCCAGTGAGTAGCTCAGAATCTAGTCCGGTGAGTAGCTCAGAATCTAGTCCGGTGAGTAGCTCGGAATCTAGGCCGGTGAGGAGCTCAGAATCTAGTCCGGTGAGTAGCTCAGTATCTAGTCCGGTGAGTAGCTCAGAATCTACTCCGGTGAGTAACTCAGAATCTACCCCGGTGAGTAACTCAGAATCTACCCCGGTGAGATGCTCAGAATCTACCATGGTGAGTAGCTCAGAATCTAGTCCAGTGAGTAGCTCAGAATCTAGTCCGGTCAGTAGCTCAGAATCTAGTCCGGTGAGTAGCTCAGAATCTACCTCGGTGAGTAACTCAGAATCTACCTCGGTGAGTAGCTCAGAATCTAGTCCGGTGAGTAGCTCAGAATCTACCCCGGTGAGTAGCTCAGAATCTAGTCCGGTCAGTAGCTCAGAATCTAGTCCGGTGAGTAGCTCAGAATCTACCTCGGTGAGTAGCTCAGAATCTACTCCGGTGAGTAGCTCAGAATCTAGTCCGGTGAGTAGCTCAGAATCTACTCCGGTGAGTAGCTCAGAATCTAGTCCGGTGAGTAGCTCAGAATCTACTCTGGTGAGTAGCTCAGAATCTAGTCCGGTGAGTAGCTCAGAATCTACTCCGGTGAGTAGCTCTGAATCTAGTCCAGTGTGTAGCTCAGAATCTGCCCCGGTGATTAGCTCATAATCTAGTCTGGTGAGTAGCTCAGAATCTAGTCCGGTGAGATGCTCAGAATCTACCCCGGTGAGTAGCTCAGAATCTAGTCCGGTGAGTATCTCAGAATCTACTCCGGTGAGTAGCTCAGAATCTAGTCCGGTGAGTATTTCAGAATATACCCCAGTGATTACCACAGAATCTACCCCGGTGAGTAGCTCAGAATCTAGTCCGGTGAGTATTTCAGAATCTACTCCGGTGAGTAGCTCAGAATCTAGTCCGGTTAGTCCCTCAGAATCTACCGCGGTGAGTAGCTCAGAATCTAGTCCGGTGAGTATTTCAGAATATACCCCAGTGATTACCACAGAATCTACCCCGGTGAGTAGCTCAGAATCTAGTCCGGTGAGTATTTCAGAATATACCCCAGTGAGTACCACAGACTCTACCCCGGTGAGTAACTCAGAATCTAGTCCAGTGAGTAGCTCAGAATCTAGTCCGGTGAGTAGCTCAGAATCTAGACGGGTGAGTAGCTCAGAATCTAGTCCGGTGAGTATCTCAGAATCAACTCGGGTGAGTAGGTCAGTATCTAGTCCGGTGCCTAGCTCAGAATCTAGTCCGGTGAGTAGTTCAGAATATACCCCAGTGAGTACCACAGAATCTACCCCGGTGAGTAACTCAGAATCTAGTCTGGTGAGTAGCTCAGTATCTAGACCAGTGAGTAGCTCAGTATCTAGTCCGGTGAGTAGCTCAGAATCTAGACCGGTGAGTAGCTCAGAATCTAGTCCACTGAGTTGCTCAGAATCTACACCGGTGAGTAGCTTAGAATCTAGTCCTGTGAGTAGATCAGAATCTAGTCCGGTGCCTAGCTCAGAATCTAGTCCGGTGAGTAGCTCAGAATCCAGTCCGATGAGTAGCTCAGAATCCAGTCCGGTGAGTAGCTCAGAATCTAGGCCCGTGAGTAGCTCAGAATCTACCTCGGTGAGTTGCTCAGAATCTAGTCCGGTGAGTAGCTCAGAATCTAGTCCAGTGAGTAGCTCAGAATCTACCTCGGTGAGCAACTCAGAATCTAGTCCAGTGAGTAGCTTAGTATCTAGTCCGGTGAGTAGCTCAGAATCTTGTCCGGTGAGTAGCTCAGAATCTAGTCCGGTGAATAGCTCAGAATCTAGTCCGGTGAGTAGCTCAGAATCTAGTCCAGTGAGTAGCTCAGAATCTACCTCGGTGAGTAGCTCAGAATCTAGTCCGGTGAGTAGCTCGGAATCTAGTCCAGTGAGTAGCTCAGAATCTACCTCGGTGAGCAGCTCAGAATCTAGTCCGATGAGTAGCTCAGAATCTAGTCCGGTGAGTAGCTCAGAATCTACCTCGGTGAGCAGCTCAGAATCTACCACGGTGAGTAGCTCAGAATCTACCCCAGTGAGTAGCTCAGAATCTAGTCTGGTGAGTAGATCGGAATCTAGTCCGGTGAGTAGCTCAGTATCTAGTCCGGTGAGTAGCTCAGAATCTACCTCGGTGAGTAACTCAGAATCTACCCCGGTGAGTAACTCAGAATCTAGACCGGTGAGTAGCTCAGAATCTAGTCCGGTGAGTAGCTCAGAATCTAGTCCGGTGAGTAGCTCAGAATCTAGTCCGGTGAGTAGCTCAGAAGCTAGTCCAGTGAGTAGCTCAGAATCTAGTCCGGTGAGTAGCTCAGAATCTAGTCCGGTGAGTAGCTCGGAATCTAGGCCGGTGAGTAGCTCAGAATCTAGTCCGGTGAGTAGCTCAGAATCTAGCCCGGTGAGTAGCTCAGAATCTAGACCGGTGAGTAGCTCTGAATCTAGTCCGGTGCCTAGCTCAGAATCTACCCCGGTGAGATGCTCAGAATCCAGTCCGGTGAGTATTTCAGAATATACCCCAGTGAGTACCACAGAATCTACCCCGGTGAGTAGCTCAAAATCTAATCCGGTGAGTAGCTCAGAATTAGTTCTGGTGAGTAGCTCAGAATCTAGTTCGGTGAGTTGCTCAGAATCTAGTCCAGAGAGTAGCACAGAATCTACCCAGGTGAGTAGCTCAGAATCTAGTCCGGTGCCTAACTCAGAATCTAGTGCAGTGAGTAGCTCAGAATCTCGTCCGGTGAGTAGCTCAGAATCTACCCCGGTGAGTAGCTCAGAATCTAGTTGGTTGAGTAGCTCAGAATCTAGTCCGGTGAGTTGCTCAGAATCTATTCCAGTGAGTTGCTCAGAATCTAGTCCGGTGCCTAACTCAGAATCTAGTACAGTGAGTAGCTCAGAATCTCCCCAGGTGAGATGCTCAGAATCTACCTCCGGTGAGTAGCTCAAAATGTATTCCGGTGAGTAGCTCAGAATCTAGTCTGGTGAGTAGCTCAGAATCTAGTCCGGTGAGTAGCTCTGAATCTAGTCCAGTGTATAGCTCAGAATCTAGTCCGGTGCCTAGCTCAGAATCTACCCCGGTGAGATGCTCAGAATCTAGACCGGAGAGTAGCTCAGAATCTAGTCCGGTGAGTAGCTCAGAATCTAGACCGGTGAGTAGCTCAGAATATAGTCCAGTGAGTAACTCAGAATCTAGACCGGAGAGTAGCTCAGAATCTAGTCCGGTGAGTAGCTCAGAATCTAGACCGGTGAGTAGCTCAGAATATAGTCCAGTGAGTAACTCAGAATCTAGACCGGTGAGTAGCTCAGAATCTAGACCGGTGAGTAGCTCAGAATATAGTCCAGTGAGTAGCTCAGAATCTAGTCCGGTGAGTAGTTCAGAATCTACCCCAGTTAGTACCACAGAATCTACCCCGTTGAGTAGCTCAGAATCTAGTCTGGTGAGTAGCTCAGAATCTAGTCCGGTGAGTAGCTCTGCATCTAGTCCAGAGCGTAGCTCAGAATCTACCCCGGTGAGATGCTCAGAATCTACCATGGTGAGTAGCTCAGAATCTAGTCCAGTGAGTAGCTCAGAATCTAGACCGGTGAGTAGCTCAGAATCTAGTCCAGTGAGTAGCTCAGAATCTAGTCCGGTGAGTAGCTCAGAATCTAGTCGGTTGAGTTGCTCAGAATCTAGTCCAGTGAGTAGCTCAGAATCTACCCCGGTGAGTTCCTCAGAATCAAGTCCGGTGCCTAACTCAGAATCTAGTCCAGTGAGTAGCTCAGAATCTAGTCCGGTGAGTAGTTCAGAATCTATTCCGGTGCCTAATTCAGAAACTACCCCGGTGAGATGCACTGAACCTACTCCGGTGAGTAGCTCAGAATCTAGTCCGGTGAGTAGCTCAGAAACTACTCCGGTGAGTAGCTCAGAATCTAGTCCGGTGAGTAGCGCAGAATCTAATCCGGTGAGTAGCTCGGAATCTAGTCCGGTGAGTAGCTCAGAATCTAGTCCGGTGAGTAGCTCAGAATCTAGTCCGGTGAGTAGCTGAGAATCTATTCCGGTGAGTAGATCAGTATCTAGTCCGGTGAGTAGCTCAGAATCTAGTCCGCTGAGTAGCTCAGAATCTAGTCCGGTGAGTTGCTCAGAATCTAGTCCAGTGAGTAGCTCAGAATCTAGTCCGGTGAGTACCTCAGAATCTACCCCGGTGAGTAGCTCAGTATCTAGTCCAGTGTGTAGCTCAGAATCTAGTCCGGTGCCTAGCTCAGAATATACTCCAGTGAGTACCTTAGAATCTACCCCGGTGAGTAGCTCAGAATCTAGTCCGGTGAGTAGCTCAGAATCTGGCCCCGTGAGTAGCTCAGAATCTACTCCGGTGAGTAGCTCAGGATCTATTCTGGTGAGAAGCTCTGAATCTAGAACGGTGAGTAGCTCAGAATCTAGTCCGGTGAGTAGCTCAGAATCTACTCCGGTGAGTAGCTCAGAATCTAGTCCAGTGAGTAGCTCAGAATCTAGTCTGGTGAGTAGCTCAGAATCTAGACCGGTGAGTAGCTCAGAATCTAGTCCAGTGAGTAGCTCAGAATCTAGTCAGGTGAGTAGCTCAGGATCTTGTCCGGTGAGTAGCTCAGAATCCAGTCCGGTGAGTAGCTCAGAATCTAGACCCGTGAGTAGCTCAGAATCTAGTCCAGTGAGTAGCTCAGAATCTAGTCCGGTGAGTATCTCAGAATCGAGTCCGGTGAGTAGCTCAGAATCTAGTCCGGTGAGTAGCTCAGAATCTAGTCCGGTGAGTAGCTCAGAATCTAGTCCAGTGAGTAGCTCAGAATCTAGTCCGGTGAGTAGCTCAGAATCTAGTCCGGTGAGTAGCTCGGAATCTAGGCCGGTGAGGAGCTCAGAATCTAGTCCGGTGAGTAGCTCAGTATCTAGTCCGGTGAGTAGCTCAGAATCTACCCCGGTGAGTAACTCAGAATCTACCCCGGTGAGTAACTCAGAATCTACCCCGGTGAGTAACTCAGAATCTACCCCGGTGAGATGCTCAGAATCTACCATGGTGAGTAGCTCAGAATCTAGTCCGGTGAGTAGCTCAGAATCTAGTCCGGTGAGTAGCTCAGAATCTAGTCCGGTTAGTAGCTCAGAATCTACCTCGGTGAGTAACTCAGAATCTACCTCGGTGAGTAGCTCAGAATCTAGACCGGTGAGTAGCTCAGAATCTAGTCCAGTGTGTAGCTCAGAATCTGCCCCGGTGAGTAGCTCAGAATCTAGTCCGGTGAGTATCTCAGAATCTACTCCGGTGAGTAGCTCTGAATCTAGTCCGGTGAGTAGCTCAGTATCTAGTCCGGTGAGTAGCTCAGAATCTACTCCGGTGAGTAGCTCTGAATCTAGTCCAGTGTGTAGCTCAGAATCTGCCCCGGTGATTAGCTCATAATCTAGTCTGGTGAGGATCTCAGAATCTAGTCCGGTGAGATGCTCAGAATCTACCCCGGTGAGTAGCTCAGAATCTAGTCCGGTGAGTATCTCACAATCTACTCCGGTGAGTAGCTCAGAATCTAGTCCGGTGAGTCCTTCAGAATCTACCGCGGTGAGTAGCTCAGAATCTAGTCCGGTGAGTATTTCAGAATATACCCCAGTGAGTACCACAGAATCTACCCCGGTGAGTAGCTCAGAATCTAGTCCGGTGAGTATTTCAGAATATACCCCAGTGAGTACCACAGAATCTACCCCGGTGAGTAGCTCAGAATCTAGTCTGGTGAGTAGCTCAGAATCTAGTCCGGTGAGTAGCTCTGCATCTAGTCCAGTGCGTAGCTCAGAATCTACCCCGGTGAGATGCTCAGTATCTACCATGGTGAGTAGCTCAGAATCTAGTCCAGTGAGTAGCTCAGAATCTAGTCCGGTGAGTAGCTCAGAATCTAGACGGGTGAGTAGCTCAGAATCTAGTCCGGTGAGTATCTCAGAATCAACTCGGGTGAGTAGGTCAGTATCTAGTCCGGTGCCTAGCTCAGAATCTAGTCCGGTGAGTAGTTCAGAATATACCCCGGTGAGATGCACTGAACCTACTCCGGTGAGTAGCTCAGAATCTAGTCCGGTGAGTAGCTCAGAAACTACTCCGGTGAGTAGCTCAGAATCTAGTCCGGTGAGTAGCGCAGAATCTAATCCGGTGAGTAGCTCGGAATCTAGTCCGGTGAGTAGCTCAGAATCTAGTCCGGTGAGTAGCTCAGAATCTAGTCCGGTGAGTAGCTGAGAATCTATTCCGGTGAGTAGATCAGTATCTAGTCCGGTGAGTAGCTCAGAATCTAGTCCGCTGAGTAGCTCAGAATCTAGTCCGGTGAGTTACTCAGAATCTAGTCCAGTGAGTAGCTCAGAATCTAGTCCGGTGAGTACCTCAGAATCTACCCCGGTGAGTAGCTCAGTATCTAGTCCAGTGTGTAGCTCAGAATCTATTCCGGTGCCTAGCTCAGAATATACTCCAGTGAGTACCTTAGAATCTACCCCGGTGAGTAGCTCAGAATCTAGTCCGGTGAGTAGCTCAGAATCTAGACCGGTGAGTAGTTCAGAATCTAGTCCAGTGAGATGCTCAGAATCTACTCCGGTGAGTAGCTCAGAATCTAGTCCGGTGAGTAGCTCAGAATCTGGCCCGGTGAGTAGCTCAGAATCTACTCCGGTGAGTAGCTCAGGATCTATTCTGGTGAGAAGCTCTGAATCTAGAACGGTGAGTAGCTCAGAATCTAGTCCGGTGAGTAGCTCAGAATCTACTCCGGTGAGTAGCTCAGAATCTAGTCCAGTGAGTAGCTCAGAATCTAGTCTGGTGAGTAGCTCAGAATCTAGACCGGTGAGTAGCTCAGAATCTAGTCCAGTGAGTAGCTCAGAATCTAGTCAGGTGAGTAGCTCAGGATCTTGTCCGGTGAGTAGCTCAGAATCCAGTCCGGTGAGTAGCTCAGAATCTAGACCCGTGAGTAGCTCAGAATCTAGTCCAGTGAGTAGCTCAGAATCTAGTCCGGTGAGTATCTCAGAATCGAGTCCGGTGAGTAGCTCAGAATCTAGTCCGGTGAGTAGCTCAGAATCTAGTCCGGTGAGTAGCTCAGAATCTAGTCCAGTGAGTAGCTCAGAATCTAGTCCGGTGAGTAGCTCAGAATCTAGTCCGGTGAGTAGCTCGGAATCTAGGCCGGTGAGGAGCTCAGAATCTAGTCCGGTGAGTAGCTCAGTATCTAGTCCGGTGAGTAGCTCAGAATCTACCCCGGTGAGTAACTCAGAATCTACCCCGGTGAGTAACTCAGAATCTACCCCGGTGAGTAACTCAGAATCTACCCCGGTGAGATGCTCAGAATCTACCATGGTGAGTAGCTCAGAATCTAGTCCGGTGAGTAGCTCAGAATCTAGTCCGGTGAGTAGCTCAGAATCTAGTCCGGTTAGTAGCTCAGAATCTACCTCGGTGAGTAACTCAGAATCTACCTCGGTGAGTAGCTCAGAATCTAGACAGGTGAGTAGCTCAGAATCTAGTCCAGTGTGTAGCTCAGAATCTGCCCCGGTGAGTAGCTCAGAATCTAGTCCGGTGAGTAGCTCAGAATCTACTCCGGTGAGTAGCTCTGAATCTAGTCCAGTGTGTAGCTCAGAATCTGCCCCGGTGATTAGCTCATAATCTAGTCTGGTGAGTAGCTCAGAATCTAGTCCGGTGAGATGCTCAGAATCTACCCCGGTGAGTAGCTCAGAATCTAGTCCGGTGAGTATCTCACAATCTACTCCGGTGAGTAGCTCAGAATCTAGTCCGGTGAGTCCCTCAGAATCTACCGCGGTGAGTAGCTCAGAATCTAGTCCGGTGAGTATTTCAGAATATACCCCAGTGAGTACCACAGAATCTACCCCGGTGAGTAGCTCAGAATCTAGTCCGGTGAGTATTTCAGAATATACTCCAGTGAGTACCACAGAATCTACCCCGGTGAGTAGCTCAGAATCTAGTCTGGTGAGTAGCTCAGAATCTAGTCCGGTGAGTAGCTCTGCATCTAGTCCAGTGCGTAGCTCAGAATCTACCCCGGTGAGATGCTCAGTATCTACCATGGTGAGTAGCTCAGAATCTAGTCCAGTGAGTAGCTCAGAATCTAGTCCGGTGAGTAGCTCAGAATCTAGACGGGTGAGTAGCTCAGAATCTAGTCCGGTGAGTATCTCAGAATCAACTCGGGTGAGTAGGTCAGTATCTAGTCCGGTGCCTAGCTCAGAATCTAGTCCGGTGAGTAGTTCAGAATATACCCCAGTGAGTACCACAGAATCTACCCCGGTGAGTAACTCAGAATCTAGTCTGGTGAGTAGCTCAGTATCTAGTCCGGTGAGTAGCTCAGAATCTAGACCGGTGAGTAGCTCAGAATCTAGTCCACTGAGTTGCTCAGAATCTACACCGGTGAGTAGCTTAGAATCTAGTCCTGTGAGTAGATCAGAATCTAGTCCGGTGCCTAGCTCAGAATCTAGTCCGGTGAGTAGCTCAGAATCCAGTCCGATGAGTAGCTCAGAATCCAGTCCGGTGAGTAGCTCAGAATCTAGGCCCGTGAGTAGCTCAGAATCTACCTCGGTGAGTTGCTCAGAATCTAGTCCGGTGAGTAGCTCAGAATCTAGTCCAGTGAGTAGCTCAGAATCTACCTCGGTGAGTTGCTCAGAATATACCCCAGTGAGTACCTGAGAATCTAGTCCAGTGAGTAGCTCAGAATCTAGTCCAGTGAGTAGCTCAGAATCTAGTCCGGTGAGTAGCTCAGAATCCAGTCCGATGAGTAGCTCAGAATCCAGTCCGGTGAGTAGCTCAGAATCTAGGCCCGTGAGTAGCTCAGAATCTACCTCGGTGAGTTGCTCAGAATCTAGTCCGGTGAGTAGCTCAGAATCTAGTCCAGTGAGTAGCTCAGAATCTACCTCGGTGAGCAACTCAGAATCTAGTCCAGTGAGTAGCTTAGTATCTAGTCCGGTGAGTAGCTCAGAATCTTGTCCGGTGAGTAGCTCAGAATCTAGTCCGGTGAATAGCTCAGAATCTAGTCCGGTGAGTAGCTCAGAATCTAGTCCAGTGAGTAGCTCAGAATCTACCTCGGTGAGTAGCTCAGAATCTAGTCCGGTGAGTAGCTCGGAATCTAGTCCAGTGAGTAGCTCAGAATCTACCTCGGTGAGCAGCTCAGAATCTAGTCCGATGAGTAGCTCAGAATCTAGTCCGGTGAGTAGCTCAGAATCTACCTCGGTGAGCAGCTCAGAATCTACCACGGTGAGTAGCTCAGAATCTACCCCAGTGAGTAGCTCAGAATCTAGTCTGGTGAGTAGATCGGAATCTAGTCCGGTGAGTAGCTCAGAATCTAGTCCGGTGAGTAGCTCAGAATCTACCTCGGTGAGTAACTCAGAATCTACCCCGGTGAGTAACTCAGAATCTAGACCGGTGAGTAGCTCAGAATCTAGTCCGGTGAGTAGCTCAGAATCTAGTCCGGTGAGTAGCTCAGAATCTAGTCCGGTGAGTAGCTCAGAATCTAGTCCAGTGAGTAGCTCAGAATCTAGTCCGGTGAGTAGCTCAGAATCTAGTCCGGTGAGTAGCTCGGAATCTAGGCCGGTGAGTAGCTCAGAATCTAGTCCGGTGAGTAGCTCAGAATCTAGCCCGGTGAGTAGCTCAGAATCTAGACCGGTGAGTAGCTCTGAATCTAGTCCGGTGCCTCGCTCAGAATCTACCCCGGTGAGATGCTCAGAATCCAGTCCGGTGAGTATTTCAGAATATACCCCAGTGAGTACCACAGAATCTACCCCGGTGAGTAGCTCAAAATCTAATCCGGTGAGTAGCTCAGAATTAGTTCTGGTGAGTAGCTCAGAATCTAGTTCGGTGAGTTGCTCAGAATCTAGTCCAGAGAGTAGCACAGAATCTACCCAGGTGAGTAGCTCAGAATCTAGTCCGGTGCCTAACTCAGAATCTAGTGCAGTGAGTAGCTCAGAATCTCGTCCGGTGAGTAGCTCAGAATCTACCCCGGTGAGTAGCTCAGAATCTAGTTGGTTGAGTAGCTCAGAATCTAGTCCGGTGAGTTGCTCAGAATCTATTCCAGTGAGTTGCTCAGAATCTAGTCCGGTGCCTAACTCAGAATCTAGTACAGTGAGTAGCTCAGAATCTCCCCAGGTGAGATGCTCAGAATCTACCTCCGGTGAGTAGCTCAAAATGTATTCCGGTGAGTAGCTCAGAATCTAGTCTGGTGAGTAGCTCAGAATCTAGTCCGGTGAGTAGCTCTGAATCTAGTCCAGTGTATAGCTCAGAATCTAGTCCGGTGCCTAGCTCAGAATCTACCCCGGTGAGATGCTCAGAATCTAGACCGGAGAGTAGCTCAGAATCTAGTCCGGTGAGTAGCTCAGAATCTAGACCGGTGAGTAGCTCAGAATATAGTCCAGTGAGTAACTCAGAATCTAGACCGGAGAGTAGCTCAGAATCTAGTCCGGTGAGTAGCTCAGAATCTAGACCGGTGAGTAGCTCAGAATATAGTCCAGTGAGTAACTCAGAATCTAGACCGGTGAGTAGCTCAGAATCTAGACCGGTGAGTAGCTCAGAATATAGTCCAGTGAGTAGCTCAGAATCTAGTCCGGTGAGTAGTTCAGAATCTACCCCAGTTAGTACCACAGAATCTACCCCGTTGAGTAGCTCAGAATCTAGTCTGGTGAGTAGCTCAGAATCTAGTCCGGTGAGTAGCTCTGCATCTAGTCCAGAGCGTAGCTCAGAATCTACCCCGGTGAGATGCTCAGAATCTACCATGGTGAGTAGCTCAGAATCTAGTCCAGTGAGTAGCTCAGAATCTAGACCGGTGAGTAGCTCAGAATCTAGTCCAGTGAGTAGCTCAGAATCTAGTCCGGTGAGTAGCTCAGAATCTAGTCGGTTGAGTTGCTCAGAATCTAGTCCAGTGAGTAGCTCAGAATCTACCCCGGTGCGTTCCTCAGAATCAAGTCCGGTGCCTAACTCAGAATCTAGTCCAGTGAGTAGCTCAGAATCTAGTCCGGTGAGTAGTTCAGAATCTATTCCGGTGCCTAATTCAGAAACTACCCCGGTGAGATGCACTGAACCTACTCCGGTGAGTAGCTCAGAATCTAGTCCGGTGAGTAGCTCAGAAACTACTCCGGTGAGTAGCTCAGAATCTAGTCCGGTGAGTAGCGCAGAATCTAATCCGGTGAGTAGCTCGGAATCTAGTCCGGTGAGTAGCTCAGAATCTAGTCCGGTGAGTAGCTCAGAATCTAGTCCGGTGAGTAGCTGAGAATCTATTCCGGTGAGTAGATCAGTATCTAGTCCGGTGAGTAGCTCAGAATCTAGTCCGCTGAGTAGCTCAGAATCTAGTCCGGTGAGTTGCTCAGAATCTAGTCCAGTGAGTAGCTCAGAATCTAGTCCGGTGAGTACCTCAGAATCTACCCCGGTGAGTAGCTCAGTATCTAGTCCAGTGTGTAGCTCAGAATCTAGTCCGGTGCCTAGCTCAGAATATACTCCAGTGAGTACCTTAGAATCTACCCCGGTGAGTAGCTCAGAATCTAGTCCGGTGAGTAGCTCAGAATCTGGCCCCGTGAGTAGCTCAGAATCTACTCCGGTGAGTAGCTCAGGATCTATTCTGGTGAGAAGCTCTGAATCTAGAACGGTGAGTAGCTCAGAATCTAGTCCGGTGAGTAGCTCAGAATCTACTCCGGTGAGTAGCTCAGAATCTAGTCCAGTGAGTAGCTCAGAATCTAGTCTGGTGAGTAGCTCAGAATCTAGACCGGTGAGTAGCTCAGAATCTAGTCCAGTGAGTAGCTCAGAATCTAGTCAGGTGAGTAGCTCAGGATCTTGTCCGGTGAGTAGCTCAGAATCCAGTCCGGTGAGTAGCTCAGAATCTAGACCCGTGAGTAGCTCAGAATCTAGTCCAGTGAGTAGCTCAGAATCTAGTCCGGTGAGTATCTCAGAATCGAGTCCGGTGAGTAGCTCAGAATCTAGTCCGGTGAGTAGCTCAGAATCTAGTCCGGTGAGTAGCTCAGAATCTAGTCCAGTGAGTAGCTCAGAATCTAGTCCGGTGAGTAGCTCAGAATCTAGTCCGGTGAGTAGCTCGGAATCTAGGCCGGTGAGGAGCTCAGAATCTAGTCCGGTGAGTAGCTCAGTATCTAGTCCGGTGAGTAGCTCAGAATCTACCCCGGTGAGTAACTCAGAATCTACCCCGGTGAGTAACTCAGAATCTACCCCGGTGAGTAACTCAGAATCTACCCCGGTGAGATGCTCAGAATCTACCATGGTGAGTAGCTCAGAATCTAGTCCGGTGAGTAGCTCAGAATCTAGTCCGGTGAGTAGCTCAGAATCTAGTCCGGTTAGTAGCTCAGAATCTACCTCGGTGAGTAACTCAGAATCTACCTCGGTGAGTAGCTCAGAATCTAGACCGGTGAGTAGCTCAGAATCTAGTCCAGTGTGTAGCTCAGAATCTGCCCCGGTGAGTAGCTCAGAATCTAGTCCGGTGAGTATCTCAGAATCTACTCCGGTGAGTAGCTCTGAATCTAGTCCGGTGAGTAGCTCAGTATCTAGTCCGGTGAGTAGCTCAGAATCTACTCCGGTGAGTAGCTCTGAATCTAGTCCAGTGTGTAGCTCAGAATCTGCCCCGGTGATTAGCTCATAATCTAGTCTGGTGAGTAGCTCAGAATCTAGTCCGGTGAGATGCTCAGAATCTACCCCGGTGAGTAGCTCAGAATCTAGTCCGGTGAGTATCTCACAATCTACTCCGGTGAGTAGCTCAGAATCTAGTCCGGTGAGTATTTCAGAATATACCCCAGTGAGTACCACAGAATCTACCCCGGTGAGTAGCTCAGAATCTAGTCCGGTGAGTATTTCAGAATATACCCCAGTGAGTACCACAGAATCTACCCTGGTGAGTAGCTCAGAATCTAGTCTGGTGAGTAGCTCAGAATCTAGTCCGGTGAGTAGCTCTGCATCTAGTCCAGTGCGTAGCTCAGAATCTACCCCGGTGAGATGCTCAGTATCTACCATGGTGAGTAGCTCAGAATCTAGTCCAGTGAGTAGCTCAGAATCTAGTCCGGTGAGTAGCTCAGAATCTAGACGGGTGAGTAGCTCAGAATCTAGTCCGGTGAGTATCTCAGAATCAACTCGGGTGAGTAGGTCAGTATCTAGTCCGGTGCCTAGCTCAGAATCTAGTCCGGTGAGTAGTTCAGAATATACCCCGGTGAGATGCACTGAACCTACTCCGGTGAGTAGCTCAGAATCTAGTCCGGTGAGTAGCTCAGAAACTACTCCGGTGAGTAGCTCAGAATCTAGTCCGGTGAGTAGCGCAGAATCTAATCCGGTGAGTAGCTCGGAATCTAGTCCGGTGAGTAGCTCAGAATCTAGTCCGGTGAGTAGCTCAGAATCTAGTCCGGTGAGTAGCTGAGAATCTATTCCGGTGAGTAGATCAGTATCTAGTCCGGTGAGTAGCTCAGAATCTAGTCCGCTGAGTAGCTCAGAATCTAGTCCGGTGAGTTGCTCAGAATCTAGTCCAGTGAGTAGCTCAGAATCTAGTCCGGTGAGTACCTCAGAATCTACCCCGGTGAGTAGCTCAGTATCTAGTCCAGTGTGTAGCTCAGAATCTATTCCGGTGCCTAGCTCAGAATATACTCCAGTGAGTACCTTAGAATCTACCCCGGTGAGTAGCTCAGAATCTAGTCCGGTGAGTAGCTCAGAATCTAGACCGGTGAGTAGTTCAGAATCTAGTCCAGTGAGATGCTCAGAATCTACTCCGGTGAGTAGCTCAGAATCTAGTCCGGTGAGTAGCTCAGAATCTGGCCCGGTGAGTAGCTCAGAATCTACTCCGGTGAGTAGCTCAGGATCTATTCTGGTGAGAAGCTCTGAATCTAGAACGGTGAGTAGCTCAGAATCTAGTCCGGTGAGTAGCTCAGAATCTACTCCGGTGAGTAGCTCAGAATCTAGTCCAGTGAGTAGCTCAGAATCTAGTCTGGTGAGTAGCTCAGAATCTAGACCGGTGAGTAGCTCAGAATCTAGTCCAGTGAGTAGCTCAGAATCTAGTCAGGTGAGTAGCTCAGGATCTTGTCCGGTGAGTAGCTCAGAATCCAGTCCGGTGAGTAGCTCAGAATCTAGACCCGTGAGTAGCTCAGAATCTAGTCCAGTGAGTAGCTCAGAATCTAGTCCGGTGAGTATCTCAGAATCGAGTCCGGTGAGTAGCTCAGAATCTAGTCCGGTGAGTAGCTCAGAATCTAGTCCGGTGAGTAGCTCAGAATCTAGTCCAGTGAGTAGCTCAGAATCTAGTCCGGTGAGTAGCTCAGAATCTAGTCCGGTGAGTAGCTCGGAATCTAGGCCGGTGAGGAGCACAGAATCTAGTCCGGTGAGTAGCTCAGTATCTAGTCCGGTGAGTAGCTCAGAATCTACCCCGGTGAGTAACTCAGAATCTACCCCGGTGAGTAACTCAGAATCTACCCCGGTGAGTAACTCAGAATCTACCCCGGTGAGATGCTCAGAATCTACCATGGTGAGTAGCTCAGAATCTAGTCCGGTGAGTAGCTCAGAATCTAGTCCGGTGAGTAGCTCAGAATCTAGTCCGGTTAGTAGCTCAGAATCTACCTCGGTGAGTAACTCAGAATCTACCTCGGTGAGTAGCTCAGAATCTAGACCGGTGAGTAGCTCAGAATCTAGTCCAGTGTGTAGCTCAGAATCTGCCCCGGTGAGTAGCTCAGAATCTAGTCCGGTGAGTAGCTCAGAATCTACTCCGGTGAGTAGCTCTGAATCTAGTCCAGTGTGTAGCTCAGAATCTGCCCCGGTGATTAGCTCATAATCTAGTCTGGTGAGTAGCTCAGAATCTAGTCCAGTGAGATGCTCAGAATCTACCCCGGTGAGTAGCTCAGAATCTAGTCCGGTGAGTATCTCACAATCTACTCCGGTGAGTAGCTCAGAATCTAGTCCGGTGAGTCCCTCAGAATCTACCGCGGTGAGTAGCTCAGAATCTAGTCCGGTGAGTATTTCAGAATATACCCCAGTGAGTACCACAGAATCTACCCCGGTGAGTAGCTCAGAATCTAGTCCGGTGAGTATTTCAGAATATACTCCAGTGAGTACCACAGAATCTACCCCGGTGAGTAGCTCAGAATCTAGTCTGGTGAGTAGCTCAGAATCTAGTCCGGTGAGTAGCTCTGCATCTAGTCCAGTGCGTAGCTCAGAATCTACCCCGGTGAGATGCTCAGTATCTACCATGGTGAGTAGCTCAGAATCTAGTCCAGTGAGTAGCTCAGAATCTAGTCCGGTGAGTAGCTCAGAATCTAGACGGGTGAGTAGCTCAGAATCTAGTCCGGTGAGTATCTCAGAATCAACTCGGGTGAGTAGGTCAGTATCTAGTCCGGTGCCTAGCTCAGAATCTAGTCCGGTGAGTAGTTCAGAATATACCCCAGTGAGTACCACAGAATCTACCCCGGTGAGTAACTCAGAATCTAGTCTGGTGAGTAGCTCAGTATCTAGTCCGGTGAGTAGCTCAGAATCTAGACCGGTGAGTAGCTCAGAATCTAGTCCACTGAGTTGCTCAGAATCTACACCGGTGAGTAGCTTAGAATCTAGTCCTGTGAGTAGATCAGAATCTAGTCCGGTGCCTAGCTCAGAATCTAGTCCGGTGAGTAGCTCAGAATCCAGTCCGATGAGTAGCTCAGAATCCAGTCCGGTGAGTAGCTCAGAATCTAGGCCCGTGAGTAGCTCAGAATCTACCTCGGTGAGTTGCTCAGAATCTAGTCCGGTGAGTAGCTCAGAATCTAGTCCAGTGAGTAGCTCAGAATCTACCTCGGTGAGTTGCTCAGAATATACCCCAGTGAGTACCTGAGAATCTAGTCCAGTGAGTAGCTCAGAATCTACCTCGGTGAGTAGCTCAGAATCTAGACCGGTGAGTAGCTCAGAATCTAGTCCGGTGAGTAGCTCAGAATCTAGTCCGGTGAGTAGTTCAGAATCTATTCCGGTGCCTAATTCAAAAACTACCCCGGTGAGATGCACTGAACCTACTCCGGTGAGTAGCTCAGAATCTAGTCCGGTGAGTAGCTCAGAAACTACTCCGGTGAGTAGCTCAGAATCTAGTCCGGTGAGTAGCGCAGAATCTAATCCGGTGAGTAGCTCGGAATCTAGTCCGGTGAGTAGCTCAGAATCTAGTCCGGTGAGTAGCTCAGAATCTAGTCCGGTGAGTAGCTGAGAATCTATTCCGGTGAGTAGATCAGTATCTAGTCCGGTGAGTAGCTCAGAATCTAGTCCGCTGAGTAGCTCAGAATCTAGTCCGGCGAGTTGTTCAGAATCTAGTCCAGTGAGTAGCTCAGAATCTAGTCCGGTGAGTACCTCAGAATCTACCCCGGTGAGTAGCTCAGTATCTAGTCCAGTGTGTAGCTCAGAATCTAGTCCGGTGCCTAGCTCAGAATATACTCCAGTGAGTACCTTAGAATCTACCCCGGTGAGTAGCTCAGAATCTAGTCCGGTGAGTAGCTCAGAATCTAGTCCAGTGAGTAGCTCAGAATCTAGTCCGGTGAGTAGCTCAGAATCTAGTCCGGTGAGTAGCTCAGAATCTAGTCCGGTGAGTAGCTCAGAATCTAGTCCAGTGAGTAGCTCAGAATCTACCTCGGTGAGTAGCTCAGAATCTAGTCCGGTGAGTAGCTCGGAATCTAGTCCAGTGAGTAGCTCAGAATCTACCTCGGTGAGCAGCTCAGAATCTAGTCCGGTGAGTAGCTCAGAATCTAGTCCGGTGAGTAGCTCAGAATCTACCTCGGTGAGCAGCTCAGAATCTACCACGGTGAGTAGCTCAGAATCTACCCCAGTGAGTAGCTCAGAATCTAGTCCGGTGAGTAGCTCGGAATCTAGGCCGGTGAGTAGCTCAGAATCTAGTCCGGTGAGTAGCTCAGTATCTAGTCCGGTGAGTAGCTCAGAATCTACCTCGGTGAGTAACTCAGAATCTACCCCGGTGAGTAACTCAGAATCTAGACCGGTGAGTAGCTCAGAATCTAGTCCGGTGAGTAGCTCAGAATCTAGTCCGGTGAGTAGCTCAGAATCTAGTCCGGTGAGTAGCTCAGAATCTAGTCCAGTGAGTAGCTCAGAATCTAGTCCGGTGAGTAGCTCAGAATCTAGTCCGGTGAGTAGCTCGGAATCTAGGCCGGTGAGTAGCTCAGAATCTAGTCCGGTGAGTAGCTCAGTATCTAGTCCGGTGAGTAGCTCAGAATCTACCCCGGTGAGTAACTCAGAATCTACCCCGGTGAGTAACTCAGAATCTACCCCGGTGAGATGCTCAGAATCTACCATGGTGAGTAGCTCAGAATCTAGTCCAGTGAGTAGCTCAGAATCTAGTCCGGTGAGTAGCTCAGAATCTAGTCCGGTGAGTAGCTCAGAATCTAGTCCGGTGAGTAGCTCAGAATCTACCTCGGTGAGTAACTCAGAATCTACCTCGGTGAGTAGCTCAGAATCTAGACCGGTGAGTAGCTCAGAATCTAGTCCGGTGAGTAGCTCAGAATCTAGTCCGGTGAGTAGTTCAGAATCTATTCCGGTGCCTAATTCAAAAACTACCCCGGTGAGATGCACTGAACCTACTCCGGTGAGTAGCTCAGAATCTAGTCCGGTGAGTAGCTCAGAAACTACTCCGGTGATTAGCTCATAATCTAGTCTGGTGAGTAGCTCAGAATCTAGTCCAGTGAGATGCTCAGAATCTACCCCGGTGAGTAGCTCAGAATCTAGTCCGGTGAGTATCTCACAATCTACTCCGGTGAGTAGCTCAGAATCTAGTCCGGTGAGTCCCTCAGAATCTACCGCGGTGAGTAGCTCAGAATCTAGTCCGGTGAGTATTTCAGAATATACCCCAGTGAGTACCACAGAATCTACCCCGGTGAGTAGCTCAGAATCTAGTCCGGTGAGTATTTCAGAATATACTCCAGTGAGTACCACAGAATCTACCCCGGTGAGTAGCTCAGAATCTAGTCTGGTGAGTAGCTCAGAATCTAGTCCGGTGAGTAGCTCTGCATCTAGTCCAGTGCGTAGCTCAGAATCTACCCCGGTGAGATGCTCAGTATCTACCATGGTGAGTAGCTCAGAATCTAGTCCAGTGAGTAGCTCAGAATCTAGTCCGGTGAGTAGCTCAGAATCTAGACGGGTGAGTAGCTCAGAATCTAGTCCGGTGAGTATCTCAGAATCAACTCGGGTGAGTAGGTCAGTATCTAGTCCGGTGCCTAGCTCAGAATCTAGTCCGGTGAGTAGTTCAGAATATACCCCAGTGAGTACCACAGAATCTACCCCGGTGAGTAACTCAGAATCTAGTCTGGTGAGTAGCTCAGTATCTAGTCCGGTGAGTAGCTCAGAATCTAGACCGGTGAGTAGCTCAGAATCTAGTCCACTGAGTTGCTCAGAATCTACACCGGTGAGTAGCTTAGAATCTAGTCCTGTGAGTAGATCAGAATCTAGTCCGGTGCCTAGCTCAGAATCTAGTCCGGTGAGTAGCTCAGAATCCAGTCCGATGAGTAGCTCAGAATCCAGTCCGGTGAGTAGCTCAGAATCTAGGCCCGTGAGTAGCTCAGAATCTACCTCGGTGAGTTGCTCAGAATCTAGTCCGGTGAGTAGCTCAGAATCTAGTCCAGTGAGTAGCTCAGAATCTACCTCGGTGAGTTGCTCAGAATATACCCCAGTGAGTACCTGAGAATCTAGTCCAGTGAGTAGCTCAGAATCTACCTCGGTGAGTAGCTCAGAATCTAGACCGGTGAGTAGCTCAGAATCTAGTCCGGTGAGTAGCTCAGAATCTAGTCCGGTGAGTAGTTCAGAATCTATTCCGGTGCCTAATTCAAAAACTACCCCGGTGAGATGCACTGAACCTACTCCGGTGAGTAGCTCAGAATCTAGTCCGGTGAGTAGCTCAGAAACTACTCCGGTGAGTAGCTCAGAATCTAGTCCGGTGAGTAGCGCAGAATCTAATCCGGTGAGTAGCTCGGAATCTAGTCCGGTGAGTAGCTCAGAATCTAGTCCGGTGAGTAGCTCAGAATCTAGTCCGGTGAGTAGCTGAGAATCTATTCCGGTGAGTAGATCAGTATCTAGTCCGGTGAGTAGCTCAGAATCTAGTCCGCTGAGTAGCTCAGAATCTAGTCCGGCGAGTTGTTCAGAATCTAGTCCAGTGAGTAGCTCAGAATCTAGTCCGGTGAGTACCTCAGAATCTACCCCGGTGAGTAGCTCAGTATCTAGTCCAGTGTGTAGCTCAGAATCTAGTCCGGTGCCTAGCTCAGAATATACTCCAGTGAGTACCTTAGAATCTACCCCGGTGAGTAGCTCAGAATCTAGTCCGGTGAGTAGCTCAGAATCTAGTCCAGTGAGTAGCTCAGAATCTAGTCCGGTGAGTAGCTCAGAATCTAGTCCGGTGAGTAGCTCAGAATCTAGTCCGGTGAGTAGCTCAGAATCTAGTCCAGTGAGTAGCTCAGAATCTACCTCGGTGAGTAGCTCAGAATCTAGTCCGGTGAGTAGCTCGGAATCTAGTCCAGTGAGTAGCTCAGAATCTACCTCGGTGAGCAGCTCAGAATCTAGTCCGGTGAGTAGCTCAGAATCTAGTCCGGTGAGTAGCTCAGAATCTACCTCGGTGAGCAGCTCAGAATCTACCACGGTGAGTAGCTCAGAATCTACCCCAGTGAGTAGCTCAGAATCTAGTCCGGTGAGTAGCTCGGAATCTAGGCCGGTGAGTAGCTCAGAATCTAGTCCGGTGAGTAGCTCAGTATCTAGTCCGGTGAGTAGCTCAGAATCTACCTCGGTGAGTAACTCAGAATCTACCCCGGTGAGTAACTCAGAATCTAGACCGGTGAGTAGCTCAGAATCTAGTCCGGTGAGTAGCTCAGAATCTAGTCCGGTGAGTAGCTCAGAATCTAGTCCGGTGAGTAGCTCAGAATCTAGTCCAGTGAGTAGCTCAGAATCTAGTCCGGTGAGTAGCTCAGAATCTAGTCCGGTGAGTAGCTCGGAATCTAGGCCGGTGAGTAGCTCAGAATCTAGTCCGGTGAGTAGCTCAGTATCTAGTCCGGTGAGTAGCTCAGAATCTACCCCGGTGAGTAACTCAGAATCTACCCCGGTGAGTAACTCAGAATCTACCCCGGTGAGATGCTCAGAATCTACCATGGTGAGTAGCTCAGAATCTAGTCCAGTGAGTAGCTCAGAATCTAGTCCGGTGAGTAGCTCAGAATCTAGTCCGGTGAGTAGCTCAGAATCTAGTCCGGTGAGTAGCTCAGAATCTACCTCGGTGAGTAACTCAGAATCTACCTCGGTGAGTAGCTCAGAATCTAGACCGGTGAGTAGCTCAGAATCTAGTCCGGTGAGTAGCTCAGAATCTAGTCCGGTGAGTAGTTCAGAATCTATTCCGGTGCCTAATTCAAAAACTACCCCGGTGAGATGCACTGAACCTACTCCGGTGAGTAGCTCAGAATCTAGTCCGGTGAGTAGCTCAGAAACTACTCCGGTGAGTAGCTCAGAATCTAGTCCGGTGAGTAGCGCAGAATCTAATCCGGTGAGTAGCTCGGAATCTAGTCCGGTGAGTAGCTCAGAATCTAGTCCGGTGAGTAGCTCAGAATCTAGTCCGGTGAGTAGCTGAGAATCTATTCCGGTGAGTAGATCAGTATCTAGTCCGGTGAGTAGCTCAGAATCTAGTCCGCTGAGTAGCTCAGAATCTAGTCCGGCGAGTTGTTCAGAATCTAGTCCAGTGAGTAGCTCAGAATCTAGTCCGGTGAGTACCTCAGAATCTACCCCGGTGAGTAGCTCAGTATCTAGTCCAGTGTGTAGCTCAGAATCTAGTCCGGTGCCTAGCTCAGAATATACTCCAGTGAGTACCTTAGAATCTACCCCGGTGAGTAGCTCAGAATCTAGTCCGGTGAGTAGCTCAGAATCTAGACCGGTGAGTAGTTCAGAATCTAGTCCAGTGAGATGCTCAGAATCTACTCCGGTGAGTAGCTCAGAATCTAGCCCGGTGAGTAGCTCAGAATCTGGCCCGGTGAGTAGCTCAGAATCTACTCCGGTGAGTAGCTCAGGATCTATTCTGGTGAGAAGCTCTGAATCTAGAACGGTGAGTAGCTCAGAATCTAGTCCGGTGAGTATCTCAGAATCTACTCCGGTGAGTAGCTCAAAATCTAATCCGGTGAGTAGCTCAGAATTAGGTCTGGTGAGTAGCTCAGAATCTAGTCCGGTGAGTTGCTCAGAATCTAGTCCAGTGAGTAGCTCAGAATCTACCCCGGTGAGTAGGTCAGAATCTAGTCCGGTGCCTAACTCAGAATCTAGTCCAGTGAGTAGCTCAGAATCTCGTCCGGTGAGTAGCTCAGAATCTACCCCGGTGAGTAGCTCCGAATCTAGTCAGTTGAGTTGCTCAGAATCTAGTCCAGTGAGTAGCTCAGAATCTACCACGGTGAGTAGCTCAGAATCAAGTCCGGTGCCTAACTCAGAATCAAGTCCAGTGAGTAGCTCAGAATCTAGTCCGGTGAGTAGCTCAGAATCTAGTCCGGTGAGTAGCTCAGAATCTATTCCGGTGAGTAGTTCATTATCTACCTCCGGTGTGTAGCTCAAAATGTAATCCGGTGAGTAGCTCAGAATCTAGTTTGGTGAGTAGCTCAGAATCTATTCCGGTGCCTAGCTCAGAATCTACCCCGGTGAGTAGCGCAGAATCTAGACCGGTGAGTAGCTCAGAATATAGTCCAGTGAGTAGCTCAGAAACTACTCCGGTGAGTAGCTCAGAATCTACCACGGTGAGTAGCTCAGAATCTACTCCGGTGAGTAGCTCAGAATCTAGTCCGGTGAGTAGCTCAGAATCTAGTCCGGTGAGTAGCTCAGAATCTAGTCCGGTGAGTAGCTCAGAATCAAGACCGGTGAGTAGCTCAGAATCTAGTCCGATGAGTAGCTCAGAATCCAGTCCGGTGAGTAGCTCAGAATCCAGTCCGGTGAGTAGCTCAGAATCTAGTCCGGTGAGTAGCTCATAATCTAGTCTGGTGAATAGCTCAGAATCTAGTCCGGTGAGTAGCTCAGAATATAGTCCAGTGAGTAGCTCAGAATCTACTCCGGTGAGTAGTTCAGATTCTAGTCCAGTGAGTAGCTCAGAATCTACCCCGGTGAGTAGCTCCGAATCTAGTCCGGTGAGTAGTTCAGAATCTACCTCTGGTGAGTAGCTCAAAATCTAATCCGGTGAGTAGCTCAGAATTAGGTCTGGTGAGTAGCTCAGAATCTAGTCCGGTGAGTTGCTCAGAATCTAGTCCAGTGAGTAGCTCAGAATCTACCCCGGTGAGTAGCTCAGAATCTAGTCCAGTGCCTAACTCAGAATCTAGTCCAGTGAGTAGCTCAGAATCTCTTCCGGTGAGTAGCTCAGAATCTACCCCGGTGAGTAGCTCCGAATCTAGTCGGTTGAGTTGCTCAGAATCTAGTCCAGTGAGTAGCTCAGGATCTACCACGGTGAGTGGCTCAGAATCAAGTCCGGTGCCTAACTCAGAATCAAGTCCAGTGAGTAGCTCAGAATCTAGTCCGGTGAGTAGCTCAGAATCTAGTCCGGTGAGTAGCTCAGAATCTATTCCGGTGAGTAGTTCATTATCTACCTCCGGTGTGTAGCTCAAAATGTAATCCGGTGAGTAGCTCAGAATCTAGTTTGGTGAGTAGCTCAGAATCTATTCCGGTGCCTAGCTCAGAATCTAGTCCGGTGAGTTGCGCAGAATCTAGACCGGTGAGTAGCTCAGAATATAGTCCAGTGAGTAGCTCAGAATCTAGTCCGGTGAGTAGCTCAGAATCTACCACGGTGCGTAGCTCAGAATCTAGTCCGGTGAGTAGCTCAGAATCTAGTCCGGTGAGTAGCTCAGAATCTAGTCCGATGAGTAGCTCAGAATCTAGTCCGGTGAGTAGCTCAGAATCTAGTCCGATGAGTAGCTCAGAATCCAGTCCGGTGAGTAGCTCAGAATCTAGTCCGGTGAGTAGCTCAGATTCTACCTCGGTAAGTAGCTCAGAATCTAGTCCGGTGAGTAGCTCAGAATCTAGTCCGGTGAGTAGCTCAGAATCTAGTCCGGTGAGTATCTCAGAATCTACTCCGGTGAGTAGATCAGTATCTAGTCCGGTGCCTAGCTCAGAATCTAGTCCGGTGAGTAGCTCAGAATCTCGTCCGGTGAGTAGTTCAGAATATACCCCAGTGAGTAGCTCAGAATCTATCTCCGGTGAGTAGCTCAGAATCTAGTCCAGTGAGTAGCTCAGAATCTAGTCCGGTGAGTAGCTCAGAATCTAGTCCGGTGAGTAGCTCAGAATTAGGTCTGGTGATTAGCTCAGAATCTAGTCCGGTGAGTTGCTCAGAATCTAGTCCAGTGAGTAGCTCAGAATCTACCCCGGTGAGTAGCTCAGAATCTAGTCCAGTGCCTAACTCAGAATCTAGTCCAGTGAGTAGCTCAGAATCTCTTCCGGTGAGTAGCTCAGAATCTACCCCGGTGAGTAGCTCCGAATCTAGTCGGTTGAGTTGCTCAGAATCTAGTCCAGTGAGTAGCTCAGAATCTACCACGGTGAGTAGCTCAGAATCAAGTCCGGTGCCTAACTCAGAATCAAGTCCAGTGAGTAGCTCAGAATCTAGTCCGGTGAGTAGCTCAGAATCTAGTCCGGTGAGTAGCTCAGAATCTATTCCGGTGAGTAGCTCAGAATCTAGTCCGGTGAGTAGCTCAGAATCTACCTCGGTGAGTAGCTCAGAATATAGTCCGGTGAGTAGCTCAGAATCTACCACGGTGAGTAGCTCAGAATCAAGTCCGGTGTGTAGCTCAGAATCTAGTCCGGTGAGTAGCTCAGAATCTAGTCCGGTGAGTAGCTCGGAATCTAGGCCGGTGAGTAGCTCAGAATCTAGTCCGGTGAGTAACTCAGAATCTAGTCCAGTGAGTAGCTCAGAATCTAGTCCGGTGAGTAGCTCAGAATCTAGTCCGGTGAGTAGCTCAGAATCTATACCGGTGAGTATTTCAGAATATACCCCAGTGAGTACCACAGAATCTACACCGGTGAGTAGCTCAGAATCTAGTCCAGTGAGTAGCTCTCCATCTAGTCCAGTGCGTAGCTCAGAATCTATCCCGGTGAGATGCTCAGAATCTACCATGATGAGTAGCTCAGAATCTAGTCCAGTGAGTAGCTCAGAATCTAGTCCGGTGAGTAGCTCAGAATCTAGACCGGTGAGTAGCTCAGAATCTAGTCCGGTGAGTATCTCAGAATCAACTCGGGTGAGTAGGTCAGTATCTAGTCCGGTGCCTAGCTCAGAATCTAGTCCGGTGTGTAGTTCAGAATATACCCCAGGGAGTACCACAGAATCTACCCCGGTGAGTGGCTCAGAATCTAGTCTGGTGAGTAGCTCAGAATCTAGTCCGGTGAGTAGCCCTGAGTCTAGTCCAGTGCGTAGCTCAGAATCTACCCAGGTGAGATGCTCAGAATCTACCTCCGGTGAGTAGCTCAAAATGTAATCCGATGAGTAGCTCAGAATCTAGTCTGGTGAGTAGCTCAGAATCTAGTCCGGTGCCTAGCTCAGAATCTAGTCCGGTGCCTAGCTCAGAATCTAGTCCGGTGAGTTGCGCAGAATCTAGACCGGTGAGTAGCTCAGAATATAGTCCAGTGAGTAGCTCAGAATCTAGTCCGGTGAGTAGCTCAGAATCTACCACGGTGAGTAGCTCAGAATCTACTCCGGTGAGTAGCTCAGAATCTAGTCCGGTGAGTAGCTCAGAATCTAGTCCGGTGAGTAGCTCAGAATCTAGTCCGGTGAGTAGCTCAGAATCTAGTCCGATGAGTAGCTCAGAATCCAGTCCGGTGAGTAGCTCAGAATCTAGTCCGGTGAGTAGCTCAGATTCTACCTCGGTGAGTAGCTCAGAATCTAGTCCGGTGAGTAGCTCAGAATCTAGTCCGGTGAGTAGCTCAGAATCTAGTCCGGTGAGTATCTCAGAATCTACTCCGGTGAGTAGATCAGTATCTAGTCCGGTGAGTAGCTCAGAATCTCGTCCGGTGAGTAGTTCAGAATATACCCCAGTGAGTAGCTCAGAATCTATCTCCGTTGAGTAGCTCTGAATCTAGTCCAGTGTGTAGATCAGAATCTAGTCCGGTGAGTAGCTCAGAATCTAGTCCGGTGCCTAGCTCACAATCTACCCCGGTGAGATGCTGAGAATCTACCATGGTGAGTAGCTCAGAATCTAGTCCAGTGAGTAGCTCAGAATCTAGTCCGGTGAGTAGCTCAGAATCTAGTCCGGTGAGTAGCTCAGAATCTAGTCCGGTGAGTAGCTCAGAATCTAGTCCGGTGAGTAGCTCAGAATCTAGTCCGGTGAGTAGCTCAGAATCTAGACCGGTGAGTATCTCAGAATCTACTCCGGTGAGTAGCTCAGTATCTAGTCCGGTGCCTAGCTCAGAATCTAGTCCGGTGAGTAGCTCAGAATCTCGTCCGGTGAGTAGTTCAGAATATACCCCAGTGAGTAGCTCAGAATCTATCTCCGGTGAGTAGCTCAAAATCTAATCCGGTGAGTAGCTCAGAATTAGGTCTGGTGATTAGCTCAGAATCTAGTCCGGTGAGTTGCTCAGAATCTAGTCCAGTGAGTAGCTCAGAATCTACCCCGGTGAGTAGCTCAGAATCTAGTCCAGTGCCTAACTCAGAATCTAGTCCAGTGAGTAGCTCAGAATCTCTTCCGGTGAGTAGCTCAGAATCTACCCCGGTGAGTAGCTCCGAATCTAGTCGGTTGAGTTGCTCAGAATCTAGTCCAGTGAGTAGCTCAGAATCTACCACGGTGAGTAGCTCAGAATCAAGTCCGGTGCCTAACTCAGAATCAAGTCCAGTGAGTAGCTCAGAATCTAGTCCGGTGAGTAGCTCAGAATCTAGTCCGGTGAGTAGCTCAGAATCTATTCCGGTGAGTAGCTCAGAATCTAGTCCGGTGAGTAGCTCAGAATCTACCTCGGTGAGTAGCTCAGAATCTAGTCCGGTGAGTAGCTCAGAATATAGTCCAGTGAGTTGCTCAGAATCTAGTCCGGTGAGTAGCTCAGAATCTAGTCCGGTGAGTAGCTCAGAATCTATTCCGGTGAGTAGTTCATTATCTACCTCCGGTGTGTAGCTCAAAATGTAATCCGGTGAGTAGCTCAGAATCTAGTTTGGTGAGTAGCTCAGAATCTATTCCGGTGCCTAGCTCAGAATCTAGTCCGGTGAGTTGCGCAGAATCTAGACCGGTGAGTAGCTCAGAATATAGTCCAGTGAGTAGCTCAGAATCTAGTCCGGTGAGTAGCTCAGAATCTACCACGGTGCGTAGCTCAGAATCTAGTCCGGTGAGTAGCTCAGAATCTAGTCCGGTGAGTAGCTCAGAATCTAGTCCGATGAGTAGCTCAGAATCTAGTCCGGTGAGTAGCTCAGAATCTAGTCCGATGAGTAGCTCAGAATCCAGTCCGGTGAGTAGCTCAGAATCTAGTCCGGTGAGTAGCTCAGATTCTACCTCGGTAAGTAGCTCAGAATCTAGTCCGGTGAGTAGCTCAGAATCTAGTCCGGTGAGTAGCTCAGAATCTAGTCCGGTGAGTATCTCAGAATCTACTCCGGTGAGTAGATCAGTATCTAGTCCGGTGCCTAGCTCAGAATCTAGTCCGGTGAGTAGCTCAGAATCTCGTCCGGTGAGTAGTTCAGAATATACCCCAGTGAGTAGCTCAGAATCTATCTCCGGTGAGTAGCTCAGAATCTAGTCCAGTGAGTAGCTCAGAATCTACCCCGGTGAGTAGCTCAGAATCTAGTCCGGTGAGTAGCTCAGAATCTAGTCCGGTGAGTAGTTCAGAATCTACCTCCGGTGAGTAGCTCAAAATCTAATCCGGTGAGTAGCTCAGAATTAGGTCTGGTGATTAGCTCAGAATCTAGTCCGATGAGTTGCTCAGAATCTAGTCCAGTGAGTAGCTCAGAATCTACCCCGGTGAGTAGCTCAGAATCTAGTCCAGTGCCTAACTCAGAATCTAGTCCAGTGAGTAGCTCAGAATCTCTTCCGGTGAGTAGCTCAGAATCTACCCCGGTGAGTAGCTCCGAATCTAGTCGGTTGAGTTGCTCAGAATCTAGTCCAGTGAGTAGCTCAGAATCTACCACGGTGAGTAGCTCAGAATCAAGTCCGGTGCCTAACTCAGAATCAAGTCCAGTGAGTAGCTCAGAATCTAGTCCGGTGAGTAGCTCAGAATCTAGTCCGGTGAGTAGCTCAGAATCTATTCCGGTGAGTAGCTCAGAATCTAGTCCGGTGAGTAGCTCAGAATCTACCTCGGTGAGTAGCTCAGAATATAGTCCGGTGAGTAGCTCAGAATATAGTCCAGTGAGTAGCTCAGAATCTACCCCGGTGTGTAGCTCAGAATCTAGTCCGGTGAGTAGCTCAGAATCTAGTCCGGTGAGTAGCTCGGAATCTAGGCCGGTGAGTAGCTCAGAATCTAGTCCGGTGAGTAACTCAGAATCTAGTCCAGTGAGTAGCTCAGAATCTAGTCCGGTGAGTAGCTCAGAATCTAGTCCGGTGAGTAGCTCAGAATCTATACCGGTGAGTATTTCAGAATATACCCCAGTGAGTACCACAGAATCTACACCGGTGAGTAGCTCAGAATCTAGTCCAGTGAGTAGCTCTCCATCTAGTCCAGTGCGTAGCTCAGAATCTATCCCGGTGAGATGCTCAGAATCTACCATGATGAGTAGCTCAGAATCTAGTCCAGTGAGTAGCTCAGAATCTAGTCCGGTGAGTAGCTCAGTATCTAGACCGGTGAGTAGCTCAGAATCTAGTCCGGTGAGTATCTCAGAATCAACTCGGGTGAGTAGGTCAGTATCTAGTCCGGTGCCTAGCTCAGAATCTAGTCCGGTGAGTAGTTCAGAATATACCCCAGGGAGTACCACAGAATCTACCCCGGTGAGTGGCTCAGAATCTAGTCTGGTGAGTAGCTCAGAATCTAGTCCGGTGAGTAGCCCTGAGTCTAGTCCAGTGCGTAGCTCAGAATCTACCCAGGTGAGATGCTCAGAATCTACCTCCGGTGAGTAGCTCAAAATGTAATCCGATGAGTAGCTCAGAATCTAGTCTGGTGAGTAGCTCAGAATCTAGTCCGGTGCCTAGCTCAGAATCTAGTCCGGTGCCTAGCTCAGAATCTAGTCCGGTGAGTTGCGCAGAATCTAGACCGGTGAGTAGCTCAGAATATAGTCCAGTGAGTAGCTCAGAATCTAGTCCGGTGAGTAGCTCAGAATCTACCACGGTGAGTAGCTCAGAATCTACTCCGGTGAGTAGCTCAGAATCTAGTCCGGTGAGTAGCTCAGAATCTAGTCCGGTGAGTAGCTCAGAATCTAGTCCGGTGAGTAGCTCAGAATCTAGTCCGATGAGTAGCTCAGAATCCAGTCCGGTGAGTAGCTCAGAATCTAGTCCGGTGAGTAGCTCAGATTCTACCTCGGTGAGTAGCTCAGAATCTAGTCCGGTGAGTAGCTCAGAATCTAGTCCGGTGAGTAGCTCAGAATCTAGTCCGGTGAGTATCTCAGAATCTACTCCGGTGAGTAGATCAGTATCTAGTCCGGTGAGTAGCTCAGAATCTCGTCCGGTGAGTAGTTCAGAATATACCCCAGTGAGTAGCTCAGAATCTATCTCCGTTGAGTAGCTCTGAATCTAGTCCAGTGTGTAGATCAGAATCTAGTCCGGTGAGTAGCTCAGAATCTAGTCCGGTGCCTAGCTCACAATCTACCCCGGTGAGATGCTGAGAATCTACCATGGTGAGTAGCTCAGAATCTAGTCCAGTGAGTAGCTCAGAATCTAGTCCGGTGAGTAGCTCAGAATCTAGTCCGGTGAGTAGCTCAGAATTTAGTCCGGTGAGTAGCTCAGAATCTAGTCCGGTGAGTAGCTCAGAATCTAGTCCGGTGAGTAGCTCAGAATCTAGACCGGTGAGTATCTCAGAATCTACTCCGGTGAGTAGCTCAGTATCTAGTCCGGTGCCTAGCTCAGAATCTAGTCCGGTGAGTAGCTCAGAATCTCGTCCGGTGAGTAGTTCAGAATATACCCCAGTGAGTAGCTCAGAATCTATCTCCGGTGAGTAGCTCAAAATCTAATCCGGTGAGTAGCTCAGAATTAGGTCTGGTGATTAGCTCAGAATCTAGTCCGGTGAGTTGCTCAGAATCTAGTCCAGTGAGTAGCTCAGAATCTACCCCGGTGAGTAGCTCAGAATCTAGTCCAGTGCCTAACTCAGAATCTAGTCCAGTGAGTAGCTCAGAATCTCTTCCGGTGAGTAGCTCAGAATCTACCCCGGTGAGTAGCTCCGAATCTAGTCGGTTGAGTTGCTCAGAATCTAGTCCAGTGAGTAGCTCAGAATCTACCACGGTGAGTAGCTCAGAATCAAGTCCGGTGCCTAACTCAGAATCAAGTCCAGTGAGTAGCTCAGAATCTAGTCCGGTGAGTAGCTCAGAATCTAGTCCGGTGAGTAGCTCAGAATCTATTCCGGTGAGTAGCTCAGAATCTAGTCCGGTGAGTAGCTCAGAATCTACCTCGGTGAGTAGCTCAGAATCTAGTCCGGTGAGTAGCTCAGAATATAGTCCAGTGAGTTGCTCAGAATCTACCCCGGTGTGTAGCTCAGAATCTAGTCCGGTGAGTAGCTCAGAATCTAGTCCGGTGAGTAGCTCGGAATCTAGGCCGGTGAGTAGCTCAGAATCTAGTCCGGTGAGTAGCTCTGTATCTAGTCCGGTGAGTAGCTCAGAATATAGTCTGGTGAGTAGCTCAGAATCTAGTCCGGTGAGTAGCTCAGAATATAGTCTGGTGAGTAGCTCTCCATCTAGTCCAGTGCGTAGCTCAGAATCTATCCCGGTGAGTAGCTCAGAATCTACCATGGTGAGTAACTCAGAATCTAGTGCAGTGAGTAGCTCAGAATCTAGTCCGGTGAGTAGCTCAGTATCTGGACCGGTGAGTAGCTCAGAATCTAGACCGGTGAGTATCTCAGAATCAACTCGAGTGAGTAGGTCAGTATCTAGTCCGGTGCCTAGCTCAGAATCTAGTCCGGTGAGTAGCTCAGAATCGAAGCCGGTGAGTACCACAGAATCTACCCCGGTGAGTAGCTCAGAATCTAGTCTGGTGAGTAGCTCAGAATCTAGTTCGGTGAGTAGCCCTGAATCTAGTCCAGTGCGTAGCTCAGAATCTACCCAGGTGAGATGCTCAGAATCTACCTCCGGTGAGTAGCTCAGAATCTAGTCTGGTGAGTAGCTCTGAATCTAGTCCAGTGTATAGCTCAGAATCTACCCCGGT
The DNA here is from genome assembly GCF_047496885.1 of Scyliorhinus torazame. Lineage (NCBI taxonomy): Eukaryota > Metazoa > Chordata > Chondrichthyes > Carcharhiniformes > Scyliorhinidae > Scyliorhinus > Scyliorhinus torazame. Next base: position 424,921,853 of record NC_092707.1, on the reverse strand, counting down.
GAGATGCTCAGAATCTAGACCGGTGAGCAGCTCAGAATCTAGTCCAGTGAGTAGCTCAGAATCTAGACCGGTGAGTAGCTCCGAATCTAGTCCGGTGAGTAGCTCAGAATCTACTCCGGTGAGTAGCTCAGAATCTAGTCCGGTGAGTAGCTCAGAATCTAGTCCAGTGAGTAGCTCAGAATCTAGACCGGTGAGTAGCTCAGAATCTACCCCGGTGAGAAGCTGAGAATCTACCCCGGTGAGTAGCTCAGAATCTAGTCGGTTGAGTTGCTCAGAATCTAGTCCAGTGAGTAGCTCAGAATCTACCCCGGTGAGTTGCTCAGAATCAATTCCGGTGCCTAACTCAGAATCTAGTCCAGTGAGTAGCTCAGAATCTCGTCCGGTGAGTAGCTCAGAATCTAGTCTGGTGAGTAGCTCAGAATCTATTCCGGTGCCTACCTCAGAATCTAGTCCGGTGAGTAGCTCAGAATCTACCCCGGTGAGTAGCTCAGAATCTAGTCCGGTGAGTAGCTCAGAATCTACCACGGTGAGTAGCTCAGAATCTACTCCGGTGCCTAGCTCAGAATCTACCCCGGGGAGTAGCTCAGAATCTAGTCCAGTGAGTATCTCAGAATCTAGTCCGGTGAGTAGCTCAGAATCTACCCCAGTGAGTAGCTCAGCATCTATTCCGGTGCCTAGCTCAGAATCTACCCCGGTGAGTAGCTCAGAATCTAGACCGGTGAGTAGCTCAGAATCTAGTCCAGTGAGTATCTCAGAATCTAGTCCGGTGAGTAGCTCAGAATCTAGTCCGGTGAGTAGCTCAGAATCTAGTCCGGTGAGTAGCTCAGAATCTAATCCGTTGAGTAGCTCAGAATCTACTCCGGTGAGTAGCTCAGAATCTAGTCTGGTGAGTAGCTCAGAATCTAGTCCGGTGAGTAGCTCAGAATCTAGTCCGGTGAGTAGCTCAGAATCTAGTCCAGTGAGTAGCTCAGAATCGAGTCAGTGAGTAGCTCAGAATCTAGTCCGGTAAGTAGCTCAGAATCTAGTCCGGTGAGTAGTTCAGAATATACCCCAGTGAGTACAACAGAATCTACCCAGGTGAGTAGCTCAGAATATAGTCTGGTGAGTAGCTCAGAATCTAGTCCGGTGAGTAGCTCTGCATCTAGTCCAGTGTGTAGCTCAGAATCTAGTCCGGTGCCTAGCTCAGAATCTACACTGGTGAGATGCTCAGAATCTACCGTGGTGAGTAGCTAAGAATATACCCCAGTGAGTACCTCAGACTCTACCCCGGTGAGTAGATCAGAATCTAGTCTGGTGAGTAGCACAGTATCTAGTCCAGTGAGTAGCTCAGAATCTAGTCCGGTGAGTAGCTCAGAATCTAGTCCGGTGAGTAGCTCAGAATCTACCACGGTGAGTAGCTCAGAATCTACTCCGGTGAGTAGCTCAGAATCTAGTCCGGTGAGTAGCTCAGAATCTAATCCGGTGAGTAGCTCAGAATCTAGTCCGGTGAGTAGCTCAGAATCTAGCTCGGTGAGTTGCTCAGAATCTAGTCCGGTGAGTAGCTCAGAATCTAGTCCAGCGAGTAGCTCAGAATCTACCTCGGCGAGTAGCTCAGAATCTAGTCCGGTGAGTAGCTCAGAATCTAGTCCAGTGACTAGCTCAGAATCTACCTCGGTGAGCAGCTCAGAATCTAGTCCAGTGAGTAGCTGATAATCTAGTCCGGTGAGTAGCTCAGAATCTAGTCCGGTGAGTAGCTCAGAATTTAGTCCAGTGAGTAGCTCAGAATCTACCTCGGTGAGTAGCTCAGAATCTAGTCCGGTGAGTAGCTCGGAATCTAGTCCAGTGAGTAGCTCAGAATCTACCTCGGTGAGCAGCTCAGAATCTAGTCCGGTGAGTAGCTCAGAATCTAGTCCGGTGAGTAGCTCAGAATCTACCTCGGTGAGCAGCTCAGAATCTACCACGGTGAGTAGCTCAGAATCTACCCCAGTGAGTAGCTCAGAATCTAGTCCGGTGAGTAGCTCGGAATCTAGGCCGGTGAGTAGCTCAGAATCTAGTCCGGTGAGTAGCTCAGTATCTAGTCCGGTGAGTAGCTCAGAATCTACCTCGGTGAGTAACTCAGAATCTACCCCGGTGAGTAGCTCAGAATCTAGACCGGTGAGTAGCTCAGAATCTAGTCCGGTGAGTAGCTCAGAATCTAGTCCGGTGAGTAGCTCAGAATCTAGTCCGGTGAGTAGCTCAGAATCTAGTCCAGTGAGTAGCTCAGAATCTAGTGCGGTGAGTAGCTCAGAATCTAGTCCAGTGAGTAGCTCAGAATCTAGTCCGGTGAGTAGCTCAGAATCTAGTCCGGTGAGTAGCTCAGAATATAGTCTGGTGAGTAGCTCTCCATCTAGTCCAGTGCGTAGCTCAGAATCTATCCCGGTGAGTAGCTCAGAATCTACCATGGTGAGTAACTCAGAATCTAGTGCAGTGAGTAGCTCAGTATCTAGTCCGGTGAGTAGCTCAGTATCTGGACCGGTGAGTAGCTCAGAATCTAGACCGGTGAGTATCTCAGAATCAACTCGAGTGAGTAGGTCAGTATCTAGTCCGGTGCCTAGCTCAGAATCTAGTCCGGTGAGTAGCTCAGAATCGAAGCCGGTGAGTACCACAGAATCTACCCCGGTGAGTAGCTCAGAATCTAGTCTGGTGAGTAGCTCAGAATCTAGTCCGGTGAGTAGCCCTGAATCTAGTCCAGTGCGTAGCTCAGAATCTACCCAGGTGAGATGCTCAGAATCTACCTCCGGTGAGTAGCTCAGAATCTAGTCTGGTGAGTAGCTCTGAATCTAGTCCAGTGTAGAGCTCAGAATCTACCCCGGTGAGATGCTCAGAATCTAGACCGGTGAGCAGCTCAGAATCTAGTCCGGTGAGTAGCTCAGAATCTAGACCGGTGAGTAGCTCAGAATCTAGTCCAGTGAGTTGCTCAGAATCTACTCCGGTGAGTAGCTCCGAATCTAGTCCGGTGAGTAGCTCAGAATCTACTCCGGTGAGTAGCTCAGAATCTAGTCCGGTGAGTAGCTCAGAATCTAGTCCAGTGAGTAGCTCAGAATCTAGACCGGTGAGTAGCTCAGAATCTACCCCGGTGAGAAGCTCAGAATCTACCCCGGTGAGTAGCTCAGAATCTAGTCGGTTGAGTTGCTCAGAATCTAGTCCAGTGAGTAGCTCAGAATCTACCCCGGTGAGTTGCTCAGAATCAATTCCGGTGCCTAACTCAGAATCTAGTCCAGTGAGTAGCTCAGAATCTCGTCCGGTGAGTAGCTCAGAATCTAGTCTGGTGAGTAGCTCAGAATCTAGTCCGGTGAGTTGCTCAGAATCAATTCCGGTGCCTAACTCAGAATCTAGTCCAGTGAGTAGCTCAGAATCTAGTCCAGTGAGTAGCTCAGAATCTCGTCCGGTGAGTAGCTCAGAATCTAGTTTGGTGAGTAGCTCAGAATCTATTCCGGTGCCTAGCTCAGAATCTAGTCCGGTGAGTAGCTCAGAATCTACCACGGTGAGTAGCTCAGAATCTACTCCGGTGCCTAGCTCAGAATCTACCCCGGGGAGTAGCTCAGAATCTAGTCCAGTGAGTATCTCAGAATCTAGTCCGGTGAGTAGCTCAGAATCTACCCCAGTGAGTAGCTCAGCATCTATTCCGGTGCCTAGCTCAGAATCTACCCCGGTGAGTAGCTCAGAATCTAGACCGGTGAGTAGCTCAGAATCTAGTCCAGTGAGTATCTCAGAATCTAGTCCGGTGAGTAGCTCAGAATCTAGTCCGGTGAGTAGCTCAGAATCTAGTCCGGTGAGTAGCTCAGAATCTAATCCGTTGAGTAGCTCAGAATCTACTCCGGTGAGTAGCTCAGAATCTAGTCTGGTGAGTAGCTCAGAATCTAGTCCGGTGAGTAGCTCAGAATCTAGTCCGGTGAGTAGCTCAGAATCTAGTCCAGTGAGTAGCTCAGAATCGAGTCAGTGAGTAGCTCAGAATCTAGTCCGGTAAGTAGCTCAGAATCTAGTCCGGTGAGTAGTTCAGAATATACCCCAGTGAGTACAACAGAATCTACCCAGGTGAGTAGCTCAGAATATAGTCTGGTGAGTAGCTCAGAATCTAGTCCGGTGAGTAGCTCTGCATCTAGTCCAGTGTGTAGCTCAGAATCTAGTCCGGTGCCTAGCTCAGAATCTACACTGGTGAGATGCTCAGAATCTACCGTGGTGAGTAGCTAAGAATATACCCCAGTGAGTACCTCAGACTCTACCCCGGTGAGTAGATCAGAATCTAGTCTGGTGAGTAGCACAGTATCTAGTCCAGTGAGTAGCTCAGAATCTAGTCCGGTGAGTAGCTCAGAATCTAGTCCGGTGAGTAGCTCAGAATCTACCACGGTGAGTAGCTCAGAATCTACCCCGGTGAGTAGCTCAGAATCTAGTCCGGTGAGTAGCTCAGAATCTAGTCCGGTGAGTAGCTCAGAATCTAGTCCAGTGAGTGACTCAGAATCTAGTCCGGTGAGTAGCACAGTATCTAGTCCAGTGAGTAGCTCAGAATCTAGTCCAGTGAGTGACTCAGAATCTAGTCCGGTGAGTAGCTCAGAATCTAGTCCGGTGAGTAGCTCAGAATCTAGTCCGGTGAGTAGCTCAGAATCTAATCCGGTGAGTAGCTCAGAATCTAGTCCGGTGAGTAGCTCAGAATCTAGCTCGGTGAGTTGCTCAGAATCTAGTCCGGTGAGTAGCTCAGAATCTAGTCCAGTGAGTAGCTCAGAATCTACCTCGGCGAGTAGCTCAGAATCTAGTCCGGTGAGTAGCTCAGAATCTAGTCCAGTGACTAGCTCAGAATCTACCTCGGTGAGTAGCTCAGAATCTAGTCCAGTGAGTAGCTGATAATCTAGTCCGGTGAGTAGCTCAGAATCTAGTCCGGTGAGTAGCTCAGAATTTAGTCCAGTGAGTAGCTCAGAATCTACCTCGGTGAGTAGCTCAGAATCTAGTCCGGTGAGTAGCTCGGAATCTAGTCCAGTGAGTAGCTCAGAATCTACCTCGGTGAGCAGCTCAGAATCTAGTCCGGTGAGTAGCTCAGAATCTAGTCCGGTGAGTAGCTCAGAATCTACCTCGGTGAGCAGCTCAGAATCTACCACGGTGAGTAGCTCAGAATCTACCCCAGTGAGTAGCTCAGAATCTCGTCCGGTGAGTAGCTCGGAATCTAGGCCGGTGAGTAGCTCAGAATCTAGTCCGGTGAGTAGCTCAGTATCTAGTCCGGTGAGTAGCTCAGAATCTACCTCGGTGAGTAACTCAGAATCTACCCCGGTGAGTAACTCAGAATCTAGACCGGTGAGTAGCTCAGAATCTAGTCCGGTGAGTAGCTCAGAATCTAGTCCGGTGAGTAGCTCAGAATCTAGTCCGGTGAGTAGCTCAGAATCTAGTCCAGTGAGTAGCTCAGAATCTAGTCCGGTGAGTAGCTCAGAATCTAGTCCGGTGAGTAGCTCGGAATCTAGGCCGGTGAGGAGCTCAGAATCTAGTCCGGTGAGTAGCTCAGTATCTAGTCCGGTGAGTAGCTCAGAATCTACCCCGGTGAGTAACTCAGAATCTACCCCGGTGAGTAACTCAGAATCTACCCCGGTGAGATGCTCAGAATCTACCATGGTGAGTAGCTCAGAATCTAGTCCAGTGAGTAGCTCAGAATCTAGTCCGGTCAGTAGCTCAGAATCTAGTCCGGTGAGTAGCTCAGAATCTAGTCCGGTGAGTAGCTCAGAATCTACCTCGGTGAGTAACTCAGAATCTACCTCGGTGAGTAGCTCAGAATCTAGACCGGTGAGTAGCTCAGAATCTAGTCCGGTGAGTAGCTCAGTATCTAGTCCGGTGCCTAGCTCTGAATCTAGTCCAGTGTGTAGCTCAGAATCTGCCCCGGTGAGTAGCTCAGAATCTAGTCCGGTGAGTATCTCAGAATCTACCTCGGTGAGTAACTCAGAATCTACCCCGGTGAGTAACTCAGAATCTAGACCGGTGAGTAGCTCAGAATCTAGTCCGGTGAGTAGCTCAGAATCTAGTCCGGTGAGTAGCTCAGAATCTAGTCCGGTGAGTAGCTCAGAATCTAGTCCAGTGAGTAGCTCAGAATCTAGTCCGGTGAGTAGCTCAGAATCTAGTCCGGTGAGTAGCTCGGAATCTAGGCCGGTGAGGAGCTCAGAATCTAGTCCGGTGAGTAGCTCAGTATCTAGTCCGGTGAGTAGCACAGAATCTACCCCGGTGAGTAACTCAGAATCTACCCCGGTGAGTAACTCAGAATCTACCCCGGTGAGATGCTCAGAATCTACCATGGTGAGTAGCTCAGAATCTAGTCCAGTGAGTAGCTCAGAATCTAGTCCGGTCAGTAGCTCAGAATCTAGTCCGGTGAGTAGCTCAGAATCTAGTCCGGTGAGTAGCTCAGAATCTACCTCGGTGAGTAACTCAGAATCTACCTCGGTGAGTAGCTCAGAATCTAGACCGGTGAGTAGCTCAGAATCTAGTCCGGTGAGTAGCTCAGTATCTAGTCCGGTGCCTAGCTCTGAATCTAGTCCAGTGTGTAGCTCAGAATCTGCCCCGGTGAGTAGCTCAGAATCTAGTCCGGTGAGTATCTCAGAATCTACTCCGGTGAGTAGCTCAGAATCTACTCCGGTGAGTAGCTCTGAATCTAGTCCAGTGTGTAGCTCAGAATCTAGTCCGGTGAGTAGCTCAGTATCTAGTCCAGTGAGTAGCTCAGAATCTACTCCGGTGAGTAGCTCTGAATCTAGTCCAGTGTGTAGCTCAGAATCTACTCCGGTGAGTAGCTCTGAATCTAGTCCAGTGTGTAGCTCAGAATCTGCCCCGGTGATTAGCTCATAATCTAGTCCGGTGAGTAGCTCAGAATCTAGTCCGGTGAATAGCTCAGAATCTAGTCCGGTGAGTAGCTCAGAATCTACCCCGGTGAGGAGCTCAGAATCTAGTCCGGTGAGTAGCTCAGAATCTAGTCCGGTGAGTAGCTCAGAATCTACCCCGGTGAGTAGCTCAGAATCTAGTCCGGTGAGTAGCTCAGAATCTACCCCGGTGAGTAGCTCAGAATCTAGTCCGGTGAGTAGCTCAGAATCTAGTCCGGTGAGTATCTCAGAATCTACTCCGGTGAGTAGCTCAGAATCTAGTCCGGTGAGTATTTCAGAATATACCCCAGTGATTACCACAGAATCTACCCCGGTGAGTAGCTCAGAATCTAGTCCGGTGAGTATTTCAGAATATACCCCGGTGAGTACCACAGACTCTACCCCGGTGAGTAGCTCAGAATCTAGTCTGGTGAGTAGCTCAGAATCTAGTCCGGTGAGTAGCTCTGCATCTAGTCCAGTGCGTAGCTCAGAATCTACCCCGGTGAGATGCTCAGTATCTACCATGGTGAGTAGCTCAGAATCTAGTCCAGTGAGTAGCTCAGAATCTAGACGGGTGAGTAGCTCAGAATCTAGTCCGGTGAGTATCTCAGAATCAACTCGGGTGAGTAGGTCAGTATCTAGTCCGGTGCCTAGCTCAGAATCTAGTCCGGTGAGTAGTTCAGAATATACCCCAGTGAGTACCACAGAATCTACCCCGGTGAGTAACTCAGAATCTAGTCTGGTGAGTAGCTCAGTATCTAGACCAGTGAGTAGCTCAGTATCTAGTCCGGTGAGTAGCTCAGAATCTAGACCGGTGAGTAACTCAGAATCTAGTCCACTGAGTTGCTCAGAATCTACACCGGTGAGTAGCTTAGAATCTAGTCCTGTGAGTAGATCAGAATCTAGTCCGGTGCCTAGCTCAGAATCTAGTCCGGTGAGTAGCTCAGAATCTAGCTCGGTGAGTTGCTCAGAATCTAGTCCGGTGAGTAGCTCAGAATCTAGTCCAGTGAGTAGCTCAGAATCTACCTCGGCGAGTAGCTCAGAATCTAGTCCGGTGAGTAGCTCAGAATCTAGTCCAGTGACTAGCTCAGAATCTACCTCGGTGAGCAGCTCAGAATCTAGTCCGGTGAGTAGCTCAGAATCTAGTCCAGTGACTAGCTCAGAATCTACCTCGGTGAGCAGCTCAGAATCTAGTCCGGTGAGTAGCTCGGAATCTAGTCCAGTGAGTAGCTCAGAATCTACCTCGGTGAGCAGCTCAGAATCTAGTCCGGTGAGTAGCTCAGAATCTAGTCCGGTGAGTAGCTCAGAATCTACCTCGGTGAGCAGCTCAGAATCTACCACGGTGAGTAGCTCAGAATCTACCCCAGTGAGTAGCTCAGAATCTAGTCCGGTGAGTAGCTCGGAATCTAGGCCGGTGAGTAGCTCAGAATCTAGTCCGGTGAGTAGCTCAGTATCTAGTCCGGTGAGTAGCTCAGAATCTACCTCGGTGAGTAACTCAGAATCTACCCCGGTGAGTAACTCAGAATCTAGACCGGTGAGTAGCTCAGAATCTAGTCCGGTGAGTAGCTCAGAATCTAGTCCGGTGAGTAGCTCAGAATCTAGTCCGGTGAGTAGCTCAGAATCTAGTCCAGTGAGTAGCTCAGAATCTAGTCCGGTGAGTAGCTCAGAATCTAGTCCGGTGAGTAGCTCGGAATCTAGGCCGGTGAGGAGCTCAGAATCAAGTCCGGTGAGTAGCTCAGTATCTAGTCCGGTGAGTAGCTCAGAATCTACCCCAATGAGTAACTCAGAATCTACCCCGGTGAGTAACTCAGAATCTACCCCGGTGAGATGCTCAGAATCTACCATGGTGAGTAGCTCAGAATCTAGTCCAGTGAGTAGCTCAGAATCTAGTCCGGTCAGTAGCTCAGAATCTAGTCCGGTGAGTAGCTCAGAATCTACCTCGGTGAGTAACTCAGAATCTACCTCGGTGAGTAGCTCAGAATCTAGTCCGGTGAGTAGCTCAGAATCTACCCCGGTGAGTAGCTCAGAATCTAGTCCGGTCAGTAGCTCAGAATCTAGTCCGGTGAGTAGCTCAGAATCTACCTCGGTGAGTAGCTCAGAATCTACTCCGGTGAGTAGCTCAGAATCTAGTCCGGTGAGTAGCTCAGAATCTACTCCGGTGAGTAGCTCAGAATCTAGTCCGGTGAGTAGCTCAGAATCTACTCCGATGAGTAGCTCAGAATCTAGTCCGGTGAGTAGCTCAGAATCTACTCCGGTGAGTAGCTCTGAATCTAGTCCAGTGTGTAGCTCAGAATCTGCCCCGGTGATTAGCTCATAATCTAGTCTGGTGAGTAGCTCAGAATCTAGTCCGGTGAGATGCTCAGAATCTACCCCGGTGAGTAGCTCAGAATCTAGTCCGGTGAGTATCTCAGAATCTACTCCGGTGAGTAGCTCAGAATCTAGTCCGGTGAGTATTTCAGAATATACCCCAGTGATTACCACAGAATCTACCCCGGTGAGTAGCTCAGAATCTAGTCCGGTGAGTATTTCAGAATATACCCCAGTGAGTACCACAGACTCTACCCCGGTGAGTAACTCAGAATCTAGTCCAGTGAGTAGCTCAGAATCTAGTCCGGTGAGTAGCTCAGAATCTAGACGGGTGAGTAGCTCAGAATCTAGTCCGGTGAGTATCTCAGAATCAACTCGGGTGAGTAGGTCAGTATCTAGTCCGGTGCCTAGCTCAGAATCTGGTCCGGTGAGTAGTTCAGAATATACCCCAGTGAGTACCACAGAATCTACCCCGGTGAGTAACTCAGAATCTAGTCTGGTGAGTAGCTCAGTATCTAGACCAGTGAGTAGCTCAGTATCTAGTCCGGTGAGTAGCTCAGAATCTAGACCGGTGAGTAGCTCAGAATCTAGTCCACTGAGTTGCTCAGAATCTACACCGGTGAGTAGCTTAGAATCTAGTCCTGTGAGTAGATCAGAATCTAGTCCGGTGCCTAGCTCAGAATCTAGTCCGGTGAGTAGCTCAGAATCCAGTCCGATGAGTAGCTCAGAATCCAGTCCGGTGAGTAGCTCAGAATCTAGGCCCGTGAGTAGCTCAGAATCTACCTCGGTGAGTTGCTCAGAATCTAGTCCGGTGAGTAGCTCAGAATCTAGTCCAGTGAGTAGCTCAGAATCTACCTCGGTGAGCAACTCAGAATCTAGTCCAGTGAGTAGCTTAGTATCTAGTCCGGTGAGTAGCTCAGAATCTTGTCCGGTGAGTAGCTCAGAATCTAGTCCGGTGAATAGCTCAGAATCTAGTCCGGTGAGTAGCTCAGTATCTAGTCCAGTGAGTAGCTCAGAATCTACCTCGGTGAGTAGCTCAGAATCTAGTCCGGTGAGTAGCTCGGAATCTAGTCCAGTGAGTAGCTCAGAATCTACCTCGGTGAGCAGCTCAGAATCTAGTCCGATGAGTAGCTCAGAATCTAGTCCGGTGAGTAGCTCAGAATCTACCTCGGTGAGCAGCTCAGAATCTACCACGGTGAGTAGCTCAGAATCTACCCCAGTGAGTAGCTCAGAATCTAGTCTGGTGAGTAGATCGGAATCTAGTCCGGTGAGTAGCTCAGAATCTAGTCCGGTGAGTAGCTCAGAATCTACCTCGGTGAGTAACTCAGAATCTACCCCGGTGAGTAACTCAGAATCTAGACCGGTGAGTAGCTCAGAATCTAGTCCGGTGAGTAGCTCAGAATCTAGTCCGGTGAGTAGCTCAGAATCTAGTCCGGTGAGTAGCTCAGAAGCTAGTCCAGTGAGTAGCTCAGAATCTAGTCCGGTGAGTAGCTCAGAATCTAGTCCGGTGAGTAGCTCGGAATCTAGGCCGGTGAGTAGCTCAGAATCTAGTCCGGTGAGTAGCTCAGAATCTAGCCCGGTGAGTAGCTCAGAATCTAGACCGGTGAGTAGCTCTGAATCTAGTCCGGTGCCTAGCTCAGAATCTACCCCGGTGAGATGCTCAGAATCTACCGCGGTGAGTAGCTCAGAATCCAGTCCGGTGAGTATTTCAGAATATACCCCAGTGAGTACCACAGAATCTACCCCGGTGAGTAGCTCAAAATCTAATCCGGTGAGTAGCTCAGAATTAGTTCTGGTGAGTAGCTCAGAATCTAGTTCGGTGAGTTGCTCAGAATCTAGTCCAGAGAGTAGCACAGAATCTACCCAGGTGAGTAGCTCAGAATCTAGTCCGGTGCCTAACTCAGAATCTAGTGCAGTGAGTAGCTCAGAATCTCGTCCGGTGAGTAGCTCAGAATCTACCCCGGTGAGTAGCTCAGAATCTAGTTGGTTGAGTAGCTCAGAATCTAGTCCGGTGAGTTGCTCAGAATCTATTCCAGTGAGTTGCTCAGAATCTAGTCCGGTGCCTAACTCAGAATCTAGTACAGTGAGTAGCTCAGAATCTCCCCAGGTGAGATGCTCAGAATCTACCTCCGGTGAGTAGCTCAAAATGTATTCCGGTGAGTAGCTCAGAATCTAGTCTGGTGAGTAGCTCAGAATCTAGTCCGGTGAGTAGCTCTGAATCTAGTCCAGTGTATAGCTCAGAATCTAGTCCGGTGCCTAGCTCAGAATCTACCCCGGTGAGATGCTCAGAATCTAGACCGGAGAGTAGCTCAGAATCTAGTCCGGTGAGTAGCTCAGAATCTAGACCGGTGAGTAGCTCAGAATATAGTCCAGTGAGTAACTCAGAATCTAGACCGGAGAGTAGCTCAGAATCTAGTCCGGTGAGTAGCTCAGAATCTAGACCGGTGAGTAGCTCAGAATATAGTCCAGTGAGTAACTCAGAATCTAGACCGGTGAGTAGCTCAGAATCTAGACCGGTGAGTAGCTCAGAATATAGTCCAGTGAGTAGCTCAGAATCTAGTCCGGTGAGTAGTTCAGAATCTACCCCAGTTAGTACCACAGAATCTACCCCGTTGAGTAGCTCAGAATCTAGTCTGGTGAGTAGCTCAGAATCTAGTCCGGTGAGTAGCTCTGCATCTAGTCCAGAGCGTAGCTCAGAATCTACCCCGGTGAGATGCTCAGAATCTACCATGGTGAGTAGCTCAGAATCTAGTCCAGTGAGTAGCTCAGAATCTAGACCGGTGAGTAGCTCAGAATCTAGTCCAGTGAGTAGCTCAGAATCTAGTCCGGTGAGTAGCTCAGAATCTAGTCGGTTGAGTTGCTCAGAATCTAGTCCAGTGAGTAGCTCAGAATCTACCCCGGTGAGTTCCTCAGAATCAAGTCCGGTGCCTAACTCAGAATCTAGTCCAGTGAGTAGATCAGAATCTAGTCCGGTGAGTAGTTCAGAATCTATTCCGGTGCCTAATTCAGAAACTACCCCGGTGAGATGCACTGAACCTACTCCGGTGAGTAGCTCAGAATCTAGTCCGGTGAGTAGCTCAGAAACTACTCCGTTGAGTAGCTCAGAATCTAGTCCGGTGAGTAGCGCAGAATCTAATCCGGTGAGTAGCTCGGAATCTAGTCCGGTGAGTAGCTCAGAATCTAGTCCGGTGAGTAGCTCAGAATCTAGTCCGGTGAGTAGCTGAGAATCTATTCCGGTGAGTAGATCAGTATCTAGTCCGGTGAGTAGCTCAGAATCTAGTCCGCTGAGTAGCTCAGAATCTAGTCCGGTGAGTTGCTCAGAATCTAGTCCAGTGAGTAGCTCAGAATCTAGTCCGGTGAGTACCTCAGAATCTACCCCGGTGAGTAGCTCAGTATCTAGTCCAGTGTGTAGCTCAGAATCTAGTCCGGTGCCTAGCTCAGAATATACTCCAGTGAGTACCTTAGAATCTACCCCGGTGAGTAGCTCAGAATCTAGTCCGGTGAGTAGCTCAGAATCTAGACCGGTGAGTAGTTCAGAATCTAGTCCAGTGAGATGCTCAGAATCTACTCCGGTGAGTAGCTCAGAATCTAGTCCGGTGAGTAGCTCAGAATCTGGCCCGGTGAGTAGCTCAGAATCTACTCCGGTGAGTAGCTCAGGATCTATTCTGGTGAGAAGCTCTGAATCTAGAACGGTGAGTAGCTCAGAATCTAGTCCGGTGAGTAGCTCAGAATCTACTCCGGTGAGTAGCTCAGAATCTAGTCCAGTGAGTAGCTCAGAATCTAGTCTGGTGAGTAGCTCAGAATCTAGACCGGTGAGTAGCTCAGAATCTAGTCCAGTGAGTAGCTCAGAATCTAGTCAGGTGAGTAGCTCAGGATCTTGTCCGGTGAGTAGCTCAGAATCCAGTCCGGTGAGTAGCTCAGAATCTAGACCCGTGAGTAGCTCAGAATCTGGTCCAGTGAGTAGCTCAGAATCTAGTCCGGTGAGTATCTCAGAATCGAGTCCGGTGAGTAGCTCAGAATCTAGTCCGGTGAGTAGCTCAGAATCTAGTCCGGTGAGTAGCTCAGAATCTAGTCCAGTGAGTAGCTCAGAATCTAGTCCGGTGAGTAGCTCAGAATCTAGTCCGGTGAGTAGCTCGGAATCTAGGCCGGTGAGGAGCTCAGAATCTAGTCCGGTGAGTAGCTCAGTATCTAGTCCGGTGAGTAGCTCAGAATCTACCCCGGTGAGTAACTCAGAATCTACCCCGGTGAGTAACTCAGAATCTACCCCGGTGAGTAACTCAGAATCTACCCCGGTGAGATGCTCAGAATCTACCATGGTGAGTAGCTCAGAATCTAGTCCGGTGAGTAGCTCAGAATCTAGTCCGGTGAGTAGCTCAGAATCTAGTCCGGTTAGTAGCTCAGAATCTACCTCGGTGAGTAACTCAGAATCTACCTCGGTGAGTAGCTAAGAATCTAGACCGGTGAGTAGCTCAGAATCTAGTCCAGTGTGTAGCTCAGAATCTGCCCCGGTGAGTAGCTCAGAATCTAGTCCGGTGAGTATCTCAGAATCTACTCCGGTGAGTAGCTCTGAATCTAGTCCGGTGAGTAGCTCAGTATCTAGTCCGGTGAGTAGCTCAGAATCTACTCCGGTGAGTAGCTCTGAATCTAGTCCAGTGTGTAGCTCAGAATCTGCCCCGGTGATTAGCTCATAATCTAGTCTGGTGAGTAGCTCAGAATCTAGTCCGGTGAGATGCTCAGAATCTACCCCGGTGAGTAGCTCAGAATCTAGTCCGGTGAGTATCTCACAATCTACTCCGGTGAGTAGCTCAGAATCTAGTCCGGTGAGTCCCTCAGAATCTACCGCGGTGAGTAGCTCAGAATCTAGTCCGGTGAGTATTTCAGAATATACCCCAGTGAGTACCACAGAATCTACCCCGGTGAGTAGCTCAGAATCTAGTCCGGTGAGTATTTCAGAATATACCCCAGTGAGTACCACAGAATCTACCCCGGTGAGTAGCTCAGAATCTAGTCTGGTGAGTAGCTCAGAATCTAGTCCGGTGAGTAGCTCTGCATCTAGTCCAGTGCGTAGCTCAGAATCTACCCCGGTGAGATGCTCAGTATCTACCATGGTGAGTAGCTCAGAATCTAGTCCAGTGAGTAGCTCAGAATCTAGTCCGGTGAGTAGCTCAGAATCTAGACGGGTGAGTAGCTCAGAATCTAGTCCGGTGAGTATCTCAGAATCAACTCGGGTGAGTAGGTCAGTATCTAGTCCGGTGCCTAGCTCAGAATCTAGTCCGGTGAGTAGTTCAGAATATACCCCGGTGAGATGCACTGAACCTACTCCGGTGAGTAGCTCAGAATCTAGTCCGGTGAGTAGCTCAGAAACTACTCCGCTGAGTAGCTCAGAATCTAGTCCGGTGAGTAGCGCAGAATCTAATCCGGTGAGTAGCTCGGAATCTAGTCCGGTGAGTAGCTCAGAATCTAGTCCGGTGAGTAGCTCAGAATCTAGTCCGGTGAGTAGCTGAGAATCTATTCCGGTGAGTAGATCAGTATCTAGTCCGGTGAGTAGCTCAGAATCTAGTCCGCTGAGTAGCTCAGAATCTAGTCCGGTGAGTTGCTCAGAATCTAGTCCAGTGAGTAGCTCAGAATCTAGTCCGGTGAGTACCTCAGAATCTACCCCGGTGAGTAGCTCAGTATCTAGTCCAGTGTGTAGCTCAGAATCTAGTCCGGTGCCTAGCTCAGAATATACTCCAGTGAGTACCTTAGAATCTACCCCGGTGAGTAGCTCAGAATCTAGTCCGGTGAGTAGCTCAGAATCTAGACCGGTGAGTAGTTCAGAATCTAGTCCAGTGAGATGCTCAGAATCTACTCCGGTGAGTAGCTCAGAATCTAGTCCGGTGAGTAGCTCAGAATCTGGCCCGGTGAGTAGCTCAGAATCTACTCCGGTGAGTAGCTCAGGATCTATTCTGGTGAGAAGCTCTGAATCTAGAACGGTGAGTAGCTCAGAATCTAGTCCGGTGAGTAGCTCAGAATCTACTCCGGTGAGTAGCTCAGAATCTAGTCCAGTGAGTAGCTCAGAATCTAGTCTGGTGAGTAGCTCAGAATCTAGACCGGTGAGTAGCTCAGAATCTAGTCCAGTGAGTAGCTCAGAATCTAGTCAGGTGAGTAGCTCAGGATCTTGTCCGGTGAGTAGCTCAGAATCCAGTCCGGTGAGTAGCTCAGAATCTAGACCCGTGAGTAGCTCAGAATCTAGTCCAGTGAGTAGCTCAGAATCTAGTCCGGTGAGTATCTCAGAATCGAGTCCGGTGAGTAGCTCAGAATCTAGTCCGGTGAGTAGCTCAGAATCTAGTCCGGTGAGTAGCTCAGAATCTAGTCCAGTGAGTAGCTCAGAATCTAGTCCGGTGAGTAGCTCAGAATCTAGTCCGGTGAGTAGCTCGGAATCTAGGCCGGTGAGGAGCTCAGAATCTAGTCCGGTGAGTAGCTCAGTATCTAGTCCGGTGAGTAGCTCAGAATCTACCCCGGTGAGTAACTCAGAATCTACCCCGGTGAGTAACTCAGAATCTACCCTGGTGAGTAACTCAGAATCTACCCCGGTGAGATGCTCAGAATCTACCATGGTGAGTAGCTCAGAATCTAGTCCGGTGAGTAGCTCAGAATCTAGTCCGGTGAGTAGCTCAGAATCTAGTCCGGTTAGTAGCTCAGAATCTACCTCGGTGAGTAACTCAGAATCTACCTCGGTGAGTAGCTCAGAATCTAGACCGGTGAGTAGCTCAGAATCTAGTCCGGTGAGTAGCTCAGTATCTAGTCCGGTGCCTAGCTCTGAATCTAGTCCAGTGTGTAGCTCAGAATCTGCCCCGGTGAGTAGCTCAGAATCTAGTCCGGTGAGTATCTCAGAATCTAGTCCGGTGAGTAGCTCAGAATCTGCCCCGGTGAGTAGCTCAGAATCTAGTCCGGTGAGTAGCTCAGTATCTAGTCCGGTGAGTAGCTCAGAATCTACTCCGGTGAGTAGCTCTGAATCTAGTCCAGTGTGTAGCTCAGAATCTGCCCCGTTGATTAGCTCATAATCTAGTTTGGTGAGTAGCTCAGAATCTAGTCCGGTGAGATGCTCAGAATCTACCCCGGTGAGTAGCTCAGAATCTAGTCCGGTGAGTATCTCAGAATCTACTCCGGTGAGTAGCTCAGAATCTAGTCCGGTGAGTCCCTCAGAATCTACCGCGGTGAGTAGCTCAGAATCTAGTCCGGTGAGTATTTCAGAATATACCCCAGTGAGTACCACAGAATCTACCCCGGTGAGTAGCTCAGAATCTAGTCCGGTGAGTATTTCAGAATATACCCCAGTGAGTACCACAGAATCTACCCCGGTGAGTAGCTCAGAATCTAGTCTGGTGAGTAGCTCAGAATCTAGTCCGGTGAGTAGCTCTGCATCTAGTCCAGTGCGTAGCTCAGAATCTACCCCGGTGAGATGCTCAGTATCTACCATGGTGAGTAGCTCAGAATCTAGTCCAGTGAGTAGCTCAGAATCTAGTCCGGTGAGTAGCTCAGAATCTAGACGGGTGAGTAGCTCAGAATCTAGTCCGGTGAGTAGTTCAGATATACCCCAGTGAGTACCACAGAATCTACCCCGGTGAGTAACTCAGAATCTAGTCTGGTGAGTAGCTCAGTATCTAGACCAGTGAGTAGCTCAGTATCTAGTCCGGTGAGTAGCTCAGAATCTAGATCGGTGAGTAGCTCAGAATCTAGTCCACTGAGTTGCTCAGAATCTACACCGGTGAGTAGCTTAGAATCTAGTCCTGTGAGTGGATCAGAATCTAGTCCGGTGCCTAGCTCAGAATCTAGTCCGATGAGTAGCTCAGAATCCAGTCCGATGAGTAGCTCAGAATCCAGTCCGGTGAGTAGCTCAGAATCTAGGCCCGTGAGTAGCTCAGAATCTACCTCGGTGAGTTGCTCAGAATCTAGTCCGGTGAGTAGCTCAGAATCTAGTCCAGTGAGTAGCTCAGAATCTACCTCGGTGAGCAACTCAGAATCTAGTCCAGTGAGTAGCTCAGAATGTAGTCCGGTGAGTAGCTCAGAATCTAGTCCAGTGAGTAGCTCAGAATCTACCTCGGTGAGTAGCTCAGAATCTACCTCGGTGAGTAGCTCAGAATCTAGGCCGGTGAGTAGCTCAGAATCTAGTCCGGTGAGTAGCTCAGAATGTAGTCCGGTGAGTAGCTCAGAATCTAGTCCAGTGAGTAGCTCAGAATCTACCTCGGTGACTAGCTCAGAATCTAGTCCGGTGAGTAGCTCGGAATCTAGTCCAGTGAGTAGCTCAGAATCTACCTCGGTGAGCAGCTCAAAATCTAGTCCGGTGAGTAGCTCAGAATCTAGTCCGGTGAGTAGCTCAGAATCTACCTCGGTGAGCAGCTCAGAATCTACCACGGTGAGTAGCTCAGAATCTACCCCAGTGAGTTGCTCAGAATCTAGTCCGGTGAGTAGCTCGGAATCTAGGCCGGTGAGTAGCTCAGAATCTAGTCCGGTGAGTAGCTCAGTATCTAGTCCGGTGAGTAGCTCAGAATCTACCTCGGTGAGTAACTCAGAATCTACCCCGGTGAGTAACTCAGAATCTAGACCGGTGAGTAGCTCAGAATCTAGTCCGGTGAGTAGCTCAGAATCTAGTCCGGTGAGTAGCTCAGAATCTAGTCCGGTGAGTAGCTCAGAATCTAGTCCAGTGAGTAGCTCAGAATCTAGTCCGGTGAGTAGCTCAGAATCTAGTCCGGTGAGTAGCTCGGTATCTAGGCCGGTGAGTAGCTCAGAATCTAGTCCGGTGAGTAGCTCAGTATCTAGTCCGGTGAGTAGCTCAGAATCTACCCCGGTGAGTAACTCAGAATCTACCCCGGTGAGTAACTCAGAATCTACCCCGGTGAGATGCTCAGAATCTACCATGGTGAGTAGCTCAGAATCTAGTCCGGTGAGTAGCTCAGAATCTAGTCCGGTGAGTAGCTCAGAATCTAGTCCGGTGAGTAGCTCAGAATCTACCTCGGTGAGTAACTCAGAATCTACCTCGGTGAGTAGCTCAGAATCTAGACCGGTGAGTAGCTCAGAATCTAGTCCGGTGAGTAGCTCAGAATCTAGTCCGGTGAGTATCTCAGAATCTACTCCGGTGAGTAGCTCAGTATCTAGTCCGGTGCCTAGCTCTGAATCTAGTACAGTGTGTAGCTCAGTATCTCGTCCGGTGAGTAGCTCAGAATCTAGTCCGGTGAGTAGCTCAGAATCAAGTCCGGTGAGTAGCTCAGAATCTGCCCCGGTGAGTAGCTCAGAATCTAGTCTGGTGAGTAGCTCAGAATCTAGTCCGGTAAGTAGCTCTGAATCTAGTCCGGTGCCTAGCTCAGAATCTACCCCGGTGAGATGCTCAGAATCTACCATGGTGAGTACCTCAGAATCTACCGTGGTGAGTAGCTCAGAATCTAATCCGGTGTGTAGCTCAGAATCTACCGTGGTGAGTAGCTCAGAATCTACCCCAGTGAGTAGCTCAGAATCTACTCCGGTTAGTAGCTCAGTATCTAGTCCGGTGCCTAAATCAGAATCTAGTCCGGTGCCTAACTCAGAATCTAGTCCGGTGCCTAGCTCAGAATCTAGTCCTCTGAGTAGCTCAGAATCTAGTCCGGTGAGTAGTTCAGAATCTACCTCCGGTGAGTAGCTCAGAATCTAGTCCGGTGAGTAGCTCAGAATCTAGTCCGGTGAGTAGCTCAGAATCAGGTCTGGTGAGTAGCTCAGAATCTATTCCGGTGCCTAGCTCAGAATCTACCCCGGTGAGTAGCTCAGAATCTACCCCGGTGAGATGCTCAGAATCAACCTCGGTGAGTAGCTCAGAATCTAGTCTGGTGAGTAGCTCAGAATCTACTCCGGTGAGTAGCTCAGAATCTACTCCGGTGAATAGCTCAGAATATTGTCCAGTGAGAAGCTCAGCATCTAGTCCGGTAAGTAGCTCAGAATCTACTTCGGTGAGTAGCTCAGAATCTACTCCGGTGAGTAGCTCAGAATCTAGTCCGGTGAGTTGCTCAGAATCTAGTCCGGTGAGTAGCTCAAGGTCTAGTCCGGTGATAGCTCAGAATCTAGTCTGGTGAGTAGCTCAGAATCTAGTCCAGTGAGTAGCTCAGCATCTAGTCCGGTGAGTAGCTCAGAATCTACCCCGGTGAGTACCTCAGAATCTACCTCGGTGAGTAGCTCAGAATCTAGTCTGGGGAGTAGCTCAGAATCTAGTCCGGTGAGTAGCTCAGAATCTAGTCCAGTGAGTAGCTCAGCATCTAGTCCGGTAAGTAGCTCAGAATCTACCTCGGTGAGTAGCTCAGAATCTACTCCGGTGAGTAGCTCAGCATCTAGTCCGGTGAGAAGCTCAGCATCTAGTCCGGTAAGTAGCTCAGAATTTACCTCGGTGAGTAGCTCAGAATCTACTCCGGTGAGTAGATCGGAATTTACTCCGGTGAGTAGCACAGAATCTAGTCCGGTGAGTAGCTCAGAATCTACCCCGGTGAGTAGATCAGAATCTAGACCGGTGAGTAGCTCAGAATCTACTAGGTGAGTATCTCAGAATCCAGTCCGGTGAGTAGCTCAGAATCTAGACCGGTGAGTAGCTCAGAATCTAGTCCGGTGAGTAGCTCAGTATCTAATCCGGTGAGTAGCTCAGAGTCTAGTCCGGTGAGTAGCTCAGAATCTACCCCGGTGAGTAGCTCAGAATCTAGTCCAGTGAGTAGCTCAGAATCTAGTCCGGTGAGTAGCTCAGTATCTATTCCGGTGAGTAGCTCAGAATCTAGTCCAGTGAGTAGCTCAGAATCTACCCCCGTGAGTAGCTGAGAATCTAGTGGGCACGGGAGCAATAGGTCAGAAGGTGAGAGCGTTGAGGGAGAACTAGGGAATATGGACAGTGTGGCTCTGAGGCAGAGCAGACGGGGAGAAGTTGCTGAACACAGCGGGTCTGGTGGCCTGAAGTGCATATGTTTTAATGCAAGGAGCATTACGGGTAAGGCAGATGAACTTAGAGCTTGGATTACTACTTGGAACTATGATGTTGTTGCCATTACAGAGACCTGGTTGAGGGAAGGGCAGGATTGGCAGCTAAGTGTTCCAGGTTTTAGATGTTTCAGGCGGGATAGAGGGGGATGTAAAAGGGGAGGCGGAGTTGCGCTACTTGTTCAGGAGAGTATCACAGCTATACAGCGAGAGGACACCTCAGAGGGCAGTGAGGCTATATGGGTAGAGATCAGGAATAAGAAGGGTGCAGTCACAATGTTGGGGGTATACTACAGGCCTCCCAACAGCCAGCGGGAGATAGAGGAGCAGATAGGTAGACAGATTTTGGAAAAGAGTAAAAACAACAGGGTTGTGGTGATGGGAGACTTCAACTTCCCCAATATTGACTGGGACTCACTTAGTGCCAGGGGCTTAGACGGGGCAGAGTTTGTAAGGAGCATCCAGGAGGGCTTCTTAAAACAATATGTAAACAGTCCAACTAGGGAAGAGGCGGTACTGGACCTGGTATTGGGGAATGAGCCCGGCCAGGTGGTAGATGTTTCAGTAGGGGAGCATTTCGGTAACAGTGACCACAATTCAGTAAGCTTTAAAGTACTGGTGGACAAGGATAAGAGTGGTCCGAGGATGAATGTGCTAAATTGGGGGAAGGCTAATTATAACAATATTAGGCGGGAACTGAAGAGCATAGATTGGGGGCGGATGTTTGAGGGCAAATCAACATCTGACATGTGGGAGGCTTTCAAGTGTCAGTTGATAGGAATACAGGACAGGCATGTTCCTGTGAGGAAGAAAGACAAACACGGCAATTTTCGGGAACCTTGGATGACGAATGATATTGTAGGCCTCGTCAAAAAGAAAAAGGAGGCATTTGTCAGGGCTAAAAGGCTGGGAACAGACGAAGCCTGTGTGGCATATAAGGAAAGTAGGAAGGAACTTAAGCAGGGAGTCAGGAGGGCTAGAAGGGGTCATGAAAAGTCATTGGCAAATAGGGTTAAGGAAAATCCCAAGGCTTTTTACACTTACATAAAAAGCAAGAGGGTAGCCAGGGAAAGGGTTGGCCCACTGAAGGATAGGCAAGGGAATCTATGTGTGGAGCCAGAGGAAATGGGCGAGGTACTAAATGAATACTTTGCATCAGTATTCACCAAAGAGAAGGAATTGGTAGATGTTGAGTCTGGAGAAGGGGGTGTAGATAGCCTGGGTCACATTGTGATCCAAAAAGACGAGGTGTTGGGTGTCTTAAAAAATATTAAGGTAGATAAGTCCCCAGGGCCGGATGGGATCTACCCCAGAATACTGAAGGAGGCTGGAGAGGAAATTGCTGAGGCCTTGACAGAAATCTTTGGATCCTCGCTGTCTTCAGGGGATGTCCCGGAGGACTGGAGAATAGCCAATGTTGTTCCTCTGTTTAAGAAGGGTGGCAGGGATAATCCCGGGAACTACAGGCCAGTGAGCCTTACTTCAGTGGTAGGGAAATTACTGGAGAGAATTCTTCGAGACAGGATCTACTCCCATTTGGAAGCAAATGGACGTATTAGTGAGAGGCAGCACGGTTTTGTGAAGGGGAGGTCGTGTCTCACTAACTTGATAGAGTTTTTCGAGGAGGTCACTAAGATGATTGATGCAGGTAGGGCAGTAGATGTTGTCTATATGGACTTCAGTAAGGCCTTTGACAAGGTCCCTCATGGTAGACTAGTACAAAAGGTGAAGTCACACGGGATCAGGGGTGAACTGGCAAGGTGGATACAGAACTGGCTAGGCCATAGAAGGCAGAGGGTAGCAATGGAGGGATGCTTTTCTAATTGGAGGGCTGTGACCAGTGGTGTTCCACAGGGATCAGTGCTGGGACCTTTGCTCTTTGTAGTATATATAAATGATTTGGAGGAAAATGTAACTGGTCTGATTAGTAAGTTTGCAGACGACACAAAGGTTGGTAGAATTGCGGATAGCGATGAGGACTGTCTGAGGATACAGCAGGATTTAGATTGTCTGGAGACTTGGGCGGAGAGATGGCAGATGGAGTTTAACCTGGACAAATGTGAGGTAATGCATTTTGGAAGGGCTAATGCAGGTAGGGAATATACAGTGAATGGTAGAACCCTCAAGAGTATTGAAAGTCAAAGAGATCTAGGAGTACAGGTCCACAGATCACTGAAAGGGGCTACACAGGTGGAGAAGGTAGTCAAGAAGGCATACGGCATGCTTGCCTTCATTGGCCGGGGCATTGAGTATAAGAATTGGCAAGTCATGTTGCAGCTGTATAGAACCTTAGTTAGGCCACACTTGGAGTATAGTGTTCAATTCTGGTCGCCACACTACCAGAAGGATGTGGAGGCTTTAGAGAGGGTGCAGAAGAGATTTACCAGAATGTTGCCTGGTATGGAGGGCATAAGCTATGAGGAGCGATTGAATAAACTCGGTTTGTTCTCACTGGAACGAAGGAGGTTGAGGGGCGACCTGATAGAGGTATACAAAATTATGAGGGGCATAGACAGAGTGGATAGTCAGAGGCTTTTCCCCAGGGTAGAGGGGTCAATTACTAGGGGGCATAGGTTTAAGGTGAGAGGGGCAAAGTTTAGAGTAGATGTACGAGGCAAGTTTTTTACGCAGAGGGTAGTGGGTGCCTGGAACTCACTACCGGAGGAGGTAGTGGAGGCAGGGACGATAGGGACATTTAAGGGGCATCTTGACAAATATATGAATAGGATGGGAATAGAAGGATACGGACCCAGGAAGTGTAGAAGATTGTAGTTTAGTCGGGCAGTATGGTCGGCACGGGCTTGGAGGGCCGAAGGGCCTGTTCCTGTGCTGTACATTTCTTTGTTCTTTGTTCTTTGTTCTAGTCCGGTGAGAAGCTCAGAATCTAGTCCGGTGAGTAGCTCGGAATTTACTCCGGTGAGTAGCTCAGAATCTAGTCCGATGAGTAGCTCAGAATCTTGTCCCGTGAGTAGCTCAGAATCTTCCCCGGCGAGTAGCTCAGAATCTAGACCGGTGAATAGCACAGAATCTAGTCCAGTGAGTTGCTCAGAATCTACTCCGGTGAGTAGCTCAGAATCTAGTCCGGTGAGTAGCTCAGAATCTAGTCCGGTGAGTAGCTCAGAATCTAGACCGGTGAGTAGCTCAGAATCTAGTCCGGTGTGTAGCTCAGAATCTAGTCCTGTGCATAGCTCAGAATCTAGTCCGCCGAGTAGCTCAGAATCTAGTCCGGTGAGTAGTTCAAAATCTACCTCAGGTGAGTAGCTCAAAATCTAATCCGGTGTGTAGCTCAGAATTAGGTCTGGAGAGTAGCTCAGAATTTATTCCGGTGCCTAGCTCAGAATCTACCTCGGTGATATGCTCAGAATCTACAATGGAGAGTAGCTCAGAATCTACCCCAGTGAGTACCTCAGAATCTAGCTCGGTGAGTAGCTCAGAATCTAGCCTGGTGAGTAGCTCAGAATCTAGTCCGGTGAGTAGCTCAGAATCTAGTCCAGTGAGTAGCTCAGCATTTAGTCCGGTAAGTAGCTCAGAATCTACCTCGGTGAATAGCTCAGATTCTACTCCGGTGAGGGGCTCAGAATCTAGTCCGGTGAGTAGCTCAGAATCTAGTCCGGTGAGTAGCTCAGAATCTAGTCCAGTGAGTAGCTCAGCATCTAGTCTGGTGAGTAGCTCAGAATCTAGTCTGGTGAGTAGCTCAGAATCTAGTCCGGTGAGTAGCTCAGAATCTAGTCTGGTGAGTAGCTCAGTATCTAGTCCGGTGAGTAGCTCAGAATCTACTCCGGTGAGTAGCTCAGAATCTAGTCCAGTGAGTACCTCAGAATCTACCTCGGTGAGTAGATCAGAATCTAGTCTGGTGAGTAGCTCAGAATCTAGTCCGGTGAGTAGCTCAGAATCTAGTCCAGTGAGTAGCTCAGCATCTAGTCCGGTAAGTAGCTCAGAATCTACCTCGGTGAGTAGCTCAGAATCTACCTCGGTGAGTAGCTCAGAATCTACCATGGTGAGTAGCTCAGAATCTACCCCAGTGAGTACCTCAGAATCTACCTCGGTGAGTAGCTCAGAATCTAGTCTGGTGAGTAGCTCAGAATCTAGTCCGGTGAGTAGCTCAGAATATTGTCCAGTGAGTAGCTCAGCATCCAGTCCGGTAAGTAGCTCAGAATCTACTTCGATGAGTAGCTCAGAATCTACTCCGGTGAGTAGCTCAGAATCTAGTCGGGTGAGTAGCTCAGAATCTAGTCCAGTGAGTACCTCAGAATCTACCTCGGTGAGTAGCTCAGAATCTAGTCTGGTGAGTAGCTCAGAATCTAGTCCGGTGAGTAGCTCAGAATCTAGTCCAGTGAGTAGCTCAGCATCTAGTCCGGTAAGTAGCTCAGAATCTACCTCGGTGAGTAGCTCAGATTCTAGTCCGGTGAGTAGCTCAGAATCTAGTCCGGTGAGTAGCTCAGAATCTATTCCAGTGAGTAGCTCAGCATCTAGTCCGGTGAGTAGCTCAGAATCTAGTCTGGTGACTACCTCAGCATCTAGTCCGGTAAGTAGCTCAGAACTTACCTCGGTGAGTAGCTCAGAATCTACTCCGGTGAGTAGCTCAGAATCTAGTCTGGTGAGTAGCTCAGAATCTAGACCGGTGAGTAGCTCAGAATCTAGTCCTGTGAGTAGCTCAGAATCTACTCCGGTGAGTAGCTCAGAATCTAGTCCGGTGAGTAGCTCAGAATCTAGTCCGGTGAGTAGCTCAGAATCTACCCCGGTGAGTAGCTCAGAATGTATTCCGGTGAGTAGCTCAGAATCTAGTCCAGTGAGTAGCTCAGAATCTACCCCGGTGAGTAGCTCAGAATCTAGTCCGGTGAGTAGCTCAGAATCTAGTCCGGTGATTAGCTCGGAATTTACTCCGGTGAGTAGCTCAGAATCTAGTCCGGTGAGTAGCTCAGAATCTACCCCGGTGAGTAGCTCAGAATCTACTCAAGTGAGTAACTCAGAATCTAGTCCGGTGAGTAGCTCAGAATCTCGTCCGGTGCATAGCGCAGAATCTTGTCCGGTGAGTAGCTCAGAATCTAGTCCGGTGAGTAGTTCAGAATCTACCCCGGTGAGCAGCTCAGCTTCTAGACTAGTGAGTAGCTCAAAATCTAATCCGGTGAGTAGTTCAGAATTAGGTCTGGTGAGTAGCTCAGAATCTATTCCAGTGCCTAGTTCAGAATCTACCCCGGCGAGATCCTCATAATCCACCGTGGTGAGTAGCTCAGAATGTAATCCGGTGTGTAGCTCAGAATCTACCGTTGTCAGTAGCTCAGAATCTACCCCGGTGAGTAGCTCAGAATCTACTCCGGTCAGTAGCTCAGTATCTAGTCCGGTGCCGAAATCAGAATCTAGTCCAGTATGTAGCTCAGAATCTAGTCCGGTGCCTAGCTCAGAATCTAGTCCGGTGCCTAGCTCAGAATCTAGTCCGCTGAGTAGCTCAGAATCTAGTCCGGTGAGTAGCTCAGAATCTAGTCCAGTGAGTAGCTCAGCATCTAGTCCGGTAAGTAGCTCAGAATCTACCTCGGTGAGTAGCTCAGAATCTACCTCGGTGAGTAGCTCAGAATCTACCATGGTGAGTAGCTCAGAATCTACCCCAGTGAGTACCTCAGAATCTACCTCGGTGAGTAGCTCAGAATCTAGTCTGGTGAGTAGCTCAGAATCTAGTCCGGTGAGTAGCTCAGAATATTGTCCAGTGAGTAGCTCAGCATCCAGTCCGGTAAGTAGCTCAGAATCTACTTCGATGAGTAGATCAGAATCTACTCCGGTGAGTAGCTCAGAATCTAGTCGGGTGAGTAGCTCAGAATCTAGTCCAGTGAGTACCTCAGAATCTACCTCGGTGAGTAGCTCAGAATCTAGTCTGGTGAGTAGCTCAGAATCTAGTCCGGTGAGTAGCTCAGAATCTAGTCCAGTGAGTAGCTCAGCATCTAGTCCGGTAAGTAGCTCAGAATCTACCTCGGTGAGTAGCTCAGAATCTAGTCCGGTGAGTAGCTCAGAATCTAGTCCGGTGAGTAGCTCAGAATCTATTCCAGTGAGTAGCTCAGCATCTAGTCCGGTGAGTAGCTCAGAATCTAGTCTGGTGACTACCTCAGCATCTAGTCCGGTAAGTAGCTCAGAACTTACCTCGGTGAGTAGCTCAGAATCTACTCCGGTGAGTAGCTCAGAATCTAGACCGGTGAGAAGCTCAGTATCTAGTCCGGTGAGTAGCTCAGAATCTAGTCCTGTGAGTAGCTCAGAATCTACTCCGGTGAGTAGCTCAGAATCTAGTCCGGTGAGTAGCTCAGAATCTAGTCCGGTGAGTAGCTCAGAATCTACCCCGGTGAGTAGCTCAGAATGTATTCCGGTGAGTAGCTCATAATCTAGTCCAGTGAGTAGCTCAGAATCTACCCCGGTGAGTAGCTCAGAATCTAGTCCGGTGAGTAGCTCAGAATCTAGTCCGGTGAGTAGCTCGGAATTTACTCCGGTGAGTAGCTCAGAATCTAATCCGGTGAGTAGCTCAGAATCTACCCCGGTGAGTAGCTCAGAATCTACTCAAGTGAGTAACTCAGAATCTAGTCCGGTGAGTAGCTCAGAATCTCGTCCGGTGCATAGCGCAGAATCTTGTCCGGTGAGTAGCTCAGAATCTAGTCCGGTGAGTAGTTCAGAATCTACCCCGGTGAGCAGCTCAGCTTCTAGACTAGTGAGTAGCTCAAAATCTAATCCAGTGAGTAGTTCAGAATTAGGTAGGGTGAGTAGCTCAGAATCTATTCCGGTGCCTAGTTCAGAATCTACCCCGGCGAGATCCTCATAATCCACCGTGGTGAGTAGCTCAGAATGTAATCCGGTGTGTAGCTCAGAATCTACCGTTGTCAGTAGCTCAGAATCTACCCCGGTGAGTAGCTCAGAATCTACTCCGGTCAGTAGCTCAGTATCTAGTCCGGTGCCGAAATCAGAATCTAGTCCAGTATGTAGCTCAGAATCTAGTCCGGTGCCTAGCTCAGAATCTAGTCCGCTGAGTAGCTCAGAATCTAGTCCGTTGAGTAGTTCAGAATCTACCTCCGGTGAGTAGCTCAAAATCTAATCCGGTGTGTAGCTCAGAATTAGGTCTGGTGAGTAGCTCAGAATCTATTCCGGTGCCTAGCTCAGAATCTACCCCGGTGAGATGCTCAGAATCTACAATGGTGAGTAGCTCAGAATCTACCCCAGTGAGTACCTCAGAATCTAGCTCGGTGAGTAGGTCAGAATCTAGTCTGGTGAGTAGCTCAGAATATATTCCGGTGAGTAGCTCAGAATCTAGTCCGGTGAGTAGCTCAGAATCTAGTCTGGTGAGTAGCTCAGTATCGAGTCCGGTGAGTAGATCAGAATCTAGTCCGGTGAGTAGCTCAGAATCTAGTCCGGTGAGTAGCTCAGAATCTAGTCCGGTGAGTAGCTCAGAATCTAGTACAGTGATTCGCTCAGTATCTAGTCCGGTGAGTAGCTCAGAATCTAGTCTGGTGAGTAGCTCAGCATCTATTCCGGTAAGTAGCTCAGAATTTATCTCGGTGAGTAGCTCAGAATCTACTCCGGTGAGTAGCTCAGAATCTAGTCCGGTGAGTAGCTCAGAATCTAGTCCGGTGAGTAGCTCAGAATCTAGTCCGGTGAGTAGCTCAGAATCTAGTCCGGTGAGTAGCTCAGTATCTAGTCCGGTGAGTAGCTCAGAATCTAGTCCGGTGAGTAGCTCAGAATCTACCCCGGTGAGTAGCTCCGAATCTATTCCGATGAGTAGCTCAGAATCTAGTCCGGTAAGTGGCTCAGAATCTAGCCCGGTGAGTAGCTCAGAATCTAGACCGGTGAATACCTCAGAAACTATTCCGGTGGGTTGCTCAGAATCTAGTCCAGTGAGTAGCTCAGAATCTACCCCGGTGAGTAGCTCAGAATCTAGTGGAATTGCGGATAGCGATGAGGACTGTCTGAGGATACAGCAGGATTTAGATTGTCTGGAGACTTGGGCGGAGAGATGGCAGATGGAGTTTAACCTGGACAAATGTGAGGTAATGCATTTTGGAAGGGCTAATGCAGGTAGGGAATATACAGTGAATGGTAGAACCCTCAAGAGTATTGAAAGTCAAAGAGATCTAGGAGTACAGGTCCACAGATCACTGAAAGGGGCTACACAGGTGGAGAAGGTAGTCAAGAAGGCATACGGCATGCTTGCCTTCATTGGCCGGGGCATTGAGTATAAGAATTGGCAAGTCATGTTGCAGCTGTATAGAACCTTAGTTAGGCCACACTTGGAGTATAGTGTTCAATTCTGGTCGCCACACTACCAGAAGGATGTGGAGGCTTTAGAGAGGGTGCAGAAGAGATTTACCAGAATGTTGCCTGGTATGGAGGGCATAAGCTATGAGGAGCGATTGAATAAACTCGGTTTGTTCTCACTGGAACGAAGGAGGTTGAGGGGCGACCTGATAGAGGTATACAAAATTATGAGGGGCATAGACAGAGTGGATAGTCAGAGGCTTTTCCCCAGGGTAGAGGGGTCAATTACTAGGGGGCATAGGTTTAAGGTGAGAGGGGCAAAGTTTAGAGTAGATGTACGAGGCAAGTTTTTTACGCAGAGGGTAGTGGGTGCCTGGAACTCACTACCGGAGGAGGTAGTGGAGGCAGGGACGATAGGGACATTTAAGGGGCATCTTGACAAATATATGAATAGGATGGGAATAGAAGGATACGGACCCAGGAAGTGTAGAAGATTGTAGTTTAGTCGGGCAGTATGGTCGGCACGGGCTTGGAGGGCCGAAGGGCCTGTTCCTGTGCTGTACATTTCTTTGTTCTTTGTTCTTTGTTCTTAGTCCGGTGAGTAGCTCAGAATCTAGTCCGGTGAGTAGCTCGGAATTTACTCCGGTGAGTAGCTCAGAAACTAGTCCGGTGAGTAGCTCAGAATCTACCTCGGTGAGTAGCTCAGAATCTACTCCGGTGAGTAGCTCAGAATCTAGTCCGGTGAGTAGCTCAGAATCTAGTCCGGTGAGTAGTTCAGTATCTACCCCGGTGAGTAGCTCAGAATCTAGACCAGTGAGTAGCTCAAAATCTAATCCAGTGAGTAGTTCAGAATTAGGTCTGGTGAGTAGCTCAGAATCTATTCCGGTGCCTAGCTCAGAATCTACCCCGGTGAGATGCTCAGAATCTACAATGGTGAGTAGCTCAGAATCTACTCCAGTGAGAACCTCAGAATCTAGCTCGGTGAGTAGCTCAGAATCTAGTCTGGTGTGTAGGTCAGAATATAGTCCGGTGAGTAGCTCAGAATCTAGTCTGGTGAGTAGCTCAGAATCTAGTCCAGTGAGTACCTCAGAATCTACCTCGGTGAGTAGATTAGAATCTAGTCTGGTGAGTAGCTCAGAATCTAGTCCAGTGAGTAGCTCAGCATCTAGTCCGGTAAGTAGCTCAGAATCTACCT
Source organism: Scyliorhinus torazame (assembly GCF_047496885.1). Lineage (NCBI taxonomy): Eukaryota > Metazoa > Chordata > Chondrichthyes > Carcharhiniformes > Scyliorhinidae > Scyliorhinus > Scyliorhinus torazame. The sequence continues at coordinate 424,892,327 of NC_092707.1, read as the reverse complement.
CGGTGAGTAGCTCAGAATCTACCCCGGTGAGTAGCTCAGAATCTAGTCCGGTGAGTAGCTCAGAATCTAGTCCGGTGAGTAGCTCGGAATTTACTCCGGTGAGTAGCTCAGAATCTAGTCCGGTGAGTAGCTCAGAATCTACCTCGGTGAGTAGCTCAGAATCTACTCCGGTGAGTAGCTCAGAATCTAGTCCGGTGAGTAGCTCAGAATCTAGTCCGGTGAGTAGTTCAGTATCTACCCCGGTGAGTAGCTCAGAATCTAGACCAGTGAGTAGCTCAAAATCTAATCCAGTGAGTAGTTCAGAATTAGGTCTGGTGAGTAGCTAAGAATCTATTCCGGTGCCTAGATCAGAATCTACCCCGGTGAGATGCTCAGAATCTACAATGGTGAGTAGCTCAGAATCTACCCCAGTGAGAACCTCAGAATCTAGCTCGGTGAGTAGCTCAGAATCTAGTCTGGTGTGTAGGTCAGAATATAGTCCGGTGAGTAGCTCAGAATCTAGTCTGGTGAGTAGCTCAGAATCTAGTCTGGTGAGTAGCTCAGAATCTAGTCCAGTGAGTACCTCAGAATCTAGCTCGGTGAGTAGCTCAGAATCTAGTCTGGTGTGTAGGTCAGAATATAGTCCGGTGAGTAGATCAGAATCTAGTCCGGTGAGTAGCTCAGAATCTAGTCCAGTGAGTAGCTCAGCATCTAGTCCGGTAAGTAGCTCAGAATCTACCCCGGTGAGTAGCTCAGAATCTAGTCCGGTGAGTAGCTCAGAATCTAGTCCAGTGAGTAGCTCAGCATCTAGTCCGGTAAGTAGCTCAGAAACTACCTCGGTGAGTAGCTCAGAATCTACTCCGGTGAGTAGCTCAGAATCTAGTCCGGTGAGTAGCTCAGAATCTAGTCCGGTGAGTAGCTCAGAATCTAGTCCAGTGAGTAGCTCAGCATCTAGTCCGGTGAGTAGCTCAGTATCTAGTCTGGTGAGTAGCTCAGCATCTAGTCCGGTAAGTAGCTCAGAATTTATCTCGGTGAGTAGCTCAGAATCTACTCCGGTGAGTAACTCAGAATCTAGTCCGGTGAGTAGCTCAGAATCTAGTCCGGTGAGTAGCTCAGTACCTAGTCCGGTGAGTAGCTCAGAATCTAGTCCTGTGAGTAGCTCAGAATCTAGTCCGGTGAGTAGCTCTGAATCTAGTCCGGTCAGTAGCTCAGAATCTAGTCCGGTGAGTAGCTCAGTATCTAGTCCGGTGAGTAGCTCAGAATCTAGTCCAGTCAGTAGCTCAGAATCTACCCCGGTGAGTAGCTCCGAATCTATTCCGGTGTGTAGCTCAGAATCTAGTCCGGTAAGTAGCTCAGAATCTAGCCCGGTGAATAGCTCAGAATCTAGTCCGGTGAGTAGCTCAGAATCTAGACCGGTGAATAGCTCAGAATCTAGTCCGGTGAGTAGCTCAGAATCTAGTCCGGTGAGTAGCTCAGGATCTAGCCCGGTGAGTAGCTCAGAATCTAGACCGGTGAGTAGCTCAGAATCTTGGCCAGTGAGTAGCTCAGAATCTAGACCGGTGAGTAGCTCAGAATCTAGTCCAGTGAGTAGCTCAGCATCTAGTCCGGTAAGTAGCTCAGAATCTACTTCGGTGAGTAGCTCAGAATCTACTCCGGTGAGTAGCTCAGAATCTCGTCCGGTGAGTAGCTCAGAATCTAGACCGTTGAGTAGCTCAGAATCTAGTCCAGTGAGTAGCTCAGCACCTAGCCCGGTGAGTAGCTCAGAATCTAGTCTGGTGAGTAGCTCAGAATCTAGTCCGGTGTGTAACTCAGAATCTAGTCTGGTGAGCAGCTCAGAATCTAGTCCAGTGAGTACCTCAGAATCTACATCGGTGAGTAGTTCAGTATCTAGTCTGGTGAGTAGCTCAGAATCTAGTCCGGTGAGTAGCTCAGAATCTAGTCCGGTGAGTAGCTCAGAATCTAGTCTGGTGAGCAGCTCAGAATCTAGTCCAGTGAGTACCTCAGAATCTACATCGGTGAGTAGCTCAGTATCGAGTCCGGTGAGCAGCTCAGAATCTAGTCTGGTGAGTAGCTCAGAATCTAGTCCAGTGAGTACCTCAGAATCTACCCCGGTGAGATGCTCAGAATCTACAATGGTGAGTAGCTCAGAATCTACCCCAGTGAGAACCTCAGAATCTAGCTCGGTGAGTAGCTCAGAATCTAGTCTGGTGTGTAGGTCAGAATATAGTCCGGTGAGTAGCTCAGAATCTAGTCTGGTGAGTAGCTCAGAATCTAGTCCAGTGAGTACCTCAGAATCTACCTCGGTGAGTAGCTCAGAATCTAGTCTGGTGAGTAGCTCAGAATCTAGTCCAGTGAGTACCTCAGAATCTAGCTCGGTGAGTAGCTCAGAATCTAGTCTGGTGTGTAGGTCAGAATATAGTCCGGTGAGTAGATCAGAATCTAGTCCGGTGAGTAGCTCAGAATCTAGTCCAGTGAGTAGCTCAGCATCTAGTCCGGTAAGTAGCTCAGAATCTACCCCGGTGAGTAGCTCAGAATCTAGTCCGGTGAGTAGCTCAGAATCTAGTCCAGTGAGTAGCTCAGCATCTAGTCCGGTAAGTAGCTCAGAAACTACCTCGGTGAGTAGCTCAGAATCTACTCCGGTGAGTAGCTCAGAATCTAGTCCGGTGAGTAGCTCAGAATCTAGTCCGGTGAGTAGCTCAGAATCTAGTCCAGTGAGTAGCTCAGCATCTAGTCCGGTGAGTAGCTCAGTATCTAGTCTGGTGAGTAGCTCAGCATCTAGTCCGGTAAGTAGCTCAGAATTTATCTCGGTGAGTAGCTCAGAATCTACTCCGGTGAGTAACTCAGAATCTAGTCCGGTGAGTAGCTCAGAATCTAGTCCGGTGAGTAGCTCAGTACCTAGTCCGGTGAGTAGCTCAGAATCTAGTCCTGTGAGTAGCTCAGAATCTAGTCCGGTGAGTAGCTCTGAATCTAGTCCGGTCAGTAGCTCAGAATCTAGTCCGGTGAGTAGCTCAGTATCTAGTCCGGTGAGTAGCTCAGAATCTAGTCCAGTCAGTAGCTCAGAATCTACCCCGGTGAGTAGCTCCGAATCTATTCCGGTGTGTAGCTCAGAATCTAGTCCGGTAAGTAGCTCAGAATCTAGCCCGGTGAATAGCTCAGAATCTAGTCCGGTGAGTAGCTCAGAATCTAGACCGGTGAATAGCTCAGAATCTAGTCCGGTGAGTAGCTCAGAATCTAGTCCGGTGAGTAGCTCAGGATCTAGCCCGGTGAGTAGCTCAGAATCTAGACCGGTGAGTAGCTCAGAATCTTGGCCAGTGAGTAGCTCAGAATCTAGACCGGTGAGTAGCTCAGAATCTAGTCCAGTGAGTAGCTCAGCATCTAGTCCGGTAAGTAGCTCAGAATCTACTTCGGTGAGTAGCTCAGAATCTACTCCGGTGAGTAGCTCAGAATCTCGTCCGGTGAGTAGCTCAGAATCTAGACCGTTGAGTAGCTCAGAATCTAGTCCAGTGAGTAGCTCAGCACCTAGCCCGGTGAGTAGCTCAGAATCTAGTCTGGTGAGTAGCTCAGAATCTAGTCCGGTGTGTAACTCAGAATCTAGTCTGGTGAGCAGCTCAGAATCTAGTCCAGTGAGTACCTCAGAATCTACATCGGTGAGTAGTTCAGTATCTAGTCTGGTGAGTAGCTCAGAATCTAGTCCGGTGAGTAGCTCAGAATCTAGTCCGGTGAGTAGCTCAGAATCTAGTCTGGTGAGCAGCTCAGAATCTAGTCCAGTGAGTACCTCAGAATCTACATCGGTGAGTAGCTCAGTATCGAGTCCGGTGAGCAGCTCAGAATCTAGTCTGGTGAGTAGCTCAGAATCTAGTCCAGTGAGTACCTCAGAATCTAGTCCGGTGAGTACCTCAGAATCTACCTCGGTGAGTAGCTCAGAATCCAGTCTGGTGAGTAGCTCAGTATCGAGTCCGGTGAGTAGCTCAGAATCTAGTCCGGTGAGTAGCTCAGAATCTAGTACAGTGAGTAGCTCAGCATCTAGTCCGGTAAGTAGCTCAGAATCTACCTTGGTGAGTAGCTCAGAATCTACTCCGGTGAGTAGCTCAGAATCTAGTCCGGTGAGTAGATCAGAATCTAGTCCAGTGAGTAGCTCAGAATCTAGTCCGGTGAGTAGCTCAGAATGTATTCTGGTGAGTCGCTCAGCATCTCGTCCGGTAAGTGGCTCAGAATTTATCTCGGTGAGTAGCTCAGAATCTACTCCGGTGAGTAGCTCAGATTCTACTCCGGTGAGCAGCTCAGAATCTAGTCCGGTGAGTAGCTCAGTATCTAGTCCGGTGAGTAGCTCAGAATCTAGTCCGGTGAGTAGCTCAGTATCATTTCCGGTGAGTAGCTCAGAATCTAGTCCGGTGAGTAGCTCAGAATCTACCCCGGTGAGTAGCTCCGAATCTATTCCGGTGAGTAGCTCAGAATCTAGTCCGGTAAGTAGCTCAGAATCTAGCCCGGTGAGTAGCTCAGAATCTAGACCGGTGAATAGCTCAGAATCTATTTCGGTGAGTAGCTCAGAATCTAGTCCAGTGAGTAGCTCAGAATCTACCCCGGTGAGTAGCTCAGAATCTAGTCCGGTGAGTAGCTCATAATCTACCCCGGTGAGTAGCTCAGAATCTACTCCGGTGAGTAGCTCAGAATCTAGTCCGGTGAGTAGCTCAGAATCTAGTCCGATGCATAGCTCAGAATCTAGTCCGGTGAGTAGCTCAGAATCTAGTCCGGTGAGTAGTTCAGAATCTACCCCGTTGAGTAGCTCAGAATCTAGACCAGTGAGTAGCTCAAAATCTAATCCGGTGAGTAGTTCAGAATTAGGTCTGGTCAGTAGCTCAGAATCTATTCCGTGCCTAGCTCAGAATCTACCCCGGTGAGATGCTCAGAATCTACAATGATGAGTAGCTCAGAATCTACCCCAGTGAGTACCTCAGAATCTAGCTCGGTGAGTAGCTCAGAATCTAGTCTGGTGAGTGGCACAGAATATAGTCCGGTGAGTAGCTCAGAATCTAGTCCGGTGAGTAGCTCAGAATCTAGTCTGGTGAGTAGCTCAGTATCGAGTCCGGTGAGTAGCTCAGAATCTAGTCTGGTGAGTAGTTCAGAATTATGTCTGGTGAGTAGCTCAGAATCGATTCCGGTGCCTAGTTCAGAATCTACCGCGGCGAGATGCTCAGAATCTACCGTGGTGAGTAGCTCAGAATCTAATCCGGTGTGTAGCTCAGAATCTACCTCGGTGAGTAGCTCAGAATCTAGTCCAGTGAGTAGCTCAGCATCTAGTCCGGTGAGTAGTTCAGAATCTACCCTGGTGAGTAGTTCAGAATCTACCCCGGTGAGTAGATCAGAATCTAGTCCGGTGAGTAGTTCAGAATCTACCCCGGTGAGTAGCTCAGAATCTAGTCCGGTGAGTAGCTCAGAATCTAGTCTGGTGAGTAGCTCAGTATCGAGTCCGGTGAGTAGCTCAGAATCTAGTCTGGTGAGTAGTTCAGAATTATGTCTGGTGAGTAGCTCAGAATCTATTCCGGTGCCTAGTTCAGAATCTACCGCGGCGAGATGCTCAGAATCTACCGTGGTGAGTAGCTCAGAATCTAATCCGGTGTGTAGCTCAGAATCTACCTCGGTGAGTAGCTCAGAATCTAGTCCAGTGAGTAGCTCAGCATCTAGTCCGGTAAGTAGCTCAGAATTTATCTCGGTGAGTAGCTCAGAATCTACTCCGGTGAGTAACTCAGAATCTAGTCCGGTGAGTAGCTCAGAATCTAGTCCGGTGAGTAGCTCAGTACCTAGTCCGGTGAGTAGCTCAGAATCTAGTCCTGTGAGTAGCTCAGAATCTAGTCCGGTGAGTAGCTCTGAATCTAGTCCGGTCAGTAGCTCAGAATCTAGTCCGGTGAGTAGCTCAGTATCTAGTCCGGTGAGTAGCTCAGAATCTAGTCCAGTCAGTAGCTCAGAATCTACCCCGGTGAGTAGCTCCGAATCTATTCCGGTGTGTAGCTCAGAATCTAGTCCGGTAAGTAGCTCAGAATCTAGCCCGGTGAATAGCTCAGAATCTAGTCCGGTGAGTAGCTCAGAATCTAGACCGGTGAATAGCTCAGAATCTAGTCCGGTGAGTAGCTCAGAATCTAGTCCGGTGAGAAGCTCAGGATCTAGCCCGGTGAGTAGCTCAGAATCTAGACCGGTGAGTAGCTCAGAATCTTGGCCAGTGAGTAGCTCAGAATCTAGACCGGTGAGTAGCTCAGAATCTAGTCCAGTGAGTAGCTCAGCATCTAGTCCGGTAAGTAGCTCAGAATCTACTTCGGTGAGTAGCTCAGAATCTACTCCGGTGAGTAGCTCAGAATCTCGTCCGGTGAGTAGCTCAGAATCTAGACCGTTGAGTAGCTCAGAATCTAGTCCAGTGAGTAGCTCAGCACCTAGCCCGGTGAGTAGCTCAGAATCTAGTCTGGTGAGTAGCTCAGAATCTAGTCCGGTGTGTAACTCAGAATCTAGTCTGGTGAGCAGCTCAGAATCTAGTCCAGTGAGTACCTCAGAATCTACATCGGTGAGTAGTTCAGTATCTAGTCTGGTGAGTAGCTCAGAATCTAGTCCGGTGAGTAGCTCAGAATCTAGTCCGGTGAGTAGCTCAGAATCTAGTCTGGTGAGCAGCTCAGAATCTAGTCCAGTGAGTACCTCAGAATCTACATCGGTGAGTAGCTCAGTATCGAGTCCGGTGAGCAGCTCAGAATCTAGTCTGGTGAGTAGCTCAGAATCTAGTCCAGTGAGTACCTCAGAATCTAGTCCGGTGAGTACCTCAGAATCTACCTCGGTGAGTAGCTCAGAATCCAGTCTGGTGAGTAGCTCAGTATCGAGTCCGGTGAGTAGCTCAGAATCTAGTCCGGTGAGTAGCTCAGAATCTAGTACAGTGAGTAGCTCAGCATCTAGTCCGGTAAGTAGCTCAGAATCTACCTTGGTGAGTAGCTCAGAATCTACTCCGGTGAGTAGCTCAGAATCTAGTCCGGTGAGTAGATCAGAATCTAGTCCAGTGAGTAGCTCAGAATCTAGTCCGGTGAGTAGCTCAGAATGTATTCTGGTGAGTCGCTCAGCATCTCGTCCGGTAAGTGGCTCAGAATTTATCTCGGTGAGTAGCTCAGAATCTACTCCGGTGAGTAGCTCAGATTCTACTCCGGTGAGCAGCTCAGAATCTAGTCCGGTGAGTAGCTCAGTATCTAGTCCGGTGAGTAGCTCAGAATCTAGTCCGGTGAGTAGCTCAGTATCATTTCCGGTGAGTAGCTCAGAATCTAGTCCGGTGAGTAGCTCAGAATCTACCCCGGTGAGTAGCTCCGAATCTATTCCGGTGAGTAGCTCAGAATCTAGTCCGGTAAGTAGCTCAGAATCTAGCCCGGTGAGTAGCTCAGAATCTAGACCGGTGAATAGCTCAGAATCTATTTCGGTGAGTAGCTCAGAATCTAGTCCAGTGAGTAGCTCAGAATCTACCCCGGTGAGTAGCTCAGAATCTAGTCCGGTGAGTAGCTCATAATCTACCCCGGTGAGTAGCTCAGAATCTACTCCGGTGAGTAGCTCAGAATCTAGTCCGGTGAGTAGCTCAGAATCTAGTCCGATGCATAGCTCAGAATCTAGTCCGGTGAGTAGCTCAGAATCTAGTCCGGTGAGTAGTTCAGAATCTACCCCGTTGAGTAGCTCAGAATCTAGACCAGTGAGTAGCTCAAAATCTAATCCGGTGAGTAGTTCAGAATTAGGTCTGGTCAGTAGCTCAGAATCTATTCCGTGCCTAGCTCAGAATCTACCCCGGTGAGATGCTCAGAATCTACAATGATGAGTAGCTCAGAATCTACCCCAGTGAGTACCTCAGAATCTAGCTCGGTGAGTAGCTCAGAATCTAGTCTGGTGAGTGGCACAGAATATAGTCCGGTGAGTAGCTCAGAATCTAGTCCGGTGAGTAGCTCAGAATCTAGTCTGGTGAGTAGCTCAGTATCGAGTCCGGTGAGTAGCTCAGAATCTAGTCTGGTGAGTAGTTCAGAATTATGTCTGGTGAGTAGCTCAGAATCGATTCCGGTGCCTAGTTCAGAATCTACCGCGGCGAGATGCTCAGAATCTACCGTGGTGAGTAGCTCAGAATCTAATCCGGTGTGTAGCTCAGAATCTACCTCGGTGAGTAGCTCAGAATCTAGTCCAGTGAGTAGCTCAGCATCTAGTCCGGTGAGTAGTTCAGAATCTACCCTGGTGAGTAGTTCAGAATCTACCCCGGTGAGTAGATCAGAATCTAGTCCGGTGAGTAGTTCAGAATCTACCCCGGTGAGTAGCTCAGAATCTAGTCCGGTGAGTAGCTCAGAATCTAGTCTGGTGAGTAGCTCAGTATCGAGTCCGGTGAGTAGCTCAGAATCTAGTCTGGTGAGTAGTTCAGAATTATGTCTGGTGAGTAGCTCAGAATCTATTCCGGTGCCTAGTTCAGAATCTACCGCGGCGAGATGCTCAGAATCTACCGTGGTGAGTAGCTCAGAATCTAATCCGGTGTGTAGCTCAGAATCTACCTCGGTGAGTAGCTCAGAATCTAGTCCAGTGAGTAGCTCAGCATCTAGTCCGGTGAGTAGTTCAGAATCTACCCCGGTGAGTAGTTCAGAATCTACCCCGGTGAGTAGATCAGAATCTATTCCGGTGCCTAGTTCAGAATCTACCGCGGCGAGATGCTCAGAATCTACCGTGGTGAGTAGCTCAGAATCTAATCCGGTGTGTAGCTCAGAATCTACCGTGGTGAGTAGCTCAGAATCTACCCCAGTGAGTAGCTCAGAATCTACTCCGGTTAGTAGCTCAGTATCTAGTCCGGTGCCTAAATCAGAATCTAGTCCGGTGCCTAACTCAGAATCTAGTCCTCTGAGTAGCTCAGAATCTAGTCCGGTGAGTAGTTCAGAATCTACCTCCGGTGAGTAGCTCAGAATCTAGTCCGGTGAGTAGCTCAGAATCAGGTCTGGTGAGTAGCTCAGAATCTATTCCGGTGCCTAGCTCAGAATCTACCCCGGTGAGTAGCTCAGAATCTACCCCGGTGAGATGCTCAGAATCAACCTCGGTGAGTAGCTCAGAATCTAGTCTGGTGAGTAGCTCAGAATCTACTCCGGTGAGTAGCTCAGAATCTACTCCGGTGAATAACTCAGAATATTGTCGAGTGAGAAGCTCAGCATCTAGTCCGGTAAGTAGCTCAGAATCTACTTCGGTGAGTAGCTCAGAATCTACTCCGGTGAGTAGCTCAGAATCTAGTCCGGTGAGTAGCTCAGAATCTAGTCCGGTGAGTAGCTCAAGATCTAGTCCGGTGATAGCTCAGAATCTAGTCTGGTGAGTAGCTCAGAATCTAGTCCAGTGAGTAGCTCAGTATCTAGTCCAGTGAGTAGCTCAGAATCTACCCCAGTGAGTACCTCAGAATCTACCTCGGTGAGTAGCTCAGAATCTAGTCTGGGGAGTAGCTCAGAATCTAGTCCGGTGAGTAGCTCAGAATCTAGTCCAGTGAGTAGCTCAGCATCTAGTCCGGTAAGTAGCTCAGAATCTACTCCGGTGAGTAGCTCAGCATCTAGTCCGGTGAGAAGCTCAGCATCTAGTCCGGTAAGTAGCTCAGAATTTACCTCGGTGAGTAGCTCAGAATCTACTCCGGTGAGTAGATCGGAATTTTCTCCGGTGAGTAGCACAGAATCTAGTCCGGTGAGTAGCTCAGAATCTACCCCGGTGAGTAGCTCTGAATCTACTCAGGTGAGTAGCTCAGAATCCAGTCCGGTGAGTAGCTCAGAATCTTCCCCGGTGAGTAGCTCAGAACCTAGACCGGTGAGTAGCTCAGAATCTAGTCCGGTGAGTAGCTCAGTATCTAATCCGGTGAGTAGCTCAGAGTTTAGTCCGGTGAGTAGCTCAGAATCTACCCGGGTGAGTAGCTCAGAATCTATTCCGGTGAGTAGCTCAGAATCTAGTCCAGTGAGTAGCTCAGAATCTACCCCGGTGAATAGCTGAGAATCTAGTCCGGTGAGAAGCTCAGAATCTAGTCCGGTGAGTAGCTCGGAATTTACTCCGGTGAGTAGCTCAGAATCTAGTCCGATGAGTAGCTCAGAATCTTGTCCAGTGAGTAGCTCAGAATCTTCCCCGGTGAGTAGCTCAGAATCTAGACCGGTGAATAGCACAGAATCTAGTCCAGTGAGTTGCTCAGAATCTACTCCGGTGAGTAGCTCAGAATCTAGTCCAGTGAGTTGCTCAGAATCTACTCCGGTGAGTAGCTCAGAATCTAGTCCGGTGAGTAGCTCAGAATCTAGTCCGGTGAGTAGCTCAGAATCTAGACCGGTGAGTAGCTCAGAATCTAGTCCGGTGTGTAGCTCAGAATCTAGTCCTGTGCATAGCTCAGAATCTAGTCCGCCGAGTAGCTCAGAATCTAGTCCGGTGAGTAGTTCAAAATCTACCTCAGGTGAGTAGCTCAAAATCTAATCCGGTGTGTAGCTCAGAATTAGGTCTGGAGAGTAGGTCAGAATTTATTCCGGTGCCTAGCTCAGAATCTACCTCGGTGATATGCTCAGAATCTACAATGGAGAGTAGCTCAGAATCTACCCCAGTGAGTACCTCAGAATCTAGCTCGGTGAGTAGCTCAGAATCTAGCCTGGTGAGTAGCTCAGAATCTAGTCCGGTGAGTAGCTCAGAATCTAGTCCAGTGAGTAGCTCAGCATTTAGTCCGGTGAGTAGCTCAGAATCTACCTCGGTGAATAGCTCAGATTCTACTCCGGTGAGTGGCTCAGAATCTAGTCCGGTGAGTAGCTCAGAATCTAGTCCGGTGAGTAGCTCAGAATCTAGTCCAGTGAGTAGCTCAGCATCTAGTCTGGTGAGTAGCTCAGAATCTAGTCTGGTGAGTCGCTCAGTATCTAGTCCGGTGAGTAGCTCAGAATCTAGTCTGGTGAGTAGCTCAGAATCTAGTCCAGTGAGTACCTCAGAATCTACCTCGGTGAGTAGATCAGAATCTAGTCTGGTGAGTAGCTCAGAATCTAATCCGGTGAGTAGCTCAGAATCTAGTCCAGTGAGTAGCTCAGCATCTAGTCCGGTAAGTAGCTCAGAATCTACCTCGGTGAGTAGCTCAGAATCTACCTCGGTGAGTAGCTCAGAATCTACCATGGTGAGTAGCTCAGAATCTACCCCAGTGAGTACCTCAGAATCTACCTCGGTGAGGATCTCAGAATCTAGTCTGGTGAGTAGCTCAGAATCTAGTCCGGTGAGTAGCTCAGAATATTGTCCAGTGAGTCGCTCAGCATCCAGTCCGGTAAGTAGCTCAGAATCTACTTCGATGAGTAGCTCAGAATCTACTCCGGTGAGTAGCTCAGAATCTAGTCGGGTGAGTAGCTCAGGATCTAGTCCGGTGAGTAGCTCAGAATCTAGTCTGGTGAGTAGCTCAGAATCTAGTCCAGTGAGTACCTCAGAATCTACCTCGGTGAGTAGCTCAGAATCTAGTCTGGTGAGTAGCTCAGAATCTAGTCCGGTGAGTAGCTCAGAATCTAGTCCAGTGAGTAGCTCAGCATCTAGTCCGGTAAGTAGCTCAGAATCTACCCCGGTGAGTAGCTCAGAATCTACTCAAGTGAGTAACTCAGAATCTAGTCCGGTGAGTAGCTCAGAATCTCGTCCGGTGCATAGCGCAGAATCTTGTCCGGTGAGTAGCTCAGAATCTAGTCCGGTGAGTAGTTCAGAATCTACCCCGGTGAGCAGCTCAGATTCTAGACTAGTGAGTAGCTCAAAATCTAATCCGGTGAGTAGTTCAGAATTAGGTCTGGTGAGTAGCTCAGAATCTATTCCGGTGCCTAGTTCAGAATCTACCCCGGCGAGATCCTCATAATCCACCGTGGTGAGTAGCTCAGAATGTAATCCGGTGTGTAGCTCAGAATCTACCGTTGTCAGTAGCTCAGAATCTACCCCGGTGAGTAGCTCAGAATCTACTCCGGTCAGTAGCTCAGTATCTAGTCCGTTGCCTAAATCAGAATCTAGTCCAGTATGTAGCTCAGAATCTAGTCCGGTGCCTAGCTCAGAATCTAGTCCGCTGAGTAGCTCAGAATCTAGTCCGTTGAGTAGTTCAGAATCTACCTCCGGTGAGTAGCTCAAAATCTAATCCGGTGTGTAGCTCAGAATTAGGTCTGGTGAGTAGCTCAGAATCTATTCCGGTGCCTAGCTCAGAATCTACCCCGGTGAGATGCTCAGAATCTACCCCGGTGAGATGCTCAGAATCAACCTCGGTGAGTAGCTCAGAATCTAGTCTGGTGAGTAGCTCAGAATCTACTCCGGTGAGTAGCTCAGAATCTAGTCCAGTTAGTAGCTCAGCATCTAGTCCGGTAAGTAGCTCAGAATCTACCTCGGTGAGTAGCTCAGAATCTAGTCCGGTGAGTAGCTCAGAATCTAGTCCAGTGAGTAGCTCAGAATCTACCCCGGTGAGTAGCTCAGAATCTAGTCCGGTGAGTAGCTCAGAATCTAGTCCGGTGAGTAGCTCGGAATTTACTCCCGTGAGTAGCTCAGAATCTAGTCCGGTGAGTAGCTCAGAATCTACCCCGGTGAGTAGCTCAGAATCTACTCAAGTGAGTAACTCAGAATCTAGTCCGGTGAGTAGCTCAGAATCTCGTCCGGTGCATAGCGCAGAATCTTGTCCGGTGAGTAGCTCAGAATCTAGTCCGGTGAGTAGTTCAGAATCTACCCCGGTGAGCAGCTCAGAATCTAGACCAGTGAGTAGCTCAAAATCTAATCCGGTGAGTAGTTCAGAATTAGGTCTGGTGAGTAGCTCAGAATCTATTCCGGTGCCTAGTTCAGAATCTACCCCGGCGAGATCCTCATAATCCACCGTGGTGAGTAGCTCAGAATGTAATCCGGTGTGTAGCTCAGAATCTACCGTTGTCAGTAGCTCAGAATCTACCCCGGTGAGTAGCTCAGAATCTACTCCGGTCAGTAGCTCAGTATCTAGTCCGGTGCCTAAATCAGAATCTAGTCCAGTATGTAGCTCAGAATCTAGTCCGGTGCCTAGCTCAGAATCTAGTCCGCTGAGTAGCTCAGAATCTATTCCGGTGCCTAGCTCAGAATCTACCCCGGTGAGATGCTCAGAATCTACAATGGTGAGTAGCTCAGAATCTACCCCAGTGAGTACCTCAGAATCTAGCTCGGTGAGTAGCTCAGAATCTAGTCTGGTGAGTAGCTCAGAATCTAGTCCAGTGAGTAGCTCAGAATCTAGTCTGGTGAGTGATCGAGTCCGGTGAGTAGCTCAGAATCTAGTCTGGTGAGTAGCTCAGAATCTAGTCCAGTGAGTAGCTCAGAATCTATTCCGGTGAGTAGCTCAGAATCTAGTCCGGTGAGTAGCTCAGAATCTAGTCTGGTGAGTGATCGAGTCCGGTGAGTAGCTCAGAATCTAGTCTGGTGAGTAGCTCAGATTCTAGTCCAGTGAGTACCTCAGAATCTACCTCGGTGAGTAGCTCAGAATCTAGTCTGGTGAGTGATCGAGTCCGGTGAGTAGCTCAGAATCTAGTCCGGTGAGTAGCTCAGTATCTAGTCCGGTGTGTAGCTCAGAATCTACCGTGGTGAGTAGCTCAGAATGTACCCCAGTGAGTAGCTCAGAATCTACTCCGGTTAGTAGCTCAGAATCTACCCCGGTGAGTAGCTCAGAATCTAGTCCAGTGAGTAGCTCAAAATCTAATCCGGTGAGTAGTTCAGAATTACGTCTTGTGAGTAGCTCAGAATCTATTCCGGTGCCGAGTTCAGAATCTACTCCGGCGAGATGCTCAGAATCTACCGTGGTAAGTAGCTCAGAAACTACCCCAGTGAGTAGCTCACAATCTACTCCGGTGAGTAGCTCAGTATCTGGACGGGTGCCTAAATCAGAATCTAGTCCAGTGTGTAGCTCAGAATCTAATCCGGTGCCTAGCTCAGAATCTAGTCCTCTGAGTAGCTCAGAATCTAGTCCGGTGAGTAGCTCAGGATCTAGTCCGGTGAGTAGCTCAGAATTAGGTCTGGTGAGTAGCTCAGAATCTATTCCGGTGCCTAGCTCAGAATCTACCCCGGTGAGATGCTCAGAATCTACCATGGTGAGTAGCTCAGAATCTACCCCAGTGAATACCTCAGAATCTACCTCGGTGAGTAGCTCAGAATCTAGTCTGGTGAGTAGCTCAGAATCTAGTCCGGTGAGTAGCTCAGAATATTGTCCAGTGAGTAGCTCAGCATCCAGTCCGGTAAGTAGCTCAGAATCTACTTCGGTGAGTAGCTCAGAATCTACTCCGGTGAGTAGCTCAGAATCTAGTCGGGTGAGTAGCTCTGGATCTAGTCCGGTGAGTAGCTCAGAATCTACCCCGGTGAGTAGCTCAGAATCAACTCCGGTGAGTAGCTCAGAATCTACTTCGGTGAGTAGCTCAGAATCTACTTCGGTGAGTAGCTCAGAATCTACCCCGGTAAGTAGCTCAGAATCTACTTCGGTGAGTAGCTCAGAATCTACTCCGGTGAGTAGCTCAGAATCAACTCCGGTGAGTAGCTCAGAATCTAGTCTGGTGAGTAGCTCAGAATCTCGTCCGGTGAGTAGCTCAGAATCTAGTCCAGTGAGTAGCTCAGCATCTAGTCCGGTAAGTAGCTCAGAATCTACCTCGGTGAGTAGCTCAGAATCTAGTCCGGTGAGTAGCTCAGAATCTAGTCCGGTGAGTAGCTCAGAATCTATTCCAGTGAGTAGCTCAGCATCTAGTCCGGTGAGTAGCTCAGAATCTAGTCTGGTGACTACCTCAGCATCTAGTCCGGTAAGTAGCTCAGAACTTACCTCGGTGAGTAGCTCAGAATCTACTCCGGTCAGTAGCTCAGAATCTAGTCTGGTGAGTAGCTCAGAATCTAGTCCGGTGAGTAGCTCAGTATCTAGTCCGGTGAGTAGCTCAGAATCTAGTCCTGTGAGTAGCTCAGAATCTAGTCCGGTGAGTAGCTCAGAATCTAGTCCGGTGAGTAGCTCAGAATCTAGTCCGGTGAGTAGCTCAGAATCTACCCCGGTGAGTAGCTCAGTATGTATTCCGGTGAGTAGCTCAGAATCTAGTCCAGTGAGTAGCTCAGAATCTACCCCGGTGAGTAGCTCAGAATCTAGTCCGGTGAGTAGCTCAGAATCTAGTCTGGTAAGTAGCTCGGAATCTAGCCCGGTGAGTAGCTCAGAATCTAGACCGGTGAATAGCTCAGAATCTACCCCGGTGAGTAGCTCAGAATCTACTCAAGTGAGTAACTCAGAATCTAGTCCGGTGAGTAGCTCAGAATGTCGTCCGGTGCATAGCTCAGAATCTTGTCCGGTGAGTAGCTCAGAATCTAGTCCGGTGAGTAGTTCAGAATCTACCCCGGTGAGCAGCTCAGAATCTAGACCAGTGAGTAGCTCAAAATCTAATCCGGTGAGTAGTTCAGAATTAGGTCTGGTGAGTAGCTCAGAATCTATTCCGGTGCCTAGTTCAGAATCTACCCCGGCGAGATGCTCGGAATCCACCGTGGTGAGTAGCTCAGAATGTAATCCGGTGTGTAGCTCAGAATCTACCGTTGTCAGTAGCTCAGAATCTACCCCAGTGAGTAGCTCAGAATCTACTCCGGTTAGTAGCTCAGTATCTAGTCCGGTGCCTAAATCAGAATCTAGTCCAGTATGTAGCTCAGAATCTAGTCCGGTGCCTAGCTCAGAATCTAGTCCGCTGAGTAGCTCAGAATCTAGTCCGTTGAGTAGTTCAGAATCTACCTCCGGTGAGTAGCTCAAAATCTAATCCGGTGTGTAGCTCAGAATTAGGTCTGGTGAGTAGCTCAGAATCTATTCCGGTGCCTAGCTCAGAATCTACCCCGGTGAGATGCTCAGAATCTACAATGGTGAGTAGCTCAGAATCTACCCCAGTGAGTACCTCAGAATCTAGCTCGGTGAGTAGGTCAGAATCTAGTCTGGTGAGTAGCTCAGAATATATTCCGGTGAGTAGCTCAGAATCTAGTCCGGTGAGTAGCTCAGAATCTAGTCTGGTGAGTAGCTCAGTATCGAGTCCGGTGAGTAGCTCAGAATCTAGTCTGGTGAGTAGCTCAGAATCTAGTCCAGTGAGTACCTCAGAATCTACCTCGGTGAGTAGATCAGAATCTAGTCCGGTGAGTAGCTCAGAATCTAGTCCGGTGAGTAGCTCAGAATCTAGTCCGGTGAGTAGCTCAGAATCTAGTACAGTGATTCGCTCAGTATCTAGTCCGGTGAGTAGCTCAGAATCTAGTCTGGTGAGTAGCTCAGCATCTATTCCGGTAAGTAGCTCAGAATTTATCTCGGTGAGTAGCTCAGAATCTACTCCGGTGAGTAGCTCAGAATCTAGTCCGGTGAGTAGCTCAGAATCTAGTCCGGTGAGTAGCTCAGAATCTAGTCCGGTGAGTAGCTCAGAATCTAGTCCGGTGAGTAGCTCAGTATCTAGTCCGGTGAGTAGCTCAGAATCTAGTCCGGTGAGTAGCTCAGAATCTACCCCGGTGAGTAGCTCCGAATCTATTCCGATGAGTAGCTCAGAATCTAGTCCGGTAAGTGGCTCAGAATCTAGCCCGGTGAGTAGCTCAGAATCTAGACCGGTGAATACCTCAGAAACTATTCCGGTGGGTTGCTCAGAATCTAGTCCAGTGAGTAGCTCAGAATCTACCCCGGTGAGTAGCTCAGAATCTAGTCCGGTGAGTAGCTCAGGATCTAGTCCGGTGAGTAGCTCAGAATTTACTCCGGTGAGTAGCTCAGAATCTACTCCGGTGAGTAGCTCAGAATCTAGTCCGGTGAGTAGCTCAGAATCTAGTCCGGTGAGTAGTTCAGTATCTACCCCGGTGAGTAGCTCAGAATCTAGACCAGTGAGTAGCTCAAAATCTAATCCAGTGAGTAGTTCAGAATTAGGTCTGGTGAGTAGCTCAGAATCTATTCCGGTGCCTAGCTCAGAATCTACCCCGGTGAGATGCTCAGAATCTACAATGGTGAGTAGCTCAGAATCTACTCCAGTGAGAACCTCAGAATCTAGCTCGGTGAGTAGCTCAGAATCTAGTCTGGTGTGTTGGTCAGAATATAGACCGGTGAGTAGCTCAGAATCTAGTCTGGTGAGTAGCTCAGAATCTAGTCCAGTGAGTACCTCAGAATCTACCTCGGTGAGTAGATTAGAATCTAGTCTGGTGAGTAGCTCAGAATCTAGTCCAGTGAGTAGCTCAGCTTCTAGTCCGGTAAGTAGCTCAGAATCTACCCCGGTGAGTAGCTCAGAATCTAGTCCGGTGAGTAGCTCAGAATCTAGTCCAGTTAATAGCTCAGCATCTAGTCCGGTAAGTAGCTCAGAATCTACCTCGGTGAGTAGCTCAGAATCTACCCCGGTGAGTAGCTCAGAATCTAGTCCGGTGTGTAGCTCAGAATCTAGTCCGGTGAGTAGCTCGGAATTTACTCCGGTGAGTAGCTCAGAATCTAGTCCGGTGAGTAGCTCAGAATCTACCTCGGTGAGTAGCTCAGAATCTAGTCCGGTGAGTAGCTCAGAATCTAGTCCGGTGAGTAGTTCAGTATCTACCCCGGTGAGTAGCTCAGAATCTACTCCGGTGAGTAGCTCAGAATCTAGTCCGGTGAGTAGCTCAGAATCTAGTCCGGTGAGTAGTTCACTATCTACCCCGGTGAGTAGCTCAGAATCTAGACCAGTGAGTAGCTCAAAATCTAATCCAGTGAGTAGTTCAGAATTAGGTCTGGTGAGTAGCTCAGAATCTATTCAGGTGCCTAGCTCAGAATCTACCCCGGTGAGATGCTCAGAATCTACAATGGTGAGTAGCTCAGAATCTACCCCAGTGAGAACCTCAGAATCTAGCTCGGTGAGTAGCTCAGAATCTAGTCTGGTGTGTAGGTCAGAATATAGTCCGGTGAGTAGCTCAGAATCTAGTCTGGTGAGTAGCTCAGAATCTAGTCCAGTGAGTACCTCAGAATCTACCTCGGTGAGTAGATCAGAATCTAGTCTGGTGAGTAGCTCAGAATCTAGTCCAGTGAGTAGCTCAGCATCTAGTCCGTTAAGTAGCTCAGAATCTACCCCGGTGAGTAGCTCAGAATCTAGTCCGGTGAGTAGCTCAGAATCTAGTCCAGTGAGTAGCTCAGCATCTAGTCCGGTAAGGAGCTCAGAATCTACCTCGGTGAGCAGCTCAGAATCTACTTCGGTGAGTAGCTCAGAATCTAGTCCGGTGAGTAGCTCAGAATCTAGTCCGGTGAGTAGCTCAGAATCTAGTCCAGTGAGTAGCTCAGCATCTAGTCCGGTGAGTAGCTCAGAATCTAGTCTGGTGAGTAGCTCAGCATCTAGTCCGGTAAGTAGCTCAGAATTTATCTCGGTGAGTAGCTCAGAATCTACTCCGGTGAGTAACTCAGAATCTAGTCCGGTGAGTAGCTCAGAATCTAGTCCGGTGAGTAGCTCAGTACCTAGTCCGGTGAGTAGCTCAGAATCTAGTCCTGTGACTAGCTCAGAATCTAGTCCGGTGAGTAGCTCTGAATCTAGTCCGGTGAGTAGCTCAGAATCTAGTCCGGTGAGTAGCTCAGTATCTAGTCCGGTGAGTAGCTCAGAATCTAGTCCAGTCAGTAGCTCAGAATCTACCCCGGTGAGTAGCTCCGAATCTATTCCGGTGTGTAGCTCAGAATCTAGTCCGGTAAGTAGCTCAGAATCTAGCCCGGTGAATAGCTCAGAATCTAGTCCGGTGAGTAGCTCAGAATCTAGACCGGTGAATAGCTCAGAATCTAGTCCGGTGAGTAGCTCAGAATCTAGTCCGGTGAGTAGCTCAGGAACTAGCCCGGTGAGTAGCTCAGAATCTAGACCGGTGAGTAGCTCAGAATCTTGGCCAGTGAGTAGCTCAGAATCTAGACCGGTGAGTAGCTCAGAATCTAGTCCAGTGAGTACCTCAGCATCTAGTCCGGTAAGTAGCTCAGAATCTACTTCGGTGAGTAGCTCAGAATCTACTCCGGTGAGTAGCTCAGAATCTCGTCCGGTGATTAGCTCAGAATCTAGTCCGTTGAGTAGCTCAGAATCTAGTCCAGTGAGTAGCTCAGCACCTAGCCCGGTGAGTAGCTCAGAATCTAGTCTGGTGAGTAGCTCAGAATCTAGTCCGGTGTGTAACTCAGAATCTAGTCTGGTGAGCAGCTCAGAATCTAGTCCAGTGAGTACCTCAGAATCTACATCGGTGAGTAGTTCAGTATCTAGTCTGGTGAGTAGCTCAGAATCTAGTCCGGTGAGTAGCTCAGAATCTAGTCCGGTGAGTCGCTCAGAATCTAGTCTGGTGAGTAGCTCAGTATCGAGTCCGGTGAGTAGCTCAGAATCTAGTCTGGTGAGTAGCTCAGAATCTAGTCCGGTGAGTAGCTCAGAATGTATTCTGGTGAGTAGCTCAGAATCTAGTCCAGTGAGTACCTCAGAATCTACCTCGGTGAGTAGATCAGAATCCAGTCCGGTGAGTAGCTCAGAATCTAGTCTGGTGAGTAGCTCAGAATCTAGTCCAGTGAGTACCTCAGAATCTACCTCGGTGAGTAGATCAGAATCTAGTCCAGTGAGTAGCTCAGCATCTAGTCCGGTAAGTAGCTCAGAATCTACTTCGGTGAGTAGCTCAGAATCTACTCCGGTGAGTAGCTCAGAATCTCGTCCGGTGAGTAGCTCAGAATCTAGTCCGTTGAGTAGCTCAGAATCTAGTCCAGTGAGTAGCTCAGCACCTAGCCCGGTGAGTAGCTCAGAATCTAGTCTGGTGAGTAGCTCAGAATCTAGTCCGGTGTGTAACTCAGAATCTAGTCTGGTGAGCAGCTCAGAATCTAGTCCAGTGAGTACCTCAGAATCTACATCGGTGAGTAGTTCAGTATCTAGTCTGGTGAGTAGCTCAGAATCTAGTCCGATGAGTAGCTCAGAATCTAGTCCGGTGAGTCGCTCAGAATCTAGTCTGGTGAGTAGCTCAGTATCGAGTCCGGTGAGTAGCTCAGAATCTAGTCTGGTGAGTAGCTCAGAATCTAGTCCGGTGAGTAGCTCAGAATGTATTCTGGTGAGTAGCTCAGAATCTAGTCCAGTGAGTACCTCAGAATCTACCTCGGTGAGTAGATCAGAATCCAGTCCGGTGAGTAGCTCAGAATCTAGTCTGGTGAGTAGCTCAGAATCTAGTCCAGTGAGTAGCTCAGAATCTAGTCCAGTGAGTACCTCAGAATCTACCTCGGTGAGTAGATCAGAATCTAGTCCAGTGAGTAGCTCAGCATCTAGTCCGGTAAGTAGCTCAGAATCTAGTACAGTGAGTAGCTCAGCATCTAGTCCGGTAAGTAGCTCAGAATCTACCTCGGTGAGTAGCTCAGAATCTACTCCGGTGAGTAGCTCAGAATCTAGTCCGGTGAGTAGATCAGAATCTAGTCCGGTGAGTCGCTCAGCATCTCGTCCGGTAAGTGGCTCAGAATTTATCTCGGTGAGTAGCTCAGAATCAACTCCGGTGAGTAGCTCAGATTCTACTCCGGTGAGCAGCTCAGAATCTAGTCCGGTGAGTAGCTCAGTATCTAGTCCGGTGAGTAGCTCAGAATCTAGTCCGGTGAGTAGCTCAGAATCTAGTCCGGTGAGTAGCTCAGTATCTTTTCCGGTGAGTAGCTCAGAATCTAGTCCGGTGAGTAGCTCAGAATCTACCCCGGTGAGTAGCTCCGAATCTATTCCGGTGAGTAGCTCAGAATCTAGTCCGGTAAGTAGCTCAGAATCTAGACCGGTGAATAGCTCAGAACCTATTTCGGTGAGTAGCTCAGAATCTAGTCCAGTGAGTAGCTCAGAATCTACCCCGGTGAGTAGCTCAGAATCTAGTCCGGTGAGTAGCTCAGAATCTAGTCCGGTGAGTAGCTCGGAATTAACTCCGGTGAGTAGCTCAGAATCTAGTCCGGTGAGTAGCTCATAATCTACCCCGGTGAGTAGCTCAGAATCTACTCCAGTGAGTAGCTCAGAATCTAGTCCGGTGAGTAGCTCAGAATCTAGTCCGATGCATAGCTCAGAATCTAGTCCGGTGAGTAGTTCAGAATCTACCCCGTTGAGTAGCTCAGAATCTAGACCAGTGAGTAGCTCAAAATCTAATCCGGTGAGTAGTTCAGAATTAGGTCTGGTCAGTAGCTCAGAATCTATTCCGGTGCCTAGCTCAGAATCTACCCCGGTGAGATGCTCAGAATCTACCTCGGTGAGTAGCTCAGAATCTACTCCGGTGAGTAGCTCAGAATCTAGTCCGGTGAGTAGATCAGAATCTAGTCCGGTGAGTCGCTCAGCATCTCGTCCGGTAAGTGGCTCAGAATTTATCTCGGTGATTAGCTCAGAATCAACTCCGGTGAGTAGCTCAGATTCTAGTCCGGTGAGCAGCTCAGAATCTAGTCCGGTGAGTAGCTCAGTATCTAGTCCGGTGAGTAGCTCAGAATCTAGTCCGGTGAGTAGCTCAGAATCTAGTCCGGTGAGTAGCTCAGTATCTTTTCCGGTGAGTAGCTCAGAATCTAGTCCGGTGAGTAGCTCAGAATCTACCCCGGTGAGTAGCTCCGAATCTATTCCGGTGAGTAGCTCAGAATCTAGTCCGGTAAGTAGCTCAGAATCTAGACCGGTGAATAGCTCAGAATCTATTTCGGTGAGTAGCTCAGAATCTAGTCCAGTGAGTAGCTCAGAATCTACCCCGGTGAGTAGCTCAGAATCTAGTCCGGTGAGTAGCTCAGAATCTAGTCCGGTGAGTAGCTCGGAATTAACTCCGGTGAGTAGCTCAGAATCTAGTCCGGTGAGTAGCTCATAATCTACCCCGGTGAGTAGCTCAGAATCTACTCCGGTGAGTAGCTCAGAATCTAGTCCGGTGAGTAGCTCAGAATCTAGTCCGATGCATAGCTCAGAATCTAGTCCGGTGAGTAGTTCAGAATCTACCCCGTTGAGTAGCTCAGAATCTAGACCAGTGAGTAGCTCAAAATCTAATCCGGTGAGTAGTTCAGAATTAGGTCTGGTCAGTAGCTCAGAATCTATTCCGGTGCCTAGCTCAGAATCTACCCCGGTGAGATGCTCAGAATCTACAATGGTGAGTAGCTCAGAATCTACCCCAGTGAGTACCTCAGAATCAAGCTCGGTGAGTAGCTCAGAATCTAGTCTGGTGAGTGGCACAGAATATAGTCCGGTGAGTAGCTCAGAATCTAGTCCGGTGAGTAGCTCAGAATCTAGTCTGGTGAGTAGCTCAGTATCGAGTCCGGTGAGTAGCTCAGAATCTAGTCTGGTGAGTCGCTCAGAATCTAGTCCAGTGAGTATCTCAGAATCTACCTCGGTGAGTAGATCAGAATCTAGTCTGGTGAGTAGCTCAGAATCTAGTCCGGTGAGTAGCTCAGAATCTAGTCCAGTGAGTAGCTCAGCATCTAGTCCGGTAAGTAGCTCAGAATCTACCCCGGTAAGTAGCTCAGAATTTATCTCGGTGAGTAGCTCAGAATCTAGTCCAGTGAGTAGCTCAGCATCTAGTCCGGTAAGTAGCTCAGAATCTACCTCGGTGAGTAGCTCAGAATCTAGTCCGGTGAGTAGCTCAGCATCTAGTCCGGTGAGTAGCTCAGAATCTAGTCCGGTGAGTAGCTCAGCATCTAGTCCGGTGAGTAGCTCAGAATCTACCTCGGTGAGTAGCTCAGAATCTAGTCCGGTGAGTAGCTCAGAATCTAGTCTGGTGAGCAGCTCAGAATCTAGTCCAGTGAGTACCTCAGAATCTACATCGGTGAGTAGTTCAGTATCTAGTCTGGTGAGTAGCTCAGAATCTAGTCCGGTGAGTAGCTCAGAATCTAGTCCGGTGAGTAGCTCAGAATGTATTCTGGTGAGTAGCTCAGAATCTAGTCCAGTGAGTACCTCAGAATCTACCTCGGTGAGTAGATCAGAATCCAGTCCGGTGAGTAGCTCAGAATCTAGTCTGGTGAGTAGCTCAAAATCTAGTCCAGTGAGTACCTCAGAATCTACCTCAGTGAGTAGATCAGAATCTAGTCCAGTGAGTAGCTCAGCATCTAGTCCGGTAAGTAGCTCAGAATCTACTTCGGTGAGTAGCTCAGAATCTACTCCGGTGAGTAGCTCAGAATCTCGTCCGGTGAGTAGCTCAGAATCTAGTCCGTTGAGTAGCTCAGAATCTAGTCCAGTGAGTAGCTCAGCACCTAGCCCGGTGAGTAGCTCAGAATCTAGTCTGGTGAGTAGCTCAGAATCTAGTCCGGTGTGTAACTCAGAATCTAGTCTGGTGAGCAGCTCAGAATCTAGTCCAGTGAGTACCTCAGAATCTACATCGGTGAGTAGTTCAGTATCTAGTCTGGTGAGTAGCTCAGAATCTAGTCCGGTGAGTAGCTCAGAATCTAGTCCGGTGAGTCGCTCAGAATCTAGTCTGGTGAGTAGCTCAGTATCGAGTCCGGTGAGTAGCTCAGAATCTAGTCTGGTGAGTAGCTCAGAATCTAGTCCGGTGAGTAGCTCAGAATGTATTCTGGTGAGTAGCTCAGAATCTAGTCCAGTGAGTACCTCAGAATCTACCTCGGTGAGTAGATCAGAATCCAGTCCGGTGAGTAGCTCAGAATCTAGTCTGGTGAGTAGCTCAGAATCTAGTCCAGTGAGTAGCTCAGAATCTAGTCCAGTGAGGACCTCAGAATCTACCTCGGTGAGTAGATCAGAATCTAGTCCAGTGAGTAGCTCAGCATCTAGTCCGGTAAGTAGCTCAGAATCTAGTACAGTGAGTAGCTCAGCATCTAGTCCGGTAAGTAGCTCAGAATCTACCTCGGTGAGTAGCTCAGAATCTACTCCGGTGAGTAGCTCAGAATCTAGTCCGGTGAGTAGATCAGAATCTAGTCCGGTGAGTCGCTCAGCATCTCGTCCGGTAAGTGGCTCAGAATTTATCTCGGTGAGTAGCTCAGAATCAACTCCGGTGAGTAGCTCAGATTCTAGTCCGGTGAGCAGCTCAGAATCTAGTCCGGTGAGTAGCTCAGTATCTAGTCCGGTGAGTAGCTCAGAATCTAGTCCGGTGAGTAGCTCAGAATCTAGTCCGGTGAGTAGCTCAGTATCTTTTCCGGATAGTAGCTCAGAATCTAGTCCGGTGAGTAGCTCAGAATCTACCCCGGTGAGTAGCTCCGAATCTATTCCGGTGAGTAGCTCAGAATCTAGTCCGGTAAGTAGCTCAGAATCTAGACCGGTGAATAGCTCAGAATCTATTTCGGTGAGTAGCTCAGAATCTAGTCCAGTGAGTAGCTCAGAATCTACCCCGGTGAGTAGCTCAGAATCTAGTCCGGTGAGTAGCTCAGAATCTAGTCCGGTGAGTAGCTCGGAATTAACTCCGGTGAGTAGCTCAGAATCTAGTCCGGTGAGTAGCTCATAATCTACCCCGGTGAGTAGCTCAGAATCTACTCCGGTGAGTAGCTCAGAATCTAGTCCGGTGAGTAGCTCAGAATCTAGTCCGATGCATAGCTCAGAATCTAGTCCGGTGAGTAGTTCAGAATCTACCCCGTTGAGTAGCTCAGAATCTAGACCAGTGAGTAGCTCAAAATCTAATCCGGTGAGTAGTTCAGAATTAGGTCTGGTCAGTAGCTCAGAATCTATTCCGGTGCCTAGCTCAGAATCTACCCCGGTGAGATGCTCAGAATCTACAATGGTGAGTCGCTCAGAATCTACCCCAGTGAGTACCTCAGAATCAAGCTCGGTGAGTAGCTCAGAATCTAGTCTGGTGAGTGGCACAGAATATAGTCCGGTGAGTAGCTCAGAATCTAGTCCGGTGAGTAGCTCAGAATCTAGTCTGGTGAGTAGCTCAGTATCGAGTCCGGTGAGTAGCTCAGAATCTAGTCTGGTGAGTCGCTCAGAATCTAGTCCAGTGAGTATCTCAGAATCTACCTCGGTGAGTAGATCAGAATCTAGTCTGGTGAGTAGCTCAGAATCTAGTCCGGTGAGTAGCTCAGAATCTAGTCCAGTGAGTAGCTCAGCATCTAGTCCGGTAAGTAGCTCAGAATCTACCTCGGTGAGTAGCTCAGAATCTACCCCGGTAAGTAGCTCAGAATTTATCTCGGTGAGTAGCTCAGAATCTAGTCCAGTGAGTAGCTCAGCATCTAGTCCGGTAAGTAGCTCAGAATCTACCTCGGTGAGTAGCTCAGAATCTAGTCCGGTGAGTAGCTCAGCATCTAGTCCGGTGAGTAGCTCAGAATCTAGTCCGGTGAGTAGCTCAGCATCTAGTCCGGTGAGTAGCTCAGAATCTACCTCGGTGAGTAGCTCAGAATCTAGTCCGGTGAGTAGCTCAGAATCTAGTCCGGTGAGTAGATCAGAATCTAGTAGGGTGAGTAGCTCAGCATCTAGTCCGGTGAGTAGCTCAGAATCTAGTCCGGTGAGTTGCTCAGAATCTAGTCTGGTGAGTCGCTCAGCATCTCGTCCGGTAAGTGGCTCAGAATTTATCTCGGTGAGTAGCTCAGAATCTACTCCGGTGAGTAGCTCAGATTCTAGTCCGGTGAGTAGCTCAGAATCTAGTCCGGTGAGTAGCTCAGTATCTAGTCCGGTGAGTAGCTCAGAATCTAGTCCTGTGAGAAGCTCAGAATCTAGTCCGGTGAGTAGTTCAGAATCTACCACGTTGAGTAGCTCAGAATCTAGACCAGTGAGTAGCTCAAAATCTAATCCGGTGAGTAGTTCAGAATTAGGTCTGGTCAGTAGCTCAGAATCTATTCCGGTGCCTAGCACAGAATCTACCCCGGTGAGATGCTCAGAATCTACAATGGTGAGTAGCTCAGAATCTACCCCAGTGAGTACCTCAGAATCTAGCTCGGTGAGTAGCTCAGAATCTAGTCTGGTGAGTGGCACAGAATATAGTCCGGTGAGTAGCTCAGAATCTAGTCCGGTGAGTAGCTCAGAATCTAGTCTGGTGAGTAGCTCAGTATCGAGTCCGGTGAGTAGCTCAGAATCTAGTCTGGTGAGTAGCTCAGAATCTAGTCCAGTGAGTATCTCAGAATCTACCTCGGTGAGTAGATTAGAATCTAGTCTGGTGAGTAGCTCAGAATCTAGTCCGGTGAGTAGCTCAGAATCTAGTCCAGTGAGTAGCTCAGCATCTAGTCCGGTAAGTAGCTCAGAATCTACCCCGGTAAGTAGCTCAGAATTTATCTCGGTGAGTAGCTCAGAATCTAGTCCGGTGAGTAGCTCAGAATCTAGTCCAGTGAGTAGCTCAGCATCTAGTCCGGTGAGTAGCTCAGAATCTAGTCTGGTGAGTAGCTCAGCATCTAGTCCGGTAAGTAGCTCAGAATTTATCTCGGTGAGTAGCTCAGAATCTACTCCGGTGAGTAGCTCAGAATCTAGTCCGGTGAGTAGCTCAGAATCTAGTCCGGTGAGTAGCTCAGTATCTAGTCCGGTGAGTAGCTCAGAATCTAGTCCTGTGAGTAGCTTAGTATCTAGTCCGGTGAGTAGCTCAGAATCTAGTCCGGTGAGTAGCTCAGAATCTAGTCCGGTGAGTAGCTCAGTATCTAGTCCGGTGAGTAGCTCAGAATCTAGTCCGGTGAGTAGCTCTGAATCTACCCCGGTGAGTAGCTCCGAATCTAGTCCGGTGAATAGCTCAGAATCTAGTCCGGTAAGTAGCTCAGAATCTAGACCGGTGAATAGCTCAGAATCTAGTCCGGTGAGTAGCTCAGAATCTAGTCCGGTGAGTAGCTCAGAATCTAGCCCGGTGAGTAGCTCAGAATCTAGAGCTGTGAGTAGCTCAGAATCTTGGCCAGTGAGTTGCTCAGAATCTAGACAGGTGAGTAGCTCAGAATCTAGTCCAGTGAGTAACTCAGCATCTAGTCCGGTAAGTAGCTCAGAATCTACTTCGGTGAGTAGCTCAGAATCTACTCCGGTGAGTAGCTCAGAATCTAGTCCGGTGAGTAGCTCAGAATCTAGTCCGGTGAGTAGCTCAGAATCTAGTCCAGTGAGTAGCTCAGCATCTAGTCCGGTGAGTAGCTCAGAATCTAGTCTGGTGAGTAGCTCAGAATCTAGTCCGGTGTGTAACTCAGAATCTAGTCCGGTGAGTAGCTCAGAATATAGTCCGGTGAGTAGCTCAGTATCTTTTCCGGTGAGTAGCTCAGAATCTAGTCCGGTGAGTAGCTCAGAATCTACCCCGGTGAGTAGCTCCGAATCTATTCCGGTGAGTAGCTCAGAATCTAGTCCGGTAAGTAGCTCAGAATCTAGCCCGGTGAGTAGCTCAGAATCTAGACCGGTGAATAGCTCAGAATCTATTCCGGTGAGTAGCTCAGAATCTAGTCCAGTGAGTAGCTCAGAATGTACCCCGGTGAGTAGCTCAGAATCTAGTCCGGTGAGTCGCTCGGAATTAACTCCGGTGAGTAGCTCAGAATCTAGTCCGGTGAGTAGCTCATAATCTACCCCGGTGAGTAGCTCAGAATCTACTCCGGTGAGTAGCTCAGAATCTAGTCCAGTGAGTAGCTCAGAATCTAGTCCGGTGCATAGCTCAGAATCTAGTCCGGTGAGTAGCTCAGAATCTAGTCCGTTGAGTAGTTCAGAATCTACCACGTTGAGTAGCTCAGAATCTAGACCAGTGAGTAGCTCAAAATCTAATCCGGTGAGTAGTTCAGAATTAGGTCTGGTCAGTAGCTCAGAATCTATTCCGGTGCCTAGCACAGAATCTACCCCGGTGAGATGCTCAGAATCTACAATGGTGAGTAGCTCAGAATCTACCCCAGTGAGTACCTCAGAATCTAGCTCGGTGAGTAGCTCAGAATCTAGTCTGGTGAGTGGCACAGAATATAGTCCGGTGAGTAGCTCAGAATCTAGTCCGGTGAGTAGCTCAGAATCTAGTCTGGTGAGTAGCTCAGTATCGAGTCCGGTGAGTAGCTCAGAATCTAGTCTGGTGAGTAGCTCAGAATCTAGTCCAGTGAGTATCTCAGAATCTACCTCGGTGAGTAGATTAGAATCTAGTCTGGTGAGTAGCTCAGAATCTAGTCCGGTGAGTAGCTCAGAATCTAGTCCAGTGAGTAGCTCAGCATCTAGTCCGGTAAGTAGCTCAGAATCTACCCCGGTAAGTAGCTCAGAATTTATTTGGTGAGTAGCTCAGAATCTAGTCCGGTGAGTAGCTCAGAATCTAGTCCAGTGAGTAGCTCAGCATCTAGTCCGGTGAGTAGCTCAGAATCTAGTCTGGTGAGTAGCTCAGCATCTAGTCCGGTAAGTAGCTCAGAATTTATCTCGGTGAGTAGCTCAGAATCTACTCCGGTGAGTAGCTCAGAATCTAGTCCGGTGAGTAGCTCAGAATCTAGTCCGGTGAGTAGCTCAGTATCTAGTCCGGTGAGTAGCTCAGAATCTAGTCCTGTGAGTAGCTTAGTATCTAGTCCGGTGAGTAGCTCAGAATCTAGTCCGGTGAGTAGCTCAGAATCTAGTCCGGTGAGTAGCTCAGTATCTAGTCCGGTGAGTAGCTCAGAATCTAGTCCGGTGAGTAGCTCTGAATCTACCCCGGTGAGTAGCTCCGAATCTAGTCCGGTGAATAGCTCAGAATCTAGTCCGGTAAGTAGCTCAGAATCTAGACCGGTGAATAGCTCAGAATCTAGTCCGGTGAGTAGCTCAGAATCTAGTCCGGTGAGTAGCTCAGAATCTAGCCCGGTGAGTAGCTCAGAATCTAGAGCTGTGAGTAGCTCAGAATCTTGGCCAGTGAGTTGCTCAGAATCTAGACAGGTGAGTAGCTCAGAATCTAGTCCAGTGAGTAACTCAGCATCTAGTCCGGTAAGTAGCTCAGAATCTACTTCGATGAGTAGCTCAGAATCTACTCCGGTGAGTAGCTCAGAATCTAGTCCGGTGAGTAGCTCAGAATCTAGTCCGGTGAGTAGCTCAGAATCTAGTCCAGTGAGTAGCTCAGCATCTAGTCCGGTGAGTAGCTCAGAATCTAGTCTGGTGAGTAGCTCAGAATCTAGTCCGGTGTGTAACTCAGAATCTAGTCTGGTGAGCAGCTCAGAATCTAGTCCAGTGAGTACCTCAGAATCTACCTCGGTGAGTAGCTCAGTATCTAGTCTGGTGAGTAGCTCAGAATCTAGTCCGGTGAGTAGCTCAGAATCTAGTCCAGTCAGTAGCTCAGCATCTAGTCCGGTAAGTAGCTCAGAATCTGCCTCGGTGAGTAGCTCAGAATCTACTCCGGTGAGTAGCTCAGAATCTAGTCCGGTGAGTAGCTCAGAATCTAGTCCGGTGAGTAGCTCAGAATCTGGTCCAGTGAGTAGCTCAGAATCTAACCCGGTGAGTAGCTCAGAAGCTAGTCCGGTGAGTAGCTCAGAATCTAGTCCGGTGAGTAGCTCAGAATCTAGTCCAGTGTGTAGCTCAGAATCTAGTCCGGTGAGTAGCTCAGAATCTAGACCGGTGAGTAGCACAGAATCTAGTCCAGTGAGTAGCTCAGCATCTAGTCCGGTGAGTAGCTCAGAATCTAGTCTGGTGAGTAGCTCAGCATCTAGTCCGGTAAGTAGCTCAGAATTTATCTCGGTGAGTAGCTCAGAATCTACTCCGGTGAGTAGCTCAGAATCTAGTCCGGTGAGTAGCTCAGAATCTAGTCCGGTGAGTAGCTCAGTATCTAGTCCGGTGAGTAGCTCAGAATCTAGTCCTGTGAGTAGCTTAGTATCTAGTCCGGTGAGTAGCTCAGAATCTAGTCCGGTGAGTAGCTCTGAATCTACCCCGGTGAGTAGCTCCGAATCTAGTCCGGTGAATAGCTCAGAATCTAGTCCGGTAAGTAGCTCAGAATCTAGACCGGTGAATAGCTCAGAATCTAGTCCGGTGAGTAGCTCAGAATCTAGTCCGGTGAGTAGCTCAGAATCTAGCCCGGTGAGTAGCTCAGAATCTAGAGCTGTGAGTAGCTCAGAATCTTGGCCAGTGAGTTGCTCAGAATCTAGACAGGTGAGTAGCTCAGAATCTAGTCCAGTGAGTAACTCAGCATCTAGTCCGGTAAGTAGCTCAGAATCTACTTCGGTGAGTAGCTCAGAATCTACTCCGGTGAGTAGCTCAGAATCTAGTCCGGTGAGTAGCTCAGAATCTAGTCCGGTGAGTAGCTCAGAATCTAGTCCAGTGAGTAGCTCAGCATCTAGTCCGGTGAGTAGCTCAGAATCTAGTCTGGTGAGTAGCTCAGAATCTAGTCCGGTGTGTAACTCAGAATCTAGTCTGGTGAGCAGCTCAGAATCTAGTCCAGTGAGTACCTCAGAATCTACCTCGGTGAGTAGCTCAGTATCTAGTCTGGTGAGTAGCTCAGAATCTAGTCCGGTGAGTAGCTCAGAATCTAGTCCAGTCAGTAGCTCAGCATCTAGTCCGGTAAGTAGCTCAGAATCTGCCTCGGTGAGTAGCTCAGAATCTACTCCGGTGAGTAGCTCAGAATCTAGTCCGGTGAGTAGCTCAGAATCTAGTCCGGTGAGTAGCTCAGAATCTGGTCCAGTGAGGAGCTCAGAATCTAACCCGGTGAGTAGCTCAGAAGCTAGTCCGGTGAGTAGCTCAGAATCTAGTCCGGTGAGTAGCTCAGAATCTAGTCCAGTGTGTAGCTCAGAATCTAGTCCGGTGAGTAGCTCAGAATCTAGACCGGTGAGTAGCACAGAATCTAGTCCAGTGAGTTGCTCAGAATCTAGTCCAGTGAGAAGCTCAGCATCTAGTCCGGTGAGTAGCTCAGAATCTAGTCTGGTGAGTAGCTCAGCATCTAGTCCGGTAAGTAGCTCAGAATTTATCTCGGTGAGTAGCTCAGAATCTAGTCCGGTGAGTAGCTCAGAATCTAGTCCGGTGAGTAGCTCAGAATCTAGTCCGGTGAGTAGCTCAGTATCTAGTCCGGTGAGTACCTCAGAATCTAGTCCGGTGAGTAGCTCTGAATCTACCCCGGTGAGTTGCTCCGAATCTAGTCCGGTGAGTAGCTCAGAATCTAGTCCGGTAAGTAGCTCAGAATCTAGCCCGGTGAATAGCTCAGAATCTAGTCCGGTAAGTAGCTCAGAATCTAGACCGGTGAATAGCTCAGAATCTAGTCCGGTGAGTAGCTCAGAATCTAGTCCGGTGAGTAGCTCAGAATCTAGAGCTGTGAGTAGCTCAGAATCTTGGCCAGTGAGTTGCTCAGAATCTAGACAGGTGAGTAGCTCAGAATCTAGTCCAGTGAGTATCTCAGCATCTAGTCCGGTAAGTAGCTCAGAATCTACTTCGGTGAGTAGCTCAGAATCTACTCCGGTGAGTAGCTCAGAATCTAGTCCGGTGAGTAGCTCAGAATCTAGTCCGGTGAGTAGCTCAGAATCTAGTCCGGTGAGTAGCTCAGAATCTAGTCTGTTGAGTAGCTCAGAATCTAGTCCGGTGTGTAACTCAGAATCTAGTCTGGTGAGCAGCTCAGAATCTAGTCCAGTGAGTACCTCAGAATCTGCCTCGGTGAGTAGCTCAGAATCTATCCCGGTGTGTAGCTCAGAATCTAGACCGGTGAGTAGCTCAGAATCTAGCCCGGTGAGTAGCTCAGCATCTAGTCCGGTAAGTAGCTCAGAATCTGCCTCGGTGAGTAGCTCAGAATCTAGTCCGGTGAGTAGCTCAGAATCTGGTCCAGTGAGTAGCTCAGAATCTAACCCGGTGAGTAGCTCAGAATCTAGTCCGGTGAGTAGCTCAGAATCTAGTCCGGTGAGTAGCTCAGAATCTAGTCCAGTGTGTAGCTCAGAATCTAGTCCGGTGAGTAGCTCGGAATCTAGACCGGTGAGTAGCACAGAATCTAGTCCAGTGAGTTGCTCAAAATCTACTCCGGTGAGTAGCTCAGAATCTAGTCCGGTGAGTAGCTCAGAATCTAGTCCGGTGAGTAGCTCAGAATCTAGTCCAGTGAGTAGCTCAGCATCTAGTCCGGTGAGTAGCTCAGAATCTAGTCTGGTGAGTAGCTCAGAATCTAGTCCGGTGTGTAACTCAGAATCTAGTCTGGTGAGCAGCTCAGAATCTAGTCCAGTAAGTACCTCAGAATCTACCTCGGTGAGTAGCTCATTATCTAGTCTGGTGAGTAGCTCAGAATCTAGTCCGGTGAGTAGCTCAGAATCTAGTCCAGTCAGTAGCTCAGCATCTAGTCCGGTGAGTAGCTCAGAATCTGGTCCAGTGTGTAGCTCAGAATCTACCTCGGTGAGTAGCTCAGAATCTACTCCGGTGAGTAGCTCAGAATCTAGTCCAGTGAGTAGCTCAGAATCTAACCCGGTGAGTAGCTCAGAATCTAGTCCGGTGAGTAGCTCAGAATCTAGTCCGGTGAGTAGCTCAGAATCTAGTCCAGTGTGTAGCTCAGAATCTAGTCCGGTGAGTAGCTCAGAATCTAGACCGCTGAGTAGCACAGAATCTAGTCCAGTGAGTTGCTCAAAATCTACCCCGGTGCATAGCTCAGAATCTAGTCCGGTGAGTAGCTCAGAATCTAGTCCGGTGAGTAGCTCAGAATCTAGTCCGGTGAGTAGCTCAGAATCTAGTCTGGTGAGTAGCTCAGCATCTAGTCCGGTGTGTAGCTCAGAATCAACCGTGGTGAGTAGCTCAGAATCTATCCCAGTGAGTAGCTCAGAATCTACTCCGGTTAGTAGCTCAGTATCTAGTCCGGTGCCTAAATCAGAATCTAGTCCGGTGAGTAGCTCAGAATCTAATCCGGTGAGGAGTTCAGAATCTAGTCCAGTGAGTAGCTCAGAATCTACCTCCGGTGAGTAGCTCAAAATCTAATCCAGTGAGTAGTTCAGAATTACGTCTGGTGTGTAGCTCAGAATCTATTCCGGTGCCTAGTTCAGAATCTACCCCGGCGAGATGCTCAGAATCTACCGTGGTGAGTAGCTCAGAATCTACCGTGGTGAGTAGCTCAGAATCTAACCCAGTGAGTAGCTCAGAATCTACTCCGGTTAGTAGCTCAGTATCTAGTCCGATGCCTAAATCAGAATCTAGTCCAGTGTGTAGCTCAGAATCTAGTCCGGTGCCTAGCTCAGAATCTAGTCCTCTGAGTAGCTCAGAATCTAGTCCGGTGAGTAGTTCAGAATCTACCTCCGGTGAGCAGCTCAAAATCTAATCCAGTGTGTAGCTCAGAATTAGGTCTGGTGAGTAGCTCAGAATCTATTCCGGTGCCTAGCTCAGAATCTACCCCGGTGAGATGCACAGAATCTACCATGGTGAGTAGCTCAGAATCTACCCCAGTGAGTACCTCAGAATCTACCTCGGTGAGTAGCTCAGAATCTAGTCTGGTGAGTAGCTCAGAATCTAGTCCGGTGAGTAGCTCAGAATATTGTCCAGTGAGTAGCTCAGCATCTAGTCCGGTAAGTAGCTCAGAATCTACTTCGGTGAGTAGCTCAGAATCTACTCCGGTGAGTGGCTCAGAATCTACTCCGGTGAGTGGCTCAGAATCTAGCCCGGTGAGTAGCTCAGAATCTAGTCCGGTGAGTAGCTCAGGATCTAGTCCGGTGAGTAGCTCAGAATCTAGTCTGGTGAGTAGCTCAGAATCTAGTCCAGTGAGTACCTCAGAATCTACCTCGGTGAGTAGCTCAGAATCTAGTCTGGTGAGTAGCTCAGAATCTAGTCCGGTGAGTAGCTCAGAATCTAGTCCAGTGAGTAGCTCAGCATCTAGTCCGGTAAGTAGCTCAGAATCTACCTCGGTGAGTAGCTCAGAATCTACTCCGGTGAGTAGCTCAGAATCTAGTCCGGTGAGTAGCTCAGAATCTAGTCCGGTGAGTAGCTCAGAACCTAGTCCGGTGAGTAGCTCAGAATCTACTCCGGTGAGTAGCTCAGCATCTAGTCCGGTGAGTAGCTCAGAATCTAGTCTGGTGACTACCTCAGCATCTAGCCCGGTGAGTAGCTCAGAATCTAGTCTGGTGACTACCTCAGAATCTACTCCGTTGAGTAGCTCAGAATCTAGTCTGGTGAGTAGCTCAGAATCTAGTCCAGTGAGTAGCTCAGCATCTAGTCCGGTAAGTAGCTCAGAATCTACCTCGGTGAGTAGCTCAGAATCTACTCCGGTGAGTAGCTCAGAATCTAGTCCGGGGAGTAGCTCAGAATCTACTCCGGTGAGTAGCTCAGAATCTAGTCCGGTGAGTAGCTCAGAATCTAGTCCGGTGCATAGCTCAGAATCTAGTCCGGTGAGTAGCTCAGAATCTAGTCCGGTGAGTAGTTCAGAATCTACCCCGGTGAGTAGCTCAGAATCTAGACCAGTGAGTAGTTCAGAATCTACCCCGGTGAGATGCTCAGAATCTACAATGGTGAGTAGCTCAGAATCTAGTCCGGTGAGTAGCTCAGAATCTACCGTGGTGAGTAGCTCAGAATCTAATCTGGTGTGTAGCTCAGAATCTAACGTGGTGAGTAGCTCAGAATCTACCCCAGTGAGTACCTCAGAATCAAGCTCGGTGAGTAGCTCAGAATCTAGTCTGGTGAGTGGCACAGAATATAGTCCGGTGAGTAGCTCAGAATCTAGTCCGGTGAGTAGCTCAGAATCTAGTCTGATGAGTAGCTCAGTATCGAGTCCGGTGAGTAGCTCAGAATCTAGTCTGGTGAGTAGCTCAGAATCTAGTCCAGTGAGTATCTCAGAATGTACCTCGGTGAGTAGATCAGAATCTAGTCTGGTGAGTAGCTCAGAATCTAGTCCGGTGAGTAGCTCAGAATCTAGTCCGGTGAGTAGCTCAGAATCTAGTCCAGTGAGTAGCTCAGCATCTAGTCTGGTGAGCAGATCAGAATCTAGTCCGGTGAGTAGCTCAGAATCTAGTCCGGTGAGTAGCTCAGAATCTAGTCCAGTGAGTAGCTCAGTATCTAGTCTGGTGAGTAGCTCAGAATCTAGTCCGGGGAGTAGCTCAGAATCTAGTCTGGTGAGTAGCTCAGCATCTAGTCCGGTGTGTAGCTCAGAATCAACCGTGGTGAGTAGCTCAGAATCTACCCCAGTGAGTAGCTCAGAATCTACTCCGGTTAGTAGCTCAGTATCTAGTCCGGTGCCTAAATCAGAATCTAGTCCGGTGAGTAGCTCAGAATCTAATCCGGTGAGGAGTTCAGAATTACGTCTGGTGTGTAGCTCAGAATCTATTCCGGTGCCTAGTTCAGAATCTACCCCGCCGAGATGCTCAGAATCTACCGTGGTGAGTAGCTCAGAATCTACCGTGGTGAGTAGCTCAGAATCTACCCCAGTGAGTAGCTCAGAATCTACTCCGGTTAGTAGCTCAGTATCTAGTCCGATTCCTAAATCAGAATCTAGTCCAGTGTGTAGCTCAGAATCTAGTCCGGTGCCTAGCTCAGAATCTAGTCCTCTGAGTAGCTCAGAATCTAGTCCGGTGAGTAGTTCAGAATCTACCTCCGGTGAGTAGCTCAAAATCTAATCCAGTGTGTAGCTCAGAATTAGGTCTGGTGAGTAGCTCAGAATCTATTCCGGTGCCTAGCTCAGAATCTACCCCGGTGAGATGCTCAGAATCTACCATGGTGAGTAGCTCAGAATCTACCCCAGTGAGTACCTCAGAATCTACCTCGGTGAGTAGCTCAGAATCTAGTCTGGTGAGTAGCTCAGAATCTAGTCCGGTGAGTAGCTCAGAATATTGTCCAGTGAGTAGCTCAGCATCTAGTCCGGTAAGTAGCTCAGAATCTACTTCGGTGAGTAGCTCAGAATCTACTCCGGTGAGTGGCTCAGAATCTACTCCGGTGAGTGGCTCAGAATCTAGTCCGGTGAGTAGCTCAGAATCTAGTCCGGTGAGTAGCTCAGGATCTAGTCCGGTGAGTAGCTCAGAATCTAGTCTGGTGAGTAGCTCAGAATCTAGTCCAGTGAGT
This sequence comes from Scyliorhinus torazame, assembly GCF_047496885.1. Taxonomy (NCBI): domain Eukaryota; kingdom Metazoa; phylum Chordata; class Chondrichthyes; order Carcharhiniformes; family Scyliorhinidae; genus Scyliorhinus; species Scyliorhinus torazame. The sequence goes on along the minus strand of NC_092707.1, from coordinate 424,856,697 downwards.
ACCTCAGAATCTACCTCGGTGAGTAGCTCAGAATCTAGTCTGGTGAGTAGCTCAGAATCTAGTCCGGTGAGTAGCTCAGAATCTAGTCCAGTGAGTAGCTCAGCATCTAGTCCGGTAAGTAGCTCAGAATCTACCTCGGTGAGTAGCTCAGAATCTACTCCGGTGAGTAGCTCAGAATCTAGTCCGGTGAGTAGCTCAGAATCTAGTCCGGTGAGTAGCTCAGAACCTAGTCCGGTGAGTAGCTCAGAATCTACTCCGGTGAGTAGCTCAGCATCTAGTCCGGTGAGTAGCTCAGAATCTAGTCTGGTGACTACCTCAGCATCTAGCCCGTTGAGTAGCTCAGAATCTAGTCTGGTGACTACCTCAGAATCTACTCCGTTGAGTAGCTCAGAATCCAGTCCGGTGAGTAGTTCAGAATCTACCCCGGGGAGTAGCTCAGAATCTACTCCGGTGAGTAGCTCCGATATCTAGTCCGTTGAGTAGCTCAGAATCTAGTCCGGTGCATAGCTCAGAATCTAGTCCGGTGAGTAGCTCAGAATCTAATCCGGTGAGTAGTTCAGAATCTACCCCGGTGAGTAGCTCAGAATCTAGACCAGTGAGTATTTCAGAATCTACCCCTGTGAGTAGCTCAGAATCTAGTCCGGTGAGTAGCTCAGAATCTATTCCGGTGCCTGGCTCAGAATCTACCCCGGTGAGATGCTCAGAATCTACAATGGTGAGTAGCTCAGAATCTACCCCAGTGAGTACCTCAGAATCTAGCTCGGTGAGTAGCTCAGAATCTAGTCTGGTGAGTAGCACAGAATATAGTCCGGTGAGTAGCTCAGGATCTAGTCCGTTGAGTAGCTCAGAATCTAGTCCGGTGAGTAGTTCAGAATCTACCCCGGTGCATAGCTCAGAATCTAGTCCGGTGAGTAGCTCAGAATCTAGTCCGGTGAGTAGCTCAGAATCTAGTCCGGTGAGTAGCTCAGAATCTAGTCTGGTGAGTAGCTCAGCATCTAGTCCGGTGTGTAGCTCAGAATCAACCGTGGTGAGTAGCTCAGAATCTACCCCAGTGAGTAGCTCAGAATCTACTCCGGTTAGTAGCTCAGTATCTAGTCCGGTGAGTAGCTCAGAATCTAATCCGGTGAGGAGTTCAGAATTACGTCTGGTGTGTAGCTCAGAATCTATTCCGGTGCCTAGTTCAGAATCTACCCCGGCGAGATGCTCAGAATCTACCGTGGTGAGTAGCTCAGAATCTACCGTGGTGAGTAGCTCAGAATCTACCCCAGTGAGTAGCTCAGAATCTACTCCGGTTAGTAGCTCAGTATCTAGTCCGATGCCTAAATCAGAATCTAGTCCGGTGAGTAGCTCAGAATCTAGTCCAGTGTGTAGCTCAGAATCTAGTCCGGTGAGTAGCTCGGAATCTAGACCGGTGAGTAGCACAGAATCTAGTCCAGTGAGTTGCTCAAAATCTACTCCGGTGAGTAGCTCAGAATCTAGTCCGGTGAGTAGCTCAGAATCTAGTCCGGTGAGTAGCTCAGAATCTAGTCCAGTGAGTAGCTCAGCATCTAGTCCGGTGAGTAGCTCAGAATCTAGTCTGGTGAGTAGCTCAGAATCTAGTCCGGTGAGTAGCTCCGAATCTAGTCCAGTGAGTAGCTCAGCATCTAGTCCGGTAAGTAGCTCAGAATCTACCTCGGTGAGTAGCTCAGAATCTACTCCGGTGAGTGGCTCAGTATCTAGTCCGGTGAGTAGCTCAGAATCTAGTCCGGTGAGTAGCTCAGAATCTAGTCCAGTGAGTAGCTCAGCATCTAGTCCGGTGAGTAGCTCAGAATCTAGTCTGGTGAGTAGCTCAGAATCTAGTCCAGTGAGTACCTCAGAATGTACCTCGGTGAGTAGATCAGAATCTAGTCCGTGAGTAGCTCAAAATCTACCTCGGTGAGTAGCTCAGAATCTACTCCGGTGAGTAGCTCAGAATCTAGACCGGTGAGTAGCACAGAATCTAGTCCAGTGAGTTGCTCAGAATCTACTCCGGTGAGTAGCTCAGAATCTACTCCGGTGAGTAGCTCAGAATTAAGTCCGGTGAGTAGCTCAGAAACTAGTCCGGTGAGTAGCTCAGAATCAAGTCCGGTGAGTAGCTCAGAATCTAGTCTGGTGAGTAGCTCAGAATCTAGTCCGGTGTGTAACTCAGAATCTAGTCTGGTGAGCAGCTCAGAATCTAGTCCAGTGAGTACCTCAGAATCTACCTCGGTGAGTAGCTCAGTATCTAGTCTGGTGAGTAGCTCAGAATCTAGTCCGGTGAGTAGCTCAGAATCTAGTCCAGTCAGTAGCTCAGCATCTAGTCCGGTGAGTAGCTCAGAATCTGGTCCAGTGTGTAGCTCAGAATCTACCTCGGTGAGTAGCTCAGAATCTACTCCGGTGAGTAGCTCAGAATCTAGTCCGGTGAGTAGCTCAGAATCTAGTCCGGTGAGTAGCTCAGAATCTGGTCCAGTGAGTAGCTCAGAATCTAACCCGGTGAGTAGCTCAGAATCTAGTCTGGTGAGTAGCTCAGAATCTAGTCCGGTGAGTAGCTCAGAATCTAGTCCAGTGTGTAGCTCAGAATCTAGTCCGGTGAGTAGCTCAGAATCTAGACCGCTGAGTAGCTCAGAATTTAGTCCGGTGAATAGCTCAGAATCTAGTCCGGTGAGTAGCTCAGAATCTAGTCCGGTGAGTAGCTCAGGATCTAGTCCGTTGAGTAGCTCAGAATCTAGTCCGGTGAGTAGCTCAGAATCTAGTCCGGTGAGTAGCTCAGAATCTAGTCTGGTGAGTAGCTCAGCATCTAGTCCGGTGTGTAGCTCAGAATCAACCGTGGTGAGTAGCTCAGAATCTATCCCAGTGAGTAGCTCAGATTCTACTCCGGTTAGTAGCTCAGTATCTAGTCCGGTGCCTTAATCAGAATCTAGTCCGGTGAGTAGCTCAGAATCTAATCCGGTGAGGAGTTCAGAATCTAGTCCAGTGAGTAGCTCAGAATCTACCTCCGGTGAGTAGCTCAAAATCTAATCCAGTGAGTAGTTCAGAATTACGTCTGGTGTGTAGCTCAGAATCTATTCCGGTGCCTAGTTCAGAATCTACCCCGGCGAGATGCTCAGAATCTACCGTGGTGAGTAGCTCAGAATCTACCGTGGTGAGTAGCTCAGAATCTACCCCAGTGAGTAGCTCAGAATCTACTCCGGTTAGTAGCTCAGTATCTAGTCCGATGCCTAAATCAGAATCTAGTCCAGTGTGTAGCTCAGAATCTAGTCCGGTGCCTAGCTCAGAATCTAGTCCTCTGAGTAGCTCAGAATCTAGTCCGGTGAGTAGTTCAGAATCTACCTCCGGTGAGAAGCTCAAAATCTAATCCAGTGTGTAGCTCAGAATTAGGTCTGGTGAGTAGCTCACAATCTATTCCGGTGCCTAGCTCAGAATCTACCCCGGTGAGATGCACAGAATCTACCATGGTGAGTAGCTCAGAATCTACCCCAGTGAGTACCTCAGAATCTACCTCGGTGAGTAGCTCAGAATCTAGTCTGGTGAGTAGCTCAGAATCTAGTCCGGTGAGTAGCTCAGAATATTGTCCAGTGAGTAGCTCAGCATCTAGTCCGGTAAGTAGCTCAGAATCTACTTCGGTGAGTAGCTCAGAATCTACTCCGGTGAGTGGCTCAGAATCTACTCCGGTGAGTGGCTCAGAATCTAGTCCGGTGAGTAGCTCAGAATCTAGTCCGGTGAGTAGCTCAGGATCTAGTCCGGTGAGTAGCTCAGAATCTAGTCTGGTGAGTAGCTCAGAATCTAGTCCAGTGAGTACCTCAGAATCTACCTCGGTGAGTAGCTCAGAATCTAGTCTGGTGAGTAGCTCAGAATCTAGTCCGGTGAGTAGCTCAGAATCTAGTCCAGTGAGTAGCTCAGCATCTAGTCCGGTAAGTAGCTCAGAATCTACCTCGGTGAGTAGCTCAGAATCTACTCCGGTGAGTAGCTCAGAATCTAGTCCGGTGAGTAGCTCAGAATCTAGTCCGGTGAGTAGCTCAGAACCTAGTCCGGTGAGTAGCTCAGAATCTACTCCGGTGAGTAACTCAGCATCTAGTCCGGTGAGTAGCTCAGAATCTAGTCTGGTGACTACCTCAGCATCTAGCCCGGTGAGTAGCTCAGAATCTAGTCTGGTGACTACCTCAGAATCTACTCCGTTGAGTAGCTCAGAATCCAGTCCGGTGAGTAGTTCAGAATCTACCCCGGGGAGTAGTTCAGAATCTACTCCGGTGAGTAGCTCAGAATCTAGTCCGGTGAGTAGCTCAGAATCTAGTCCGGTGCATAGCTCAGAATCTAGTCCGGTGAGTAGCTCAGAATCTAGTCCGGTGAGTAGTTCAGAATCTACCCCGGTGAGTAGCTCAGAATCTAGACCAGTGAGTAGCTCAGAATCTACCCCGGTGAGATGCTCAGAATCTACAATGGTGAGTAGCTCAGAATCTACCCCAGTGAGTACCTCAGAATCTAGCTCGGTGAGTAGCTCAGAATCTAGTCTGGTGAGTGGCACAGAATATAGTCCGGTGAGTAGCTCAGAATCTAGTCCGGTGAGTAGCTCAGAATCTAGTCTGGTGAGTAGCTCAGTATCGAGTCCGGTGAGTAGCTCAGAATCTAGTCTGGTGAGTAGCTCAGAATCTAGTCCAGTGAGTATCTCAGAATCTACCTCGGTGAGTAGATCAGAATCTAGTCTGGTGAGTAGCTCAGAATCTAGTCCTGTGAGTAGCTCAGAATCTAGTCCGGTGAGTAGCTCAGAATCTAGTCCAGTGAGTAGCTCAGCATCTAGTCTGGTGAGTAGATCAGAATCTAGTCCGGTGAGTAGCTCAGAATCTAGTCCGGTGAGTAGCTCAGAATCTAGTCCGGTGAGTAGCTCAGAATCTAGTCCAGTCAGTAGCTCAGCATCTAGTCCGGTGAGTAGCTCAGAATCTAGACCGGTGAGTAGCTCAGAATCTAGTCCAGTCAGTAGCTCAGCATCTAGTCCGGTAAGTAGCTCAGAATCTGCCTCGGTGAGTAGCTCAGAATCTAGTCCGGTGAGTAGCTCAGAATCTAGTCCGGTGAGTAGCTCAGAATCTAGTCCAGTCAGTAGCTCAGCATCTAGTCCGGTAAGTAGCTCAGAATCTGCCTCGGTGAGTAGCTCAGAATCTAGTCCGGTGAGTAGCTCAGAATCTGGTCCAGTGAGTAGCTCAGAATCTAACCCGGTGAGTATCTCAGAATCTAGTCCGGTGAGTAGCTCAGAATCTAGTCCGGTGAGTAGCTCAGAATCTAGTCCAGTGTGTAGCTCAGAATCTAGTCCGGTGAGTAGCTCAGAATCTAGACCGGTGAGTAGCACAGAATCTAGTCCAGTGAGTTGCTCAAAATCTACTCCGGTGAGTAGCTCAGAATCTAGTCCGGTGAGTAGCTCAGAATCTAGTCCGGTGAGTAGCTCAGAATCTAGTCCAGTGAGTAGCTCAGCATCTAGTCCGGTGAGTAGCTCAGAATCTAGTCTGGTGAGTAGCTCAGAATCTAGTCCGGTGTGTAACTCAGAATCTAGTCTGGTGAGCAGCTCAGAATCTAGTCCAGTGAGTAGCTCAGCATCTAGTCTGGTAAGTAGCTCAGAATCTAGTCCGGTGAGTAGCTCAGAATCTAGTCCAGTGAGTAGCTCAGCATCTAGTCCGGTAAGTAGCTCAGAATCTACCTCGGTGAGTAGCTCAGAATCTACTCCGGTGAGTAGCTCAGAATCTAGTCCGGTGAGAAGCTCAGAATCTGGTCCAGTGAGTAGCTCAGAATCTAACCCGGTGAGTAGCTCAGAATCTAGTCCGGTGAGTAGCTCAGAATCTAGTCCGGTGAGTAGCTCAGAATCTAGACCGGTGAGGAGCACAGAATCTAGTCCAGTGAGTTGCTCAAAATCTACTCCAGTGAGTAGCTCAGAATCTAGTCCGGTGAGTAGCTCAGAATCTAGACCGGTGAGTAGCTCAGAATCTAGTCCGGTGAGTAGCTCAGAATCTAGACCGGTGAGTAGCACAGAATCTAGTCCAGTGAGTTGCTCAAAATCTACTCCAGTGAGTAGCTCAGAATCTAGTCCGGTGAGTAGCTCAGAATCTACCCCGGTGAGTAGCTCAGGATCTAGTCCATTGAGTAGCTCAGAATCTAGTCCGGTGAGTAGTTCAGAATCTAGTCCGGTGAGTAGCTCAGAATCTAGTCCGGTGAGTAGCTCAGAATCTAGTCTGGTGAGTAGCTCAGCATCTAGTCCGGTGTGTAGCTCAGAATCAACCGTGGTGAGTAGCTAAGAATCTACCCCAGTGAGTAGCTCAGAATCTACTCCGGTTAGTAGCTCAGTATCTAGTCCGGTGCCTAAATCAGAATCTAGTCCGGTGAGTAGCTCAGAATCTAATCCGGTGAGGAGTTCAGAATTACGTCTGGTGTGTAGCTCAGAATCTATTCCGGTGCCTAGTTCAGAATCTACCCCGGCGAGATGCTCAGAATCTACCGTGGTGAGTAGCTCAGAATCTACCATGGTGAGTAGCTCAGAATCTACCCCAGTGAGTAGCTCAGAATCTACTCCGGTTAGTAGCTCAGTATCTAGTCCGATGCCTAAATCAGAATCTAGTCCAGTGTGTAGCTCAGTATCTAGTCCGGTGCCTAGCTCAGAATCTAGTCCTCTGAGTAGCTCAGAATCTAGTCCGGTGAGTAGTTCAGAATCTAACTCCGGTGAGTAGCTCAAAATCTAATCCAGTGTGTAGCTCAGAATTAGGTCTGGTGAGTAGCTCAGAATCTATTCCGGTGCCTAGCTCAGAATCTACTCCGGTGAGATGCTCAGAATCTACCATGGTGAGTAGCTCAGAATCTACCCCAGTGAGTAGCTCAGAATCTACTCCGGTGAGTGGCTCAGAATCTACTCCGGTGAATGGCTCAGAATCTAGTCCGGTGAGTAGCTCAGAATCTAGTCCGGTGAGTAGCTCAGGATCTAGTCCGGTGAGTAGCTCAGAATCTAGTCTGGTGAGTAGCTCAGAGTCTAGTCCAGTGAGTACCTCAGAATCTACCTCGGTGAGTAGCTCAGAATCTAGTCTGGTGAGTAGCTCAGAATCTAGTCCGGTGAGTAGCTCAGAATCTAGTCCAGTGAGTAGCTCAGCATCTAGTCCGGTAAGTAGCTCAGAATCTACCTCGGTGAGTAGCTCAGAATCTACTCCGGTGAGTAGCTCAGAATCTAGTCCGGTGAGTAGCTCAGAATCTAGTCCGGTGAGTAGCTCAGAACCTAGTCCGGTGAGTAGCTCAGTATCTACTCCGGTGAGTAGCTCAGCATCTAGTCCGGTGAGTAGCTCAGAATCTAGTCTGGTGACTACCTCCGCATCTAGCCCGGTGAGTAGCTCAGAATCTAGCCTGGTGACTACCTCAGAATCTACTCCGTTGAGTAGCTCAGAATCCAGTCCGGTGAGTAGTTCAGAATCTACCCCGGGGAGTAGCTCAGAATCTACTCCGGTGAGTAGCTCCGATATCTAGTCCGGTGAGTAGCTCAGAATCTAGTCCGGTGCATAGCTCAGAATCTAGTCCGGTGAGTAGCTCAGAATCTAGTCCGGTGAGTAGTTCAGAATCTACCCCGGTGAGTAGCTCAGAATCTAGACCAGTGAGTATTTCAGAATCTACCCCTGTGAGTAGCTCAGAATCTAGTCCGGTGAGTAGCTCAGAATCTATTCCGGTGCCTAGCTCAGAATCTACCCCGGTGAGATGCTCAGAATCTACAATGGTGAGTAGCTCAGAATCTACCCCAGTGAGTACCTCAGAATCTAGCTCGGTGAGTAGCTCAGAATCTAGTCTGGTGAGTAGCACAGAATATAGTCCGGTGAGTAGCTCAGAATCTAGTCCGATGCCTAGCTCAGAATCTAGTCCGATGAGTAGTTCAGAATCTACCCCGGTGCATAGCTCAGAATCTAGTCCGGTGAGTAGCTCAGAATATTGTCCGGTGAGTAGCTCAGAATCTAGTCCGGTGAGTAGCTCAGAATCTAGTCTGGTGAGTAGCTCAGCATCTAGTCCGGTGTGTAGCTCAGAATCAACCGTGGTGAGTAGCTCAGAATCTACCCCAGTGAGTATCTCAGAATCTACTCCGGTTAGTAGCTCAGTATCTAGTCCGGTGCCTAAATCAGAATCTAGTCCGGTGAGTAGCTCAGAATCTAATCCGGTGAGGAGTTCAGAATTACGTCTGGTGTGTAGCTCAGAATCTATTCCGGTGCCTAGTTCAGAATCTACCCCGGCGAGATGCTCAAGAATCTACCGTGGTGAGTAGCTCAGAATCTACCGTGGTGAGTAGCTCAGAATCTACCCCAGTGAGTAGCTCAGAATCTACTCCGGTTAGTAGCTCAGTATCTAGTCCGATGCCTAAATCAGAATCTAGTCCAGTGTGTAGCTCAGAATCTAGTCCGGTGCCTAGCTCAGAATCTAGTCCTCTGAGTAGCTCAGAATCTAGTCCGGTGAGTAGTTCAGAATCTACCTCCGGTGAGTAGCTCAAAATCTAATCCAGTGTGTAGCTCAGAATTAGGTCTGGTGAGTAGCTCAGAATCTATTCCGGTGCCTAGCTCAGTATCTACCCCGGTGAGATGCTCAGAATCTACCATGGTGAGTAGCTCAGAATCTACCCCAGTGAGTACCTCAGAATCTACCTCGGTGAGTAGCTCAGAATCTAGTCTGGTGAGTAGCTCAGAATCTAGTCCGGTGAGTAGCTCAGAATATTGTCCAGTGAGTAGCTCAGCATCTAGTCCGGTAAGTAGCTCAGAATCTACTTCGGTGAGTAGCTCAGAATCTACTCCGGTGAGTGGCTCAGAATCTACTCCGGTGAGAGGCTCAGAATCTAGTCCGGTGAGTAGCTCAGAATCTAGTCCGGTGAGTAGCTCAGGATCTAGTCCGGTGAGTAGCTCAGAATCTAGTCTGGTGAGTAGCTCAGAATCTAGTCCAGTGAGTACCTCAGAATCTACCTCGGTGAGTAGCTCAGAATCTAGTCTGGTGAGTAGCTCAGAATCTAGTCCGGTGAGTAGCTCAGAATCTAGTCCAGTGAGTAGCTCAGCATCTAGTCCGGTAAGTAGCTCAGAATCTACCTCGGTGAGTAGCTCAGAATCTACTCCGGTGAGTAGCTCAGAATCTAGTTCGGTGAGTAGCTCAGAATCTAGTCCGGTGAGTAGCTCAGAACCTAGTCCGGTGAGTAGCTCAGAATCTACTCCGGTGAGTAGCTCAGCATCTAGTCCGGTGAGTAGCTCAGAATCTAGTCTGGTGACTACCTCAGAATCTACTCCGTTGAGTAGCTCAGAATCCAGTCCGGTGAGTAGTTCAGAATCTACCCCGGGGAGTAGCTCAGAATCTACTCCGGTGTGTAGCTCAGATATCTAGTCCGGTGAGTAGCTCAGAATCTAGTCCGGTGCATAGCTCAGAATCTAGTCTGGTGACTACCTCAGAATCTACTCCGTTGAGTAGCTCAGAATCCAGTCCGGTGAGTAGTTCAGAATCTACCCCGGGGAGTAGCTCAGAATCTACTCCGGTGTGTAGCTCAGATATCTAGTCCGGTGAGTAGCTCAGAATCTAGTCCGGTGCATAGCTCAGAATCTAGTCCGGTGAGTAGCTCAGAATCTAGTCCGGTGAGTAGTTCAGAATCTACCCCGGTGAGTAGCTCAGAATCTAGACCAGTGAGTATTTCAGAATCTACCCCTGTGAGTAGCTCAGAATCTAGTCCGGTGAGTAGCTCAGAATCTATTCCGGTGCCTAGCTCAGAATCTACCCCGGTGAGATGCTCAGAATCTACAATGGTGAGTAGCTCAGAATCTACCCCAGTGAGTACCTCAGAATCTAGCTCGGTGAGTAGCTCAGAATCTAGTCTGGTGAGTAGCACAGAATATAGTCCGGTGGTTAGCTCAGAATCTAGTCCGGTGAGTAGCTCAGAATCTAGTCCGGTGAGTAGTTCAGAATCTACGTCCGGTGAGTAGCTCGGTATCGAGTCCGGTGAGTAGCTCAGAATCTAGTCTGGTGCGTAGCTCAGAATCTAGTCCAGTGAGTACCTCAGAATCTACCTCGGTGAGTAGATCAGAATCTAGTCTGGTGAGTAGCTCAGAATCTAGTCCGGTGAGTAGCTCAGAATCTAGTCCAGTGAATAGCTCAGCATCTAGTCCGGTGAGTAGCTCACAATCTAGTCTGGTGAGTAGCTCAGCATCTAGTCCGGTAATTAGCTCAGAATTTATCTCGGTGAGTAGCTCAGAATCTACTCCGGTGAGTAGCTCAGAATCTAGTCCGGTGAGTAGCTCAGAATCTAGTCCGGTGAGTAGCTCAGAATCTAGTCCGGTGAGTAGCTCAGAATCTAGCCCGGTGAGTAGCTCAGAATCTAGAGCTGTGAGTAGCTCAGAATCTAGTCCGGTGAGTAGCTCAGAATCTAGTCCGGTGAGTAGCTCAGAATCTAGTCCAGTGAGTATCTCAGCATCTAGTCCGGTAAGTAGCTCAGAATCTACTTCGGTGAGTAGCTCAGAATCTACTCCGGTGAGTGGCTCAGAATCTAGTCCGGTGAGTAGCTCAGAATCTAGTCCGGTGAGTAGCTCAGAATTTAATCCAGTGAGTAGCTCAGCATCTAGTCCGGTGAGTAGCTCAGAATCTAGTCTGGTGAGTAGCTCAGAATCTAGTCCGGTGTGTAACTCAGAATCTAGTCTGGTGAGCAGCTCAGAATCTAGTCCAGTGAGTACCTCAGAATCTACCTCGGTGAGTAGCTCAGTATCTAGTCTGGTGAGTAGCTCAGAATCTAGTCCGGTGAGTAGCTCAGAATCTAGTCCAGTCAGTAGCTCAGCATCTAGTCCGGTAAGTAGCTCAGAATCTACCTCGGTGAGTAGCTCAGAATCTACTTCGGTGAGTAGCTCAGAATCTAGTCCGGTGAGTAGCTCAGAATCTAGTCCGGTGAGTAGCTCAGAATCTGGTCCAGTGAGTAGCTCAGAATCTAACCCGGTGAGTAGCTCAGAATCTAGTCCGGTGAGTAGCTCAGAATCTAGTCCGGTGAGTAGCTCAGAATCTAGTCCAGTGTGTAGCTCAGAATCTAGTCCGGTGAGTAGCTCAGAATCTAGACCGGTGAGTAGCACAGAATCTAGTCCAGTGAGTTGCTCAAAATCTACTCCGGTGAGTAGCTCAGAATTTAGTCCGGTGAGTAGCTCAGAAACTAGTCCGGTGAGTAGCTCAGAATCTAGACCGGTGAGTAGCTCAGAATCTAGTCCGTTGAGTAGCTCAGAATCTAGTCCGGTGAGTAGTTCAGAATCTACCCCGGTGCATAGCTCAGAATCTAGTCCGGTGAGTAGCTCAGAATCTAGTCCGGTGAGTAGCTCAGAATCTAGTCCGGTGAGTAGCTCAGAATCTAGTCTGGTGAGTAGCTCAGCATCTAGTCCGGTGTGTAGCTCAGAATCAACCGTGGTGAGTAGCTCAGAATCTACCCCAGTGAGTAGCTCAGAATCTACTCCGCTTAGTAGCTCAGTATCTCGTCCGGTGTCTAAATCAGAATCTAGTCCGGTGAGTAGCTCAGAATCTAATCCGGTGAGGAGTTCAGAATCTACCCCGGCGAGATGCTCAGAATCGACCGTGGTGAGTAGCTCAGGATCTACCCCAGTGAGTAGCTCAGAATCTACTCCGGTTAGTAGCTCAGTATCTAGTCCGATGCCTAAATCAGAATCTAGTCCAGTGTGTAGCTCAGAATCTAGTCCAGTGCCTACCTCAGAATCTAGTCCTCTGAGTAGCTCAGAATCTAGTCCGGTGAGTAGTTCAGAATCTACCTCCGGTGAGTAGCTCAAAATCTAATCCAGTGTGTAGCTCAGAATTAGGTCTGGTGAGTAGCTCAGAATCTATTCCGGTGCCTAGCTCAGAATCTACCCCGGTGAGATGCTCAGAATCTACCATGGTGAGTAGCTCAGAATCTACCCCAGTGAGTACCTCAGAATCTACCTCGGTGAGTAGCTCAGAATCTACTCTGGTGAGTAGCTCAGAATCTAGTCCGGTGAGTAGCTCAGAATATTGTCCAGTGAGTAGCTCAGCATCTAGTCCGGTAAGTAGCTCAGAATCTACATCGGTGAGTAGCTCTCAATCTACTCCGGTGAGTGGCTCAGAATCTACTCCGGTGAGTGGCTCAGAATCTAGTCCGGTGAGTAGCTCAGAATTTAGTCCGGTGAGTAGCTCAGGATCTAGTCCGGTGAGTAGCTCAGAATCTAGTCTGGTGAGTAGCTCAGAATCTAGTCCAGTGAGTACCTCAGAATCTACCTCGGTGAGTAGCTCAGAATCTAGTCTGGTGAGTACCTCAGAATCTAGTCCGGTGAGTAGCTCAGAATCTAGTCCAGTGAGTAGCTCAGCATCTAGTCCGGTAAGTAGCTCAGAATCTACCTCGGTGAGTAGCTCAGAATCTACTCCGGTGAGTAGCTCAGAATCTAGTCCGGTGAGTAGCTCAGAATCTAGTCCGGTGAGTAGCTCAGAACCTAGTCCGGTGAGTAGCTCAGAATCTACTCCGGTGAGTAGCTCAGCATCTAGTCCGGTGAGTAGCTCAGAATCTAGTCTGGTGATTACCTCAGCATCTAGCCCGGTGAGTAGCTCAGAATCTAGTCTGGTGACTACCTCAGAATCTACTCCGTTGAGTAGCTCAGAATCCAGTCCGGTGAGTAGTTCAGAATCTACCCCGGGGAGTAGCTCAGAATCTACTCCGGTGAGTAGCTCAGAATCTAGTCCGGTGAGTAGCTCAGAATCTATTCCGGTGCATAGCTCAGAATCTAGTCCGGTGAGTAGCTCAGAATCTAGTCCGGTGAGTAGTTCAGAATCTACCCCGGTGAGTAGCTCAGAATCTAGACCAGTGAGTAGTTCAGAATCTACCCCTGTGAGTAGCTCAGAATCTAGTCCGGTGAGTAGCTCAGAATCTATTCCGATGCCTAGCTCAGAATCTACCCCGGTGAGATGCTCAGAATCTACAATGGTGAGTAGCTCAGAATCTACCCCAGTGAGTACCTCAGAATCTAGCTCGGTGAGTAGCTCAGAATCTAGTCTGGTGAGTAGCACAGAATATAGTCCGGTGAGTAGCTCAGAATCTAGTCCGGTGAGTAGCTCAGAATCTAGTCCGGTGAGTAGCTCAGAATCTAGTCCAGTGAGTAGCTCAGCATCTAGTCCGGTAAGTAGCTCAGAATCTACCTCGGTGAGTAGCTCAGAATCTACTCCGGTGAGTAGCTCAGAATCTAGTCCGGTGAGTAGCTCAGAATCTAGTCCGGTGAGTAGCTCAGAACCTAGTCCGGTGAGTAGCTCAGAATCTATTCTGGTGAGTAGCTCAGCATCTAGTCCGGTGAGTAGCTCAGAATCTAGTCTGGTGATTACCTCAGCATCTAGCCCGGTGAGTAGCTCAGAATCTAGTCTGGTGACTACCTCAGAATCTACTCCGTTGAGTAGCTCAGAATCCAGTCCGGTGAGTAGTTCAGAATCTACCCCGGGGAGTAGCTCAGAATCTACTCCGGTGAGTAGCTCAGGATCTAGTCCGGTGAGTAGCTCAGAATCTAGTCCGGTGCATTGCTCAGAATCTAGTCCGGTGAGTAGCTCAGAATCTAGTCCGGTGAGTAGTTCAGAATCTACCCCGGTGAGTAGCTCAGAATCTAGACCAGTGAGTAGTTCAGAATCTACCCCTGTGAGTAGCTCAGAATCTAGTCCGGTGAGTAGCTCAGAATCTATTCCGGTGCCTAGCTCAGAATCTACCCCGGTGAGATGCTCAGAATCTACAATGGTGAGTAGCTCAGAATCTACCCCAGTGAGTACCTCAGAATCTAGCTCGGTGAGTAGCTCAGAATCTAGTCTGGTGAGTAGCACAGAATATAGTCCGGTGAGTAGCTCAGAATCTAGTCCGGTGAGTAGCTCAGAATCTAGTCTGGTGAGTAGCTCGGTATCGAGTCCGGTGAGTAGCTCAGAATCTAGTCTGGTGCGTAGCTCAGAATCTAGTCCAGTGAGTACCTCAGAATCTACCTCGGTGAATAGATCAGAATCTAGTCTGGTGAGTAGCTCAGAATCTAGTCCGGTGAGTAGCTCAGAATCTAGTCCAGTGAGTAGCTCAGCATCTAGTCCGGTAAGTAGCTCAGAATCTACCTCGGTGAGTAGCTCAGAATCTAGTCTGGTGCGTAGCTCAGAATCTAGTCCAGTGAGTACCTCAGAATCTACCTCGGTGAATAGATCAGAATCTAGTCTGGTGAGTAGCTCAGAATCTAGTCCAGTCAGTAGCTCAGCATCTAGTCCAGTAAGTAGCTCAGAATCTACCTCGGTGAGTAGCTCAGAATCTACTCCGGTGAGTAGCTCAGAATCTAGTCCGGTGAGTAGCTCAGCATCTAGTCCGGTGAGTAGCTCAGAATCTAGTCTGGTGAGTAGCTCAGAATCTAGTCCAGTGAGTAGCTCAGCATCTAGTCCGGTGAGTAGCTCACAATCTAGTCTGGTGAGTAGCTCAGCATCTAGTCCGGTAAGTAGCTCAGAATTTATCTCGGTGAGTAGCTCAGATTCTACTCCGGTGAGTAGCTCAGAATCTAGTCCGGTGAGTAGCTCAGAATCTAGTCCGGTGAATAGCTCAGAATCTAGTCCGGTGAGTAGCTCAGAATCTAGTCCGGTGCGTAGCTCAGTATCTAGTCCGATGAGTAGCTCAGAATCTAGTCCGGTGAGTAGCTCAGAATCTAGTCCGGTGAGTAGCTCAGAATCTATTCCGGTGAGTAGCTCAGAATCTAGTCCGGTAAGTAGCTCAGAATCTAGCCCGGTGAATAGCTCAGAATCTAGTCCGGTAAGTAGCTCAGAATCTAGACCGGTGAATAGCTCAGAATCTAGTCCGGTGAGTAGCTCAGAATCTAGTCCGGTGAGTAGCTCAGAATCTAGCCCGGTGAGTAGCTCAGAATCTAGAGCTGTGAGTAGATCAGAATCTAGTCCGGTGAGTAGCTCAGAATCTAGTCCTCTGAGTAGCTCAGAATCTAGTCCGGTGAGTAGTTCAGAATCTACCTCCGGTGAGTAGCTCAAAATCTAATCCAGTGTGTAGCTCAGAATTAGGTCTGGTGAGTAGCTCAGAATCTATTCCGGTGCCTAGCTCAGAATCTACCCCGGTGAGATGCTCAGAATCTACCATGGTGAGTAGCTCAGAATCTACCCCAGTGAGTACCTCAGAATCTACCTCGGTTAGTAGCTCAGAATCTAGTCTGGTGAGTAGCTCAGAATCTAGTCCGGTGAGTAGCTCAGAATATTGTCCAGTGAGTAGCTCAGCATCTAGACAGGTGAGTAGCTCAGAATGTAGTCCATTGAGTAGCTCAGCATCTAGTCCGGTAAGTAGCTCAGAATCTAGTTCGGTGAGTAGCTCAGAATCTACTCCGGTGAGTAGCTCAGAATCTAGTCCGGTGAGTAGCTCAGAATCTAGTCCGGTGAGTAGCTCAGAATCTAGTCCAGTGAGTAGCTCAGCATCTCGTCCGGTGAGTAGCTCAGAATCTAGTCTGGTGAGTAGCTCAGAATCTAGTCCGGTGTGTTACTCAGAATCTAGTCTGGTGAGCAGCTCAGAATCTAGTCCAGTGAGTACCTCAGAATCTACCTCGGTGAGTAGCTCAGTATCTAGTCTGGTGAGTAGCTCAGAATCTAGTCCGGTGAGTAGCTCAGTATCTAGTCTGGTGAGTAGCTCAGAATCTAGTCCGGTGAGTAGCTCAGAATCTACCTCGGTGAGTAGGTCAGAATCTACTCCGGTGAGTAGCTCAGAATCTAGTCCGGTGTGTAGCTCAGGATCTAGTCCGGTAAGTAGCTCAGAATCTGGTCCAGTGAGTAGCTCAGAATCTAGTCCGGTGAGTAGCTCAGAATCTAGTCCGGTGAGTAGCTCAGAATCTAGACCGGTGAGTAGCTCAGAATCTGGTCCGATGCCTAGCTCAGGATCTAGTCCGGTGAGTAGCTCAGAATCTAGTCCGGTGAGTAGTTCAGAATCTACCCCGGTGCATAGCTCAGAATCTAGTCCGGTGAGTAGCTCAGAATCTAGTCCGGTGAGTAGCTCAGAACCTAGTCCGGTGAGTAGCTCAGAATCTAGTCTGGTGAGTAGCTCAGTATCTAGTCCGGTGTGTAGCTCAGAATCAACCGTGGTGAGTAGCTCAGAATCTACCCCAGTGAGTAGCTCAGAATCTAATCCGGTGAGTAGTTCAGAATTACGCCTGGTGTGTAGCTCAGAATCTATTCCGGTGCCTAGTTCAGAATCTACCCCGTCGAGATGCTCAGAATCTACCGTGGTGAGTAGCTCAGAATCTAATCCGGTGTGTAGCTCAGAACCTACCGTGGTGAGTAGCTCAGAATCTACCCCAGTGAGTCGCTCAGAATCTACTCCGGTTAGTAGCTCAGTATCTAGTCCGGTGCCTAAATCAGAATCTAGTCCAGTGTGTAGCTCAGAATCTAGTCCGGTGCCTAGCTCAGAATCTAGTCCTCTGAGTAGCTCAGAATCTAGTCCGGTGAGTAGTTCAGAATCTACCTCCGGTGAGTAGCTCAAAATCTAATCCAGTGTGTACCTCAGAATTAGGTCTGGTGAGTAGCTCAGAATCTATTCCGGTGCCTAGCTCAGTATCTACCCCGGTGAGATGCTCAGAATCTACCATATTGAGTAGCTCAGAATCTAGTCCGGTGAGTAGCTCAGAATATTGTCCAGTGAGTAGCTCAGAATCTAGTCCGGTGAGTAGCTCAGAATATTGTCCAGTGAGTAGCTCAGCATCTAGTCTGGTAAGTAGCTCAGAATCTACTTCGGTGAGTAGCTCAGAATCTACTCCGGTGAGTGGCTCAGAAGCTAGTCCGGTGAGTAGCTCAGGATCTAGTCTGGTGAGTAGCTCAGAATCTAGTCCAGTGAGTACCTCAGAATCTACCTCGGTGAGTAGCTCAGAATCTAGTCCGGTGAGTAGCTCAGAATCTAGTCTGGTGAGTAGCTCAGAATCTAGTCCAGTGAGTAGCTCAGCATCTAGTCCGGTAAGTAGCTCAGAATCTACCTCGGTGTGTAGCTCAGAATCTACTCCGGTGAGTAGCTCAGAATCTACCCCGGTGAGTAGCTCAGAATCTACTCCGGTGCCTAGCTCAGAATCTAGTCCGGTGAGTAGCTCAGAATCTAGTCCAGTGAGTAGCTCAGCATCTAGTCCGGTGAGTAGCTCAGTATCTAGTCCGGTGAGTAGCTCAGAATTTACTTCGGTGAGTAGCTCAGAATCCAGTCCGGTGAGTAGCTCAGAATCTAGTCCGGTGAGTAGCTCAGTATCTAGTCCGGTGAGTAGCTCAGAATCTAGTCCTGTGAGTAGCTCAGAATCTACTCCGGTGAGTAGCTCAGCATCTAGTCCGGTGAGTAGCTCAGAATCTACCTCGGTGTGTAGCTCAGAATCTACTCCGGTGAGTAGCTCAGAATCTACCCCGGTGAGTAGCTCAGAATCTACTCCGGTGCCTAGCTCAGAATCTAGTCCGGTGAGTAGCTCAGAATCTAGTCCAGTGAGTAGCTCAGCATCTATTCCGGTGAGTAGCTCAGTATCTAGTCCGGTGAGTAGCTCAGAATTTACTTCGGTGAGTAGCTCAGAATCCAGTCCGGTGAGTAGCTCAGAATCTAGTCCGGTGAGTAGCTTAGTATCTAGTCCGGTGAGTAGCTCAGAATCTAGTCCTGTGAGTAGCTCAGAATCTACTCCGGTGAGTAGCTCAGCATCTAGTCCGGTAAGTAGCTCAGAATCTACCTCGGTGAGTAGCTCAGAATCTACTCCGGTGAGTAGCTCAGAATCTAGTCCGGTGAGTAGGTCAGAATCTAGTCCGGTGAGTAGCTCAGAATCTAGTCCAGTGAGTAGCTCAGAAACTAGTCCGGTGAGTAGCTCACAATCTAGTCCTGTGAGTAGTTCAGAATCTACTCCGGTGAGTAGCTCAGCATCTAGTCCCTTAAGTAGCTCAGAATCTACCTCGGTGAGTAGCTCAGAATCTAGTCCGGTGAGTAGCTCAGCATCTCGTCCAGTGAGTAGCTCAGAATCTAGTCTGGTGAGTAGCTCAGCATCTAGTCCGGTAAGCAGCTCAGAATTTACCTCGGTGAGTAGCTCAGAATCCAGTCCGGTGAGTAGCTCAGAATCTATTCCGGTGAGTAGCTCAGTATCTAGTCCGGTGAGTAGCTCAGAATCTAGTCCTGTGAGTAGCTCAGAAACTACTCCGGTGAGTAGCTCAGAATCTAGTCCGGTGAGTAGCTCAGAATCTAGTCCGGTGAGTAGCTCAGTATGTAGTCCAGTGAGTAGCTCAGAATCTACCCCGGTGAGTAGCTCAGAATCTATTCCGGTGAGTAGCTCAGAATCTAGTCCAGTGAGTAGCTCAGAATCTACCCCGGTGAGTAGCTCAGAATCTAGTCCGGTGAGTAGCTCAGAATCTAGTCCGGTGAGTAGCTCAGAATCAACCCCGGTCAGTAGCTCAGAATCTACTCCGGTGAGTAGCTCAGAATCTAGTCCGGTGAGTAGCTCAGAATCTAGTCTGGTGACTACCTCAGCATCTAGTCCGGTAAGTAGCTCAGAATTTACCTCGGTGAGTAGCTCAGAATCCAGTCCGGTGAGTAGTTCAGAATCTATTCCGGTGCCTAGTTCAGAATCTACCCCGGCGAGATGCTCAGAATCCACCTTGGTGCGGAGCTCAGAATGTAATCCGGTGTGTAGCTCAGAATCTACCGTGGTCAGTAGCTCAGAATCTACCCCAGTGAGTAGCTCAGAATCTACTACGGTTAGTAGCTCAGTATCTAGTCCGGTGCCTAAATCAGAATCTAGTCCAGTGTGTAGCTCAGAATCTAGTCCGGTGCCGAGCTCAGAATCTAGTCCGCTGAGTAGCTCAGAATCTAGTCCGGTGAGTAGTTCAGAATCTACCTCCGGTGAGTAGCTCAAAATCTAATCCGGTGTGTAGCTCAGAATTAGGTCTGGTGAGTAGCTCAGAATCTATTCCGGTGCCTAGCTCAGAATCTACCCCGGTGAGATGCTCAGAATCTACAATGGTGAGTAGCTCAGAATCTACCCCAGTGAGTACCTCAGAATCTACCTCGGTGAGTACCTCAGAATCTAGTCTGGTGAGTAGCTCAGAATCTACCTCAGTGAGTACATCAGAATCTAGCTCGGTGAGTAGCTCAGAATCTAGTCTGGTGAGTAGCTCAGAATCTAGTCCGGTGAGTAGCTCAGAATCTACCCCAGTGAGTAGCTCAGAATCTACTCCGGTTAGTAGCTCAGTATCTAGTCCGGTGCCTAAATCAGAATCTAGTCCAGTGTGTAGCTCAGAATCTATTCCGGTGCCGAGCTCAGAATCTAGTCCGCTGAGTAGCTCAGAATCTAGTCCGGTGAGTAATTCAGAATCTACCTCCGGTGAGTAGCACAAAATCTAATCCGGTGTGTAGCTCAGAATTAGGTCTGGTGAGTAGCTCAGAATCTATTCCGGTGCCTAGCTCAGAATCTACCCCGGTGAGATGCTCAGAATCTACAATGGTGAGTAGCTCAGAATCTACCCCAGTGAGTACATCAGAATCTAGCTCGGTGGGTAGCTCAGAATCTAGCCTGGTGAGTAGCTCAGAATCTAGTCCGGTGAGTAGCTCCGAATCTAGTCCAGTGAGTAGCTCAGCATCTAGTCCAGTAAGTAGCTCAGAATCTACTTCGGTGAGTAGCTCAGAATCTACTCCGGTGAGTGGCTCAGTATCTAGTCCGGTGAGTAGCTCAGAATCTAGTCCGGTGAGTAGCTCAGAATCTAGTCCAGTGAGTAGCTCAGCATCTAGTCCGGTGAGTTGCTCAGAATCTAGTCTGGTGAGTAGCTCAGAATCTAGTCCAGTGAGTGCCTCAGAATGTACCTCGGTGAGTAGATCAGAATCTAGTCTGGTGAGTAGCTCAGAATCTAGTCCGTGAGTAGCTCAGAATCTACCTCGGTGAGTAGCTCAGAATCTACTCCGGTGAGTAGCACAGAATCTACTCCGGTGAGCAGCTCAGAATCTACCTCGGTGAGTAGCTCAGAATCTACTCCGGTGAGTAGCTCAGAATCTAGTCCGGTGAGTAGCTCAGAATCTAGTCCGGTGAGCAGCTCAGAATCTAGTCCAGTGAGTAGCTCAGCATCTAGTCCGGTGAGTAGCTCAGATTCTAGTCTGGTGAGTAGCTCAGCATCTAGTCCGGTAAGCAGCTCAGAATTTATCTCGGTGAGTAGCTCAGAATCTACTCCGGTGAGTAGCTCAGAATCTAGTCCGGTGAGTAGCTCAGAATCTAGTCCGGTGAGTAGCTCAGTATCTAGTCCGGTGAGTAGCTCAGAATCTAGTCCTGTGAGTAGCTCAGAATCTAGTCCGGTGTGTAGCTCAGGATCTAGTCCGGTGAGTAGCTCAGAATCTAGTCCGGTGAGTAGCTCAGAATCTAGTCCGGTGAGCAGCTCAGAATCTAGTCCAGTGAGTAGCTCAGCATCTAGTCCGGTGAGTAGCTCAGATTCTAGTCTGGTGAGTAGCTCAGCATCTAGTCCGGTAAGCAGCTCAGAATTTATCTCGGTGAGTAGCTCAGAATCTACTCCGGTGAGTAGCTCAGAATCTAGTCCGGTGAGTAGCTCAGAATCTAGTCCGGTGAGCAGCTCAGTATCTAGTCCGGTGAGTAGCTCAGAATCTAGTCCTGTGAGTAGCTCAGAATCTAGTCCGGTGTGTAGCTCAGGATCTAGTCCGGTGAGTAGCTCAAAATCTAATCCGGTGTGTAGCTCAGAATCTACCCCGGTGAGATGCTCAGAATCTACAATGGTGAGTACCTCAGAATCTACCTCAGTGAGTAGATCAGAATCTAGTCTGGTGAGTAGCTCAGAATCTAGTCCTTTGAGTAGCTCAGAATCTAGTCCAGTGAGTAGCTCAGCATCTATTCCGGTAAGTAGCTCAGAATCTACCTCGGTGAGTCGCTCAGAATCTACTCCGGTGAGTAGCTCAGAATCTAGTCCGGTGAGTAGCTCAGAATCTAGTCTGGTGAGTAGCTCAGAATCTAGTCCAGTGAGTAGCTCAGCATCTAGTCCGGTGAGTAGCTCACAATCTAGTCTGGTGAGTAGCTCAGCATCTAGTCCGGTAAGTAGCTCAGAATTTATCTCGGTGAGTAGCTCAGAATCTACTCCGGTGAGTAGCTCAGAATCTAGTCCGGTGAGTAGCTCAGAATCTAGTCCGGTGAGTAGCTCAGTATGTAGTCCAGTGAGTAGCTCAGAATCTACCCCGGTGAGTAGCTCAGAATCTATTCCGGTGAGTAGCTCAGAATCTAGTCCAGTGAGTAGCTCAGAATCTACCCCGGTGAGTAGCTCAGAATCTAGTCCGGTGAGTAGCTCAGAATCTAGTCCGGTGAGTAGCTCGGAATTTACTCCGGTGAGTAGCTCAGAATCTAGTCCGGTGAGTAGCTCAGAATCAACCCCGGTCAGTAGCTCAGAATCTACTCCGGTGAGTAGCTCAGAATCTAGTCCGGTGAGTAGCTCAGAATCTAGTCTGGTGACTACCTCAGCATCTAGTCCGGTAAGTAGCTCAGAATTTACCTCGGTGAGTAGCTCAGAATCCAGTCCGGTGAGTAGTTCAGAATCTATTCCGGTGCCTAGTTCAGAATCTACCCCGGCGAGATGCTCAGAATCCACCTTGGTGCGGAGCTCAGAATGTAATCCGGTGTGTAGCTCAGAATCTACCGTGGTCAGTAGCTCAGAATCTACCCCAGTGAGTAGCTCAGAATCTACTACGGTTAGTAGCTCAGTATCTAGTCCGGTGCCTAAATCAGAATCTAGTCCAGTGTGTAGCTCAGAATCTAGTCCGGTGCCGAGCTCAGAATCTAGTCCGCTGAGTAGCTCAGAATCTAGTCCGGTGAGTAGTTCAGAATCTACCTCCGGTGAGTAGCTCAAAATCTAATCCGGTGTGTAGCTCAGAATTAGGTCTGGTGAGTAGCTCAGAATCTATTCCGGTGCCTAGCTCAGAATCTACCCCGGTGAGATGCTCAGAATCTACAATGGTGAGTAGCTCAGAATCTACCCCAGTGAGTACCTCAGAATCTACCTCGGTGAGTACCTCAGAATCTAGTCTGGTGAGTAGCTCAGAATCTACCTCAGTGAGTACATCAGAATCTAGCTCGGTGAGTAGCTCAGAATCTAGTCTGGTGAGTAGCTCAGAATCTAGTCCGGTGAGTAGCTCAGAATCTACCCCAGTGAGTAGCTCAGAATCTACTCCGGTTAGTAGCTCAGTATCTAGTCCGGTGCCTAAATCAGAATCTAGTCCAGTGTGTAGCTCAGAATCTATTCCGGTGCCGAGCTCAGAATCTAGTCCGCTGAGTAGCTCAGAATCTAGTCCGGTGAGTAATTCAGAATCTACCTCCGGTGAGTAGCACAAAATCTAATCCGGTGTGTAGCTCAGAATTAGGTCTGGTGAGTAGCTCAGAATCTATTCCGGTGCCTAGCTCAGAATCTACCCCGGTGAGATGCTCAGAATCTACAATGGTGAGTAGCTCAGAATCTACCCCAGTGAGTACATCAGAATCTAGCTCGGTGGGTAGCTCAGAATCTAGCCTGGTGAGTAGCTCAGAATCTAGTCCGGTGAGTAGCTCCGAATCTAGTCCAGTGAGTAGCTCAGCATCTAGTCCGGTAAGTAGCTCAGAATCTACTTCGGTGAGTAGCTCAGAATCTACTCCGGTGAGTGGCTCAGTATCTAGTCCGGTGAGTAGCTCAGAATCTAGTCCGGTGAGTAGCTCAGAATCTAGTCCAGTGAGTAGCTCAGCATCTAGTCCGGTGAGTTGCTCAGAATCTAGTCTGGTGAGTAGCTCAGAATCTAGTCCAGTGAGTGCCTCAGAATGTACCTCGGTGAGTAGATCAGAATCTAGTCTGGTGAGTAGCTCAGAATCTAGTCCGTGAGTAGCTCAGAATCTACCTCGGTGAGTAGCTCAGAATCTACTCCGGTGAGTAGCACAGAATCTACTCCGGTGAGCAGCTCAGAATCTACCTCGGTGAGTAGCTCAGAATCTACTCCGGTGAGTAGCTCAGAATCTAGTCCGGTGAGTAGCTCAGAATCTAGTCCGGTGAGCAGCTCAGAATCTAGTCCAGTGAGTAGCTCAGCATCTAGTCCGGTGAGTAGCTCAGATTCTAGTCTGGTGAGTAGCTCAGCATCTAGTCCGGTAAGCAGCTCAGAATTTATCTCGGTGAGTAGCTCAGAATCTACTCCGGTGAGTAGCTCAGAATCTAGTCCGGTGAGTAGCTCAGAATCTAGTCCGGTGAGTAGCTCAGTATCTAGTCCGGTGAGTAGCTCAGAATCTAGTCCTGTGAGTAGCTCAGAATCTAGTCCGGTGTGTAGCTCAGGATCTAGTCCGGTGAGTAGCTCAGAATCTAGTCCGGTGAGTAGCTCAGAATCTAGTCCGGTGAGCAGCTCAGAATCTAGTCCAGTGAGTAGCTCAGCATCTAGTCCGGTGAGTAGCTCAGATTCTAGTCTGGTGAGTAGCTCAGCATCTAGTCCGGTAAGCAGCTCAGAATTTATCTCGGTGAGTAGCTCAGAATCTACTCCGGTGAGTAGCTCAGAATCTAGTCCGGTGAGTAGCTCAGAATCTAGTCCGGTGAGCAGCTCAGTATCTAGTCCGGTGAGTAGCTCAGAATCTAGTCCTGTGAGTAGCTCAGAATCTAGTCCGGTGTGTAGCTCAGGATCTAGTCCGGTGAGTAGCTCAAAATCTAATCCGGTGTGTAGCTCAGAATCTACCCCGGTGAGATGCTCAGAATCTACAATGGTGAGTACCTCAGAATCTACCTCAGTGAGTAGATCAGAATCTAGTCTGGTGAGTAGCTCAGAATCTAGTCCTTTGAGTAGCTCAGAATCTAGTCCAGTGAGTAGCTCAGCATCTATTCCGGTAAGTAGCTCAGAATCTACCTCGGTGAGTCGCTCAGAATCTACTCCGGTGAGTAGCTCAGAATCTAGTCCGGTGAGTAGCTCAGAATCTAGTCTGGTGAGTAGCTCAGAATCTAGTCCAGTGAGTAGCTCAGCATCTAGTCCGGTGAGTAGCTCACAATCTAGTCTGGTGAGTAGCTCAGCATCTAGTCCGGTAAGTAGCTCAGAATTTATCTCGGTGAGTAGCTCAGAATCTACTCCGGTGAGTAGCTCAGAATCTAGTCCGGTGAGTAGCTCAGAATCTAGTCCGGTGAGTAGCTCAGTATCTAGTCCGGTGAGTAGCTCAGAATCTAGTCCTGTGAGTAGCTCAGAATCTTGTCCGGTGAGTAGCTCAGAATCTAGTCCGGTGAGTAGCTCAGAATCTAGTCCGGTGCGTAGCTCAGTATCTAGTCCGGTGAGTAGCTCAGAATCTAGTCCGGTAAGTAGCTCAGAATCTAGACCGGTGAATAGCTCAGAATCTAGTCCGGTGAGTAGCTCAGAATCTAGTCCGGTGAGTAGCTCAGAATCTAGCCCGGTGAGTAGCTCAGAATCTAGAGCTGTGAGTAGATCAGAATCTAGTCCGGTGAGTAGCTCAGAATCTAGTCCTCTGAGTAGCTCAGAATCTAGTCCGGTGAGTAGTTCAGAATCTACCTCCGGTGAGTAGCTCAAAATCTAATCCAGTGTGTAGCTCAGAATTAGGTCTGGTGAGTAGCTCAGAATCTATTCCGGTGCCTAGCTCAGAATCTACCCCGGTGAGATGCTCAGAATCTACCATGGTGAGTAGCTCAGAATCTACCCCAGTGAGTACCTCAGAATCTACCTCGGTTAGTAGCTCAGAGTCTAGTCTGGTGAGTAGCTCAGAATCTAGTCCGGTGAGTAGCTCAGAATATTGTCCAGTGAGTAGCTCAGCATCTAGACAGGTGAGTAGCTCAGAATCTAGTCCAGTGAGTAGCTCAGCATCTAGTCCGGTAAGTAGCTCAGAATCTACTTCGGTGAGTAGCTCAGAATCTAGTCCGGTGAGTAGCTCTGAATCTAGTCCGGTGAGTAGCTCAGAATCTAGTCCGGTGAGTAGCTCAGAATCTAGTCCAGTGAGTAGCTCAGCATCTCGTCCGGTGAGTAGCTCAGAATCTAGTCTGGTGAGTAGCTCAGAATCTAGTCCGGTGTGTTACTCAGAATCTAGTCTGGTGAGCAGCTCAGAATCTAGTCCAGTGAGTACCTCAGAATCTACCTCGGTGAGTAGCTCAGTATCTAGTCTGGTGAGTAGCTCAGAATCTAGTCCGGTGAGTAGCTCAGAATCTAGTCCAGTCAGTAGCTCAGAATCTACCTCGGTGAGTAGCTCAGAATCTACTCCGGTGAGTAGCTCAGAATCTAGTCCGGTGTGTAGCTCAGGATCTAGTCCGGTGAGTAGCTCAGAATCTGGTCCAGTGAGTAGCTCAGAATCTAGTCCGGTGAGTAGCTCAGAATCTAGTCCGGTGAGTAGCTCAGAATCTAGACCGGTGAGTAGCTCAGAATCTAGTCCGATGCCTAGCTCAGGATCTAGTCCGGTGAGTAGCTCAGAATCTAGTCCGGTGAGTAGTTCAGAATCTACCCCGGTGCATAGCTCAGAATCTAGTCCGGTGAGTAGCTCAGAATCTAGTCCGGTGAGTAGCTCATAACCTAGTCCGGTGAGTAGCTCAGAATCTAGTCTGGTGAGTAGCTCAGTATCTAGTCCGGTGTGTAGCTCAGAATCAACCGTGGTGAGTAGCTCAGAATCTACCCCAGTGAGTAGCTCAGAATCTACTCCGGTTAGTAGCTCAGAATCTAGTCCGGTGAGTAGCTCAGAATCTAGTCCGCTGCCTAGCTCAGAATCTAGTCCTCTGAGTAGCTCAGAATCTAGTCCGGTGAGTAGTTCAAAATCTACCCCGGTGAGTAGATCAGAATCTAGTCCAGTGAGTAGCTCAAAATCTAATCCGGTGAGTAGTTCAGAATTACGCCTGGTGTGTAGCTCAGAATCTATTCCGGTGCCTAGTTCAGAATCTACCCCGGCGAGATGCTCAGAATCTACCGTGGTGAGTAGGTCAGAATCTAATCCGGTGTGTAGCTCAGAACCTACCGTGGTGAGTAGCTCAGAATCTACCCCAGTGAGTCGCTCAGAATCTACTTCGGTTAGTAGCTCAGTATCTAGTCCGGTGCCTAAATCAGAATCTAGTCCAGTGTGTAGCTCACAATCTAGTCCGGTGCCTAGCTCAGAATCTAGTCCTCTGAGTAGCTCAGAATCTAGTCCGGTGAGTAGTTCAGAATCTACCTCCGGTGAGTAGCTCAAAATCTAATCCAGTGTGTAGCTCAGAATTAGGTCTGGTGAGTAGCTCAGAATCTATTCCGGTGCCTAGCTCAGAATCTACGCCGGTGAGATGCTCAGAATCTACCATGGTGAGTAGCTCAGAATCTACCCCAGTGAGTACCTCAGAATCTACCTCGGTTAGTAGCTCAGAATCTAGTCCGGTGAGTAGCTCAGAATATTGTACAGTGAGTAGCTCAGCATCTAGTCCGGTAAGTAGCTCAGAATCTACTTCGGTGAGTAGCTCAGAATCTACCCGGTGAGTGGCTCAGAAGCTAGTCCGGTGAGTAGCTCAGGATCTAGTCCGGTGAGTAGCTCAGAATCTAGTCTGGTGAGTAGCTCAGAATCTAGTCCAGTGAGTACCTCAGAATCTACCTCGGTGAGTAGCTCAGAATCTAGTCCGGTGAGTAGCTCAGAATCTAGTCTGGTGAGTAGCTCAGAATCTAGTGCAGTGAGTAGCTCAGCATCTAGTCCGATAAGTAGCTCAGAATCTACCTCGGTGAGTAGCTCAGAATCTACTCCGGTGAGTAGCTCAGAATCTACCCCGGTGAGTAGCTCAGAATCTACTCCGGTGCCTAGCTCAGAATCTAGTCCGGTGAGTAGCTCAGAATCTAGTCCAGTGAGTAGCTCAGCATCTAGTCCGGTGAGTAGCTCAGTATCTAGTCCGGTGAGTAGCTCAGAATTTACTTCGGTGAGTAGCTCAGAATCCAGTCCGGTGAGTAGCTCAGAATCTAGTCCGGTGAGTAGCTCAGTATCTAGTCCGGTGAGTAGCTCAGAATCTAGTCCTGTGAGTAGCTCAGAATCTACTCCGGTGAGTAGCTCAGCATCTAGTCCGGTAAGTAGCTCAGAATCTACCTCGGTGAGTAGCTCAGAATCCACTCCGGTGAGTAGCTCAGAATCTAGTCCGATGAGTAGCTCAGAATCTAGTCCGGTGAGTAGCTCAGTATCTAGTCCGGAGAGTAGCTCAGAATCTAGTCCTGTGAGTAGCTCAGAATCTACTCCGGTGAGTAGCTCAGAATCTAGTCCGGTGAGTAGCTCAGAATCTAGTCCGGTGAGTAGCTCAGTATGTAGTCCAGTGAGTAGCTCAGAATCTACCCCGGTGAGTAGCTCAGAATCTATTCCGGTGAGTAGCTCAGAATCTAGTCCAGTGAGTAGCTCAGAATCTACCCCGGTGAGTAGCTCAGAATCTAGTCCGGTGAGTAGCTCAGAATCTAGTCCGGTGAGTAGCTCGGAATTTACTCCGGTGAGGAGCTCAGAATCTAGTCCGGTGAGTAGCTCAGAATCTACCCCGGTCAGTAGCTCAGAATCTACTCCGGTGAGTAGCTCAGAATCTAGTCCGGTGAGTAGCTCAGAATCTAGTCTGGTGACTACCTCAGCATCTAGTCCGGTAAGTAGCTCAGAATTTACCTCGGTGAGTAGCTCAGAATCCAGTCCGGTGAGTAGTTCAGAATCTATTCCGGTGCCTAGTTCAGAATCTACCCCGGCGAGATGCTCAGAATCCACCGTGGTGAGGAGCTCAGAATGTAATCCGGTGTGTAGCTCAGAATCTACCGTGGTCAGTAGCTCAGAATCTACCCCAGTGAGTAGCTCAGAATCTACTCCGGTTAGTAGCTCAGTATCTAGTCCGGTGCCTAAATCAGAATCTAGTCCAGTGTGTAGCTCAGAATCTAGTCCGGTGCCGAGCTCAGAATCTAGTCCGCTGAGTAGCTCAGAATCTAGTCCGGTGAGTAGTTCAGAATCTACCTCCGGTGAGTAGCTCAAAATCTAATCCGGTGCCTAGCTCAGAATCTA
Source organism: Scyliorhinus torazame (assembly GCF_047496885.1). Taxonomy (NCBI): domain Eukaryota; kingdom Metazoa; phylum Chordata; class Chondrichthyes; order Carcharhiniformes; family Scyliorhinidae; genus Scyliorhinus; species Scyliorhinus torazame. The sequence continues at coordinate 424,828,756 of NC_092707.1, read as the reverse complement.
CCCCAGTGAGATGCTCAGAATCTACAATGGTGAGTAGCTCAGAATCCACCCCAGTGAGTACATCAGAATCTAGCTCGGTGAGTAGCTCAGAATCTAGTCTGGTGAGTAGCTCAGAATCTAGTCCGGTGAGTAGCTCAGAATCTACCCCAGTGAGTAGCTCAGAATCTACTCTGGTTAGTAGCTCAGTATCTAGTCCGGTGCCTAAATCAGAATCTAGTCCAGTGTGTATCTCAGAATCTAGTCCGGTGCCGAGCTCAGAATCTAGTCCGCTGAGTAGCTCAGAATCTAGTCCGGTGAGTAGTTCAGAATCTACCTCCGGTGAGTAGCTCAAAATCTAATCCGGTGTGTAGCTCAGAATTAGGTCTGGTGAGTAGCTCAGAATCTATTCCGGTGCCTAGCTCAGAATCTACCCCGGTGAGATGCTCAGAATCTACAATGGTGAGTAGCTCAGAATCTACCCCAGTGAGTACATCAGAATCTAGCTCGGTGGGTAGCTCAGAATCTAGCCTGGTGAGTAGCTCAGAATCTAGTCCGGTGAGTAGCTCCGAATCTAGTCCAGTGAGTAGCTCAGCATCTAATCCGGTAAGTAGCTCAGAATCTACGTCGGTGAGTAGCTCAGAATCTACTCCGGTGAGTGGCTCAGTATCTAGTCCGGTGAGTAGCTCAGAATCTAGTCCGGTGAGTAGCTCAGAATCTAGTCCAGTGAGTAGCTCAGCATCTAGTCCGGTGAGTAGCTCAGAATCTAGTCTGGTGAGTAGCTCAGAATCTAGTCCAGTGAGTGCCTCAGAATGTACCTCGGTGAGTAGATCAGAATCTAGTCTGGTGAGTAGCTCAGAATCTAGTCCGTGAGTAGCTCAGAATCTACCTCGGTGAGTAGCTCAGAATCTACCCCGGTGAGTAGCACAGAATCTACTCCGGTGAGCAGCTCAGAATCTACCTCGGTGAGTAGCTCAGAATCTACTCCGGTGAGTTGCTCAGAATCTAGTCCGGTGAGTAGCTCAGAATCTAGTCCGGTGAGCAGCTCAGAATCTAGTCCAGTGAGTAGCTCAGCATCTAGTCCGGTGAGTAGCTCAGATTCTAGTCTGGTGAGTAGCTCAGCATCTAGTCCGGTAAGCAGCTCAGAATATATCTCGGTGAGTAGCTCAGAATCTACTCCGGTGAGTAGCTCAGAATCTAGTCCGGTGAGTAGCTCTGAATCTAGTCCGGTGAGTAGCTCAGTATCTAGTCCGGTGAGTAGCACAGAATCTAGTCCTGTGAGTAGCTCAGAATCTAGTCCGGTGTGTAGCTCAGGATCTAGTCCGGTGAGTAGCTCAGAATCTAGTCCGGTGAGTAGTTCAGAATCTACCTCCGGTGAGTAGCTCAAAATCTAATCCGGTGTGTAGCTCAGAATTAGGTCTGGTGAGTAGCTCAGAATCTATTCCGGTGCCTAGCTCAGAATCTACCCCGGTGAGATGCTCAGAATCTACAATGGTGAGTAGCTCAGAATCTACCCCAGTGAGTTCCTCAGAATCTAACTCGGTGAGTAGCTCAGAATCTAGTCTGGTGAGTAGCTCAGAATCTAGTCCGGTGAGTAGCTCAGAATCTAGTCCAGTGAATAGCTCAGCATCTAGTCCAGTAAGAAGCTCAGAATCTAGTCCAGTGAATAGCTCAGAATCTAGTCCGGTGAGTAGCTCAGAATCTAGTCCGGTGAGTAGCTCAGAATCTAGTCAAGTGAGTAGCTCAGCATCTAGTCCGGTGAGTAGCTCAGAATCTAGTCTGTTGAGTAGCTCAGTATCTAGTCCGGTGAGTAGCTCAGAATCTAGTCTGGTGAGGAGCTCAGAATCTAGTCCAGTGAGTACCTCAGAATCTACCTCGGTGAGTAGATCAGAATCAAGTCTGGTGAGTAGCTCAGAATCTAGTCCGGTGAGTAGCTCAGAATCTAGTCCAGTGAGTAGCTCAGCATCTAGCCCGGTGAGTAGCTCAGAATCTAGTCAGGTGAGTAGCTCAGAATCTAGTCTGGTGAGTAGCTCAGAATCTAGTCCAATGAGTACCTCAGAATCTACCTCGGTGAGTAGCTCAGAATCTAGTCTGGTGAGTAGCTCAGAATCTAGTCCAGTCAGTAGCTCAGCATCTAGTCCGGTAAGTAGCTCAGAATCTACCTCGGTGAGTAGCTCAGAATCTACTCCGGTGAGTAGCTCAGAATCTAGTCCGGTGAGTAGCTCAGAATCTAGTCCGGTGAGTAGCTCAGAATCTGGTCCAGTGAGTAGCTCACAATCTACCCCGGTGATTAGCTCAGAATCTAGTCCGGTAAGTAGCTCAGAATCTACCTCGGTCAGTAGCTCAGAATCTACTCCGGTGAGTAGCTCAGAATCTAGTCCGGTGAGTAGGTCAGAATCTAGTCCGGTGAGTAGCTCAGTATCTAGTCCGGTGAGTAGCTCAGAATCTAGTCCTGTGAGTAGCTCAGAATCTACTCTGGTGAGTAGCTCAGTATGTAGTCCAGTGAGTAGCTCAGAATCTACCCCGGTGAGTAGCTCAGAATCTAGTCAGGTGAGTAGCTCAGAATCTAGTCTGGTGAGTAGCTCAGAATCTAGTCCAATGAGTACCTCAGAATCTACCTCGGTGAGTAGCTCAGAATCTAGTCTGGTGAGTAGCTCAGAATCTAGTCCAGTCAGTAGCTCAGCATCTAGTCCGGTAAGTAGCTCAGAATCTACCTCGGTGAGTAGCTCAGAATCTACTCCGGTGAGTAGCTCAGAATCTAGTCCGGTGAGTAGCTCAGAATCTAGTCCGGTGAGTAGCTCAGAATCTGGTCCAGTGAGTAGCTCACAATCTACCCCGGTGATTAGCTCAGAATCTAGTCCGGTAAGTAGCTCAGAATCTACCTCGGTAAGTAGCTCAGAATCTACTCCGGTGAGTAGCTCAGAATCTAGTCCGGTGAGTAGGTCAGAATCTAGTCCGGTGAGTAGCTCAGTATCTAGTCCGGTGAGTAGCTCAGAATCTAGTCCTGTGAGTAGCTCAGAATCTACTCTGGTGAGTAGCTCAGTATGTAGTCCAGTGAGTAGCTCAGAATCTACCCCGGTGAGTAGCTCAGAATCTATTCCGGTGAGTAGCTCAGAAACTAGTCCAGTGAGTAGCTCAGAATCTACCCCGGTGAGTAGCTCAGAATCTAGTCCGGTGAGTAGCTCAGAATCTACCCCGGTCAGTAGCTCAGAATCTACTCCGGTGAGTAGCTCAGAATCTAGTCCGGTGAGTAGCTCAGAATCTAGTCTGGTGACTACCTCAGCATCTAGTCCGGTAGTAGCTCAGAATTTACCTCGGTGAGTAGCTCAGAATCCAGTCCGGTGAGTAGCTCAGAATCTATTCCGGTGCCTAGTTCAGAATCTACCCCGGCGAGATGCTCAGAATCCACCGTGGTGAGTAGCTCAGAATGTAATCCGGTGTGTAGCTCAGAATCTACCGTGGTCAGTAGCTCAGAATCTACTCCGGTGAGTAGCTCAGAATCTACTCCGGTTAGTAGCTCAGTATCTAGTCCGGTGCCTAAATCAGAATCTAGTCCAGTGTGTAGCTCAGAATCTAGTCCGGTGCCGAGCTCAGAATCTAGTCCGCTGAGTAGCTCAGAATCTAGTCCGGTGAGTAGTTCAGAATCTACCTCCGGTGAGTAGCTCAAAATCTAATCCGGTGTGTAGCTCAGAATTAGGTCTGGTGAGTAGCTCAGAATCTATTCCGGTGCCTAGCTCAGAATCTACCCCGGTGAGATGCTCAGAATCTACAATGGTGAGTAGCTCAGAATCTACCCCAGTGAGTACCTCAGAATCTAGCTCGGTGAGTAGCTCAGAATCTAGTCTGGTGAGTAGCTCAGAATCTAGTCCGGTGAGTAGCTCCGAATCTAGTCCAGTGAGTAGCTCAGCATCTAGTCCGGTAAGTAGCTCAGAATCTACCTCGGTGAGTAGCTCAGAATCTACTCCGGTGAGTGGCTCAGTATCTAGTCCGGTGAGTAGCTCAGAATCTAGTCCGGTGAGTAGCTCAGAATCTAGTCCAGTGAGTAGCTCAGCATCTAGTCCGGTGAGTAGCTCAGAATCTAGTCTGGTGAGTAGCTCAGAATCTAGTCCAGTGAGTAGCTCAGCATCTAGTCCGGTGAGTAGCTCAGAATCTAGTCTGGTGAGTAGATCAGAATCTAGTCTCGTGAGTAGCTCAGAATCTAGTCCGTGAGTAGCTCAAAATCTACCTCGGTGAGTAGCTCAGAATCTATTCCGGTGAGTAGCTCAGAATCTAGATCGCTGAGTAGCACAGAATCTAGTCCAGTGAGTTGCTCAGAATCTACTCCGGTGAGTAGCTCAGAATCTAGTCCGGTGAGTAGCTCAGAATTAATTCCGGTGAGTAGCTCAGAAACTAGTCCGGTGAGTAGCTCAGAATCAAGTCCGGTAAGTAGCTCAGAATCTAGTCCAGTGAGTAGCTCAGCATCTAGTCCGGTGAGTAGCTCAGAATCTAGTCAGGTGAGTAGCTCAGAATCTAGTCTGGTGAGTAGCTCAGAATCCAGTCCAATGAGTACCTCAGAATCTACCTCGGTGAGTAGCTCAGAATCTAGTCTGGTGAGTAGCTCAGAATCTAGTCCGGTCAGTATCTCAGCATCTAGTCCGGTAAGTAGCTCAGAATCTACCTCGGTGAGTAGCTCAGAATCTACTCCGGTGAGTAGCTCACAATCTACTACGGTGAGTAGCTCAGAATCTAGTCCGGTGAGTAGCTCAGAATCTGGTCCAGTGATTAGCTCAAAATCTACCCCGGTGAGTAGCTCAGAATCTAGTCCGGTGAGTAGCTCAGAATCTAGTCCGGTGAGTAGCTCAGAATCTAGTCTAGTGTGTAGCTCAGAATCTACCCCGGTGAGTAGCTCAGAATCTAGACCGGTGAGTAGCACAGAATCTAGTCCAGTGAGTTGCTCAGAATCTACTCCGGTGAGTAGCTCAGAATTAAGTCCGGTGAGTAGCTCAGAAACTAGTCCGGTGAGTAGCTCAGAATCTAGTCCGGTGAGTAGCTCAGAATCTAGTCCAGTGAGTAGCTCAGAATCTTCCTCGGTGTGTAGCTCAGAATCTAGACCGGTGAGTAGCACAGAATCTAGTCCAGTGAGTTGCTCAGAATCTACTCCGGTGTGTAGCTCAGAACCTACTCCATTGAGTAGCTCAGAATCTAGTCCAGTGAGTAGCTCAGAATCTAATTCGGTGAGTATCTCAGAATCTAGACCGGTGAGTAGCTCAGAATCTAGTTAGGTGAGTACCTCAGAATCTACCCCGGTGAGTAGCTCAGAATCTAGACCGGTGAGTAGCACAGAATCTAGTCCAGTGAGTTGCTCAGAATCTATTCCGGTGAGTAGCTCAGAATCTAGTCCGGTGAGTAGCTCAGAAACTAGTCCGGTGAGTAGCTCAGAATCTAGACCGGTGAGTAGCTCAGAATCTAGTCCGGTGCCTAGCTCAGAATCTAGTCCGGTGAGTAGCTCAGAATATAGTCCGGTGAGTAGCTCAGAATCTAGTCTGGTGAGTAGCTCAGAATCTAGCCCGGTGAGTAGCTCAGAATGTAGACCGGTGTGTAGCTCAGAATCTAATCCGGTGAGTATCTCAGAATCTAGACCGGTGAGTAGCTCAGAATCTAGTTATGTGAGTACCTCAGAATCTACCTCGGTGAGGAGCTCAGAATCTAGTCTGGTGAGTAGCTCAGAATCTAGTCCGGTGAGTAGCTCAGAATGTAGTCCAGTGAGTAGCTCAGAATCTAGACCGGTGAGTAGCTCAGAATCTAGTCCGGTGAGTAGCTCAGCATCTAGTCCAGTAAGTAGCTCAGAATCTACTTCGGTGAGTAGCTCAGAATCTACTCCGGTGAGTAGCTCAGAATCTACCCCAGTGAGTACCTCAGAATCTAGCTCGGTGAGTAGCTCAGAATCTAGTCTGGTGAGTAGCTCAGAATCTAGTCAGGTGAGTAGCTCAGAATCTAGTCCAGTGAGTAGCTCAGCATCTAGTCCGGTAAGTAGCTCAGAATCTACCTCGGTGAGTAGCTCAGAATCTACTCCGGTGAGTGGCTCAGAATCTAGTCCGGTGAGTAGCTCAGTATCTAGTCCGGTGAGTAGCTCAGAATCTAGTCCAGTGAGTAGCTCAGCATCTAGTCCGGTGAGTAGCTCAGAATCTAGTCTGGTGAGTAGCTCAGTATCTAGTCCGGTGATTAGCTCAGAATCTAGTCTGGTGAGTAGCTCAGAATCTAGTCCTGTGAGTACCTCAGAATCTACCTCGGTGAGGAGCTCAGAATCTAGTCTGGTGAGTAGCTCAGAATCTAGTCCGGTGAGTAGCTCAGAATGTAGTCCAGTGAGTAGATCAGCATCTAGTCCGGTAAGTAGCTCAGAATCTACCTCGGTGAGTAGCTCAGAATCTACTCCGGTGATTAGCTCAGAATCTAGTCCGGTGAGTAGCTCAGAATCTAGTCCGGTGAGTAGCTCAGAATCAAGTCTGGTGAGTAGCTCAGCATCTAGTCCGGTAAGTAGCTCAGAATTTATCTCAGTGAGTAGCTCAGAATCTCGTCCGGTCAGTAGCTCAGCATCTAGTCCGGTAAGTAGCTCAGAATCTACCTCGGTGAGTAGCTCAGAATCTACTCCGGTGAGTAGCTCACAATCTACTACGGTGAGTAGCTCAGAATCTAGTCCGGTGAGTAGCTCAGAATCTGGTCCAGTGAGTAGCTCAGAATCTACCCCGGTGAGTAGCTCAGAATCTAGTCCGGTGCCTAGCTCAGAATCTAGTCCGGTGAGTAGCTCAGAATATGGTCCGGTGAGTAGCTCAGAATCTAGTCTGGTGAGTAGCTCAGAATCTAGCCCGGTGAGTAGCTCAGAATCTAGACCGGTGTGTAGCTCAGAATCTAATCCGGTGAGTATCTCAGAATCTAGACCGGTGGGTAGCTCAGAATCTAGTTATGTGAGTACCTCAGAATCTACCTCGGTGAGGAGCTCAGAATCTAGTCTGGTGAGTAGCTCAGAATCTAGTCCGGTGAGTAGCTCAGAATGTAGTCCAGTGAGTAGCTCAGAATCGAGACCGGTGAGTAGCTCAGAATCTAGTCCGGTGAGTAGCTCAGCATCTAGTCCAGTAAGTAGCTCTAAATCTAGTCTGGTGAGTAGCTCAGAATCTACTCCGGTGAGTAGCTCAGAATCTACCCCAGTGAGTACCTCAGAATCTAGCTCGGTGAGTAGCTCAGAATCTAGTCTGCTGAGTAGCTCAGAATCTAGTCAGGTGAGTAGCTCAGAATCTAGTCCAGTGAGTAGCTCAGCATCTAGTCCGGTAAGTAGCTCAGAATCTACCTCGGTGAGCAGCTCAAAATCTACTCCGGTGAGTGGCTCAGAATCTAGTCCGGTGAGTAGCTCAGAATCTAGTCCGGTGAGTAGCTCAGAATCTAGTCCAGTGAGTAGCTCAGCATCTAGTCCGGTGAGTAGCTCAGAATCTAGTCTGGTGAGTAGCTCAGTATCTAGTCCGGTGATTAGCTCAGAATCTAGTCTGGTGAGTAGCTCAGAATCTAGTCCTGTGAGTACCTCAGAATCTACCTCGCTGAGGAGCTCAGAATCTAGTCTGGTGAGTAGCTCAGAATCTAGTCCGGTGAGTAGCTCAGAATGTAGTCCAGTGAGTAGATCAGCATCTAGTCCGGTAAGTAGCTCAGAATCTACCTCGGTGAGTAGCTCAGAATCTACTCCGGTGATTAGCTCAGAATCTAGTCCGGTGAGTAGCTCAGAATCTAGTCCGGTGAGTAGCTCAGAATCAAGTCTGGTGAGTAGATCAGCATCTAGTCCGGTAAGTAGCTCAGAATTTATCTCAGTGAGTAGCTCAGAATCTAGTCCGGTCAGTAGCTCAGCATCTAGTCCGGTAATTAGCTCAGAATCTACCTCGGTGAGTAGCTCAGAATCTACTCCGGTGAGTAGCTCAGAATCTAGTCCGGTGAGTAGCTCAGAATCTAGTCCGGTGAGTCGCTCAGAATCTACCCCGGTGAGTAGCTCAGAATCTACTCCGGTGAGTAGCTCAGAATCTACCTCGGTGAGTAGCTCAGAATCTACTCCGGTGAGTAGCTCAGAATCTACTCCGGTGAGTAGCTCAGAATCTAGTCCGGTGAGTCGCTCAGAATCTGGTCCAGTGAGTAGCTCAGAATCTACCCCGTTGAGTAGCTCAGAATCTAGTCCGGTGAGTAGCTCAGAATCTAGTCCGGTGAGTCGCTCAGAATCTACCCCGGTGAGTAGCTCAGAATCTACTCCGGTGAGTAGCTCAGAATCTACCTCGGTGAGTAGCTCAGAATCTACTCCGGTGAGTAGCTCAGAATCTACTCCGGTGAGTAGCTCAGAATCTAGTCCGGTGAGTCGCTCAAAATCTGGTCCAGTGAGTAGCTCAGAATCTACCCCGGTGAGTAGCTCAGAATCTAGTCCAGTGAGTAGCTCAGAATCTTCCTCGGTGAGTAGCACAGAATCTAGACCGGTGAGTAGCTCAGAATCTACCCCAGTGAGTACCTCAGAATCTAGCTCGGTGAGTAGCTCAGAATCTAGTCTGCTGAGTAGCTCAGAATCTAGTCAGGTGAGTAGCTCAGAATCTAGTCCAGTGAGTAGCTCAGCATCTAGTCCGGTAAGTAGCTCAGAATCTACCTCGGTGAGCAGCTCAAAATCTACTCCGGTGAGTGGCTCAGAATCTAGTCCGGTGAGTAGCTCAGAATCTAGTCCGGTGAGTAGCTCAGAATCTAGTCCAGTGAGTAGCTCAGCATCTAGTCCGGTGAGTAGCTCAGAATCTAGTCTGGTGAGTAGCTCAGTATCTAGTCCGGTGATTAGCTCAGAATCTAGTCTGGTGAGTAGCTCAGAATCTAGTCCTGTGAGTACCTCAGAATCTACCTCGCTGAGGAGCTCAGAATCTAGTCTGGTGAGTAGCTCAGAATCTAGTCCGGTGAGTAGCTCAGAATGTAGTCCAGTGAGTAGATCAGCATCTAGTCCGGTAAGTAGCTCAGAATCTACCTCGGTGAGTAGCTCAGAATCTACTCCGGTGATTAGCTCAGAATCTAGTCCGGTGAGTAGCTCAGAATCTAGTCCGGTGAGTAGCTCAGAATCAAGTCTGGTGAGTAGCTCAGCATCTAGTCCGGTAAGTAGCTCAGAATTTATCTCAGTGAGTAGCTCAGAATCTAGTCCGGTCAGTAGCTCAGCATCTAGTCCGGTAATTAGCTCAGAATCTACCTCGGTGAGTAGCTCAGAATCTACTCCGGTGAGTAGCTCAGAATCTAGTCCGGTGAGTAGCTCAGAATCTACTCCGGTGAGTAGCTCAGAATCTACCTCGGTGAGTAGCTCAGAATCTACTCCGGTGAGTAGCTCAGAATCTACTCCGGTGAGTAGCTCAGAATCTAGTCCGGTGAGTCGCTCAGAATCTGGTCCAGTGAGTAGCTCAGAATCTACCCCGGTGAGTAGCTCAGAATCTAGTCCGGTGAGTAGCTCAAAATCTAGTCCGGTGAGTCGCTCAGAATCTACCCCGGTGAGTAGCTCAGAATCTACTCCGGTGAGTAGCTCAGAATCTACCTCGGTGAGTAGCTCAGAATCTACTCCGGTGAGTAGCTCAGAATCTACTCCGGTGAGTAGCTCAGAATCTAGTCCGGTGAGTCGCTCAGAATCTGGTCCAGTGAGTAGCTCAGAATCTACCCCGGTGAGTAGCTCAGAATCTAGTCCAGTGAGTAGCTCAGAATCTTCCTCGGTGAGTAGCACAGAATCTAGACCGGTGAGTAGCTCAGAATTTAGTCCAGTGAGTACCTCAGAATCTACTCCGGAGTGTAGCTCAGAACCTACTCCATTGAGTAGCTCAGAATCTAGTCTGGTGAGTAGCTCAGAATCTAGTCCGGTGAGTAGCTCAGAATCTAGTCCGGTGAGTAGCTCAGAATCTGGTCCAGTAAGTAGCTCAGAATCTACCCCGGTGAGTAGCTCAGAATCTAGTCCGGTGAGTAGCTCAGAATCTAGTCCGGTGTGTAGCTGAGAATCTAGTCCAGTGTGTAGCTCAGAATCTACCCCGGTGAGTAGCTCAGAATCTAGACCGGTGAGTAGCACAGAATCTAGTCCAGTGAGTTGCTCAGAATCTACTCCGGTGAGTAGCTCAGAATCTAGTCCGGTGAGTAGCTCAGAAACTAGTCCGGTGAGTAGCTCAGAATCTAGACCGGTGAGTAGCTCAGAATCTAGTCCGGTGCCTAGCTCAGAATCTAGTCCGGTGAGTAGCTCAGAATATAGTCCGGTGAGGAGCTCATAATCTAGTCTGGTGAGTAGCTCAGAATCTAGCCCGGTGAGTAGCTCAGAATCTAGACCGGTGAGTAGCTCAGAATCTAGTTATGTGAGTACCTCAGAATCTAATCCGGTGAGTAGCTCAGAATCTAGACCGGTGAGTAGCTCAGAATCTAGTTATGTGAGTACCTCAGAATCTACCCCGGTGAGTAGCTCAGAATCTAGACCGGTGAGTAGCACAGAATCTAGTCCAGTGAGTTGCTCAGAATCTACTCCGGTGAGTAGCTCAGAATCTAGTCCGGTGAGTAGCTCAGAAACTAGTCCGGTGAGTAGCTCAGAATCTAGACCGGTGAGTAGCTCAGAATCTAGTCCGGTGCCTAGCTCAGAATCTAGTCCGGTGAGTAGCTCAGAATATAGTCCGGTGAGTAGCTCAGAATCTAGTCTGGTGAGTAGCTCAGAATCTAGCCCGGTGAGTAGCTCAGAATCTAGACCGGTGTGTAGCTCAGAATCTAATCCGGTGAGTATCTCAGAATCTAGACCGGTGAGTAGCTCAGAATCTAGTTATGTGAGTACCTCAGAATCTACCTTGGTGAGGAGCTCAGAATCTAGTCTGGTGAGTAGCTCAGAATCTAGTCCGGTGAGTAGGTCAGAATGTAGTCCAGTGAGTAGCTCAGAATCTAGACCGGTGAGTAGCTCAGAATCTAGTCCGGTGAGTAGCTCAGCATCTAGTCCAGTAAGTAGCTCAGAATCTACTTCGGTGAGTAGCTCAGAATCTACTCCAGTGAGTAGCTCAGAATCTACTCCAGTGAGTACCTCAGAATCTAGCTCGGTGAGTAGCTCAGAATCTAGTCTGGTGAGTAGCTCAGAATCTAGTCAGGTGAGTAGCTCAGAATCTAGTCCAGTGAGTAGCTCAGCATCTAGTCCGGTAAGTAGCTCAGAATCTACCTCGGTGAGTAGCTCAGAATCTACTCCGGTGAGTGGCTCAGAATCTAGTCCGGTGAGTAGCTCAGAATCTAGTCCGGTGAGTAGCTCAGAATCTAGTCCAGTGAGTAGCTCAGCATCTAGTCCGGTGAGTAGCTCAGAATCTAGTCTGGTGAGTAGCTCAGTATCTAGTCCGGTGATTAGCTCAGAATCTAGTCTGGTGAGTAGCTCAGAATCTAGTCCTGTGAGTACCTCAGAATCTACCTCGGTGAGGAGCTCAGAATCTAGTCTGGTGAGTAGCTCAGAATCTAGTCCGGTGAGTAGCTCAGAATCTAGTCCAGTGAGTAGCTCAGCATCTAGTCCGGTGAGTAGCTCAGAATCTAGTCTGGTGAGTAGCTCAGTATCTAGTCCGGTGATTAGCTCAGAATCTAGTCTGGTGAGTAGCTCAGAATCTAGTCCTGTGAGTACCTCAGAATCTACCTCGCTGAGGAGCTCAGAATCTAGTCTGGTGAGTAGCTCAGAATCTAGTCCGGTGAGTAGCTCAGAATGTAGTCCAGTGAGTAGATCAGCATCTAGTCCGGTAAGTAGCTCAGAATCTACCTCGGTGAGTAGCTCAGAATCTACTCCGGTGATTAGCTCAGAATCTAGTCCGGTGAGTAGCTCAGAATCTAGTCCGGTGAGTAGCTCAGAATCAAGTCTGGTGAGTAGCTCAGCATCTAGTCCGGTAAGTAGCTCAGAATTTATCTCAGTGAGTAGCTCAGAATCTAGTCCGGTCAGTAGCTCAGCATCTAGTCCGGTAATTAGCTCAGAATCTACCTCGGTGAGTAGCTCAGAATCTACTCCGGTGAGTAGCTCAGAATCTAGTCCGGTGAGTAGCTCAGAATCTACTCCGGTGAGTAGCTCAGAATCTACCTCGGTGAGTAGCTCAGAATCTACTCCGGTGAGTAGCTCAGAATCTACTCCGGTGAGTAGCTCAGAATCTAGTCCGGTGAGTCGCTCAGAATCTGGTCCAGTGAGTAGCTCAGAATCTACCCCGGTGAGTAGCTCAGAATCTAGTCCGGTGAGTAGCTCAAAATCTAGTCCGGTGAGTCGCTCAGAATCTACCCCGGTGAGTAGCTCAGAATCTACTCCGGTGAGTAGCTCAGAATCTACCTCGGTGAGTAGCTCAGAATCTACTCCGGTGAGTAGCTCAGAATCTACTCCGGTGAGTAGCTCAGAATCTAGTCCGGTGAGTCGCTCAGAATCTGGTCCAGTGAGTAGCTCAGAATCTACCCCGGTGAGTAGCTCAGAATCTAGTCCAGTGAGTAGCTCAGAATCTTCCTCGGTGAGTAGCACAGAATCTAGACCGGTGAGTAGCTCAGAATTTAGTCCAGTGAGTACCTCAGAATCTACTCCGGAGTGTAGCTCAGAACCTACTCCATTGAGTAGCTCAGAATCTAGTCTGGTGAGTAGCTCAGAATCTAGTCCGGTGAGTAGCTCAGAATCTAGTCCGGTGAGTAGCTCAGAATCTGGTCCAGTAAGTAGCTCAGAATCTACCCCGGTGAGTAGCTCAGAATCTAGTCCGGTGAGTAGCTCAGAATCTAGTCCGGTGTGTAGCTGAGAATCTAGTCCAGTGTGTAGCTCAGAATCTACCCCGGTGAGTAGCTCAGAATCTAGACCGGTGAGTAGCACAGAATCTAGTCCAGTGAGTTGCTCAGAATCTACTCCGGTGAGTAGCTCAGAATCTAGTCCGGTGAGTAGCTCAGAAACTAGTCCGGTGAGTAGCTCAGAATCTAGACCGGTGAGTAGCTCAGAATCTAGTCCGGTGCCTAGCTCAGAATCTAGTCCGGTGAGTAGCTCAGAATATAGTCCGGTGAGGAGCTCATAATCTAGTCTGGTGAGTAGCTCAGAATCTAGCCCGGTGAGTAGCTCAGAATCTAGACCGGTGAGTAGCTCAGAATCTAGTTATGTGAGTACCTCAGAATCTAATCCGGTGAGTAGCTCAGAATCTAGACCGGTGAGTAGCTCAGAATCTAGTTATGTGAGTACCTCAGAATCTACCCCGGTGAGTAGCTCAGAATCTAGACCGGTGAGTAGCACAGAATCTAGTCCAGTGAGTTGCTCAGAATCTACTCCGGTGAGTAGCTCAGAATCTAGTCCGGTGAGTAGCTCAGAAACTAGTCCGGTGAGTAGCTCAGAATCTAGACCGGTGAGTAGCTCAGAATCTAGTCCGGTGCCTAGCTCAGAATCTAGTCCGGTGAGTAGCTCAGAATATAGTCCGGTGAGTAGCTCAGAATCTAGTCTGGTGAGTAGCTCAGAATCTAGCCCGGTGAGTAGCTCAGAATCTAGACCGGTGTGTAGCTCAGAATCTAATCCGGTGAGTATCTCAGAATCTAGACCGGTGAGTAGCTCAGAATCTAGTTATGTGAGTACCTCAGAATCTACCTTGGTGAGGAGCTCAGAATCTAGTCTGGTGAGTAGCTCAGAATCTAGTCCGGTGAGTAGGTCAGAATGTAGTCCAGTGAGTAGCTCAGAATCTAGACCGGTGAGTAGCTCAGAATCTAGTCCGGTGAGTAGCTCAGCATCTAGTCCAGTAAGTAGCTCAGAATCTACTTCGGTGAGTAGCTCAGAATCTACTCCAGTGAGTAGCTCAGAATCTACTCCAGTGAGTACCTCAGAATCTAGCTCGGTGAGTAGCTCAGAATCTAGTCTGGTGAGTAGCTCAGAATCTAGTCAGGTGAGTAGCTCAGAATCTAGTCCAGTGAGTAGCTCAGCATCTAGTCCGGTAAGTAGCTCAGAATCTACCTCGGTGAGTAGCTCAGAATCTACTCCGGTGAGTGGCTCAGAATCTAGTCCGGTGAGTAGCTCAGAATCTAGTCCGGTGAGTAGCTCAGAATCTAGTCCAGTGAGTAGCTCAGCATCTAGTCCGGTGAGTAGCTCAGAATCTAGTCTGGTGAGTAGCTCAGTATCTAGTCCGGTGATTAGCTCAGAATCTAGTCTGGTGAGTAGCTCAGAATCTAGTCCTGTGAGTACCTCAGAATCTACCTCGGTGAGGAGCTCAGAATCTAGTCTGGTGAGTAGCTCAGAATCTAGTCCGGTGAGTAGCTCAGAATGTAGTCCAGTGAGTAGATCAGCATCTAGTCCGGTAAGTAGCTCAGAATCTACCTCGGTGAGTAGCTCAGAATCTACACCGGTGATTAGCTCAGAATCTAGTCCGGTGAGTAGCTCAGAATCTAGTCCGGTGAGTAGCTCAGAATCAAGTCTGGTGAGTAGCTCAGCATCTAGTCCGGTAAGTAGCTCAGAATTTATCTCAGTGAGTAGCTCAGAATCTACTCCGGTGAGTAGCTCAGAATCTAGTCCGGTGAGTAGCTCAGAATCTAGTCCGGTGAGTAGCTCAGAATCTAGTCCGATGAGTAGCTCAGAATCTTGTCCGGTGAGTAGCTCAGTATCTAGTCCGGTGAGTAGCTCAGAATCTAGTCCGGTGAGTAGCTCAGAATCTAGTCCGGTGAGTAGCTCAGAATCTAGTCCGATGAGTAGCTCAGAATCTAGTCCGGTGAGTAGCTCAGTATCTAGTCCGGTGAGTAGCTCAGAATCTAGTCCGGTGAGTAGCTCAGAATCTACCCCGGTGAGTAGATCCGAATCTATTCCGGTGAGTAGCTCAGAATCTAGTCCGGTGAGTAGCTCAGAATCTAGTCCGGTGAGTAGCTTAGAATCTACTCCGGTGAGTAGCTCAGAATCTAGTCCGGTGAGTAGCTCAGAATCTGCCCCGGTGAGTAGATCAGAATCTAGTCCGGTGAGTAGCTCAGAATCTAGTCCGGTGAGTAGCTCAGAATCTAGTCCGGTGAGTAGCTCAGAATCTAGTCCGGTGAGTAGCTTAGAATCTACTCCGGTGAGTAGCTCAGAATCTAGTCCGGTGAGTAGCTCAGAATCTACCCCGGTGAGTAGCTCAGAATCTAGTCCGGTGTGTAGCTCAGAATCTAGTCCGGTGAGTAGCTCAGAATCTAGTCTGGTGAGTAGCTCAGAATCTAGTCCGGTGAGTAGCTCAGAATCTAGTCCGGTGAGTAGCTCAGAATCTAGCCCGGTGAGTAGCTCAGAATCTAGACCGGTGAGTAGCTCAGAATCTAGTCCGGTGAGTAGCTCAGAATCTAGTCCGGTGAGTAGCTCAGAATCTAGCCCGGTGAGTAGCTCAGAATCTAGACCGGTGAGTAGCTCAGAATCTTGGCCAGTGAGTAGCTCAGAATCTACTCCGGTGAGTGGCTCAGAATCTAGTCCGGTGAGTAGCTCAGAATCTAGTCCGGTGAGTAGCTCAGAATCTACTCCGGTGAGTGGCTCAGAATCTACTCCGGTGAGTAGCTCAGAATCTAGTCTGGTGAGTAGCTCAGAATCTACCTCGGTGAGTAGCTCAGAATCTACTCCGGTGAGTGGCTCAGAATCTAGTCCGGTGAGTAGCTCAGAATCTAGTCCGGTGAGTAGCTCAGCATCTAGTCCAGTGAGTAGCTCAGCATCTAGTCCGGTGAGTAGCTCAGAATCTAGTCTGGTGAGTAGCTCAGCATCTAGTCCGGTGAGTAGCTCAGAATCTAGTCCGGTGAGTAGCTCAGAATCTACCCCGGTGAGTAGCTCAGAATCTAGTCCAGTGAGAAGCTCAGCATCTAGTCCGGTAAGTAGCTCAGAATCTACCTCGGTGAATAGCTCAGAATCGAGCTCGGTGAGTAGCTCAGAATCTAGTCCGGTGAGTAGCTCAGAATCTAGTCCGGTGAGTAGCTCTGAATCTGGTCCAGTGAGTAGCTCAGAATCTACCCCGGTGAGTAGCTCAGAATCTAGACCGGTGAGTAGCACAGTATCTAGTCCAGTGTGTAGCTCAGAATCTACCCCGGTGAGTAGCTCAGAATCTAGACCGGTGAGTAGCACAGAATCTAGTCCAGTGAGTTGTTCAGAATCTACTCTTGTGAGTAGCTCAGAATCAAGTCTGGTGAGTAGCTCAGAAACTAGTCCGGTGAGTAGCTCAGAATCTTGTCCGGTGAGTAGCTCAGAATCTAGTCCAGTGAGTAGCTCAGAACTTTCCTCGGTGAGTAGCTCAGAATCTAGACCGGTGAGTAGCACAGAATCTAGTCCAGTGAGTTGCTCAGAATCTACTCCGGTGTGTAGCTCAGAACCTACTCCATTGAGTAGCTCAGAATCTAGTCCAGTGAGTAGCTCAGAATCTAATCCGGTGAGTATCTCGGAATCTAGACCGGTGAGTAGCTCAGAATCTAGTTAGGTGAGTACCTCAGAATCTACCTCGGTGAGTAGCTCTAAATCTAGTCTGGTGAGTAGCTCAGAATCTAGTCCGGTGAGTAGCTCAGAATCTAGTCCAGTGAGTAGCTCAGCATCTATTCTGGTAAGTAGCTCAGAATCTACCTCGGTGAGTAGCTCAGAATCTAGTCCGGTGAGTAGCTCAGAATCTAGTCCAGTGTGTAGCTCAGAATCTAACCCGGTGAGTAGCTCAAAATCTACCCCGGTGAGTTGCTCAAAATCTACTCCGGTGAGTAGCTCAGAATCTAGTCCGGTGAGTAGCTCAGAATCTACCCCGGGGAGTAGCTCAGAATCTAGCCCGGTGAGTAGCTCAGAATCTAGACCGGTGAGTAGCTCAGAATCTAGTCCAGTGAGTAGCTCAGAATCTAATCCGGTGTGTTGCTCAGAATCTAACACGGTGAGTAGCTCAAAATCTAGACCGGTGAGTAGCTCAGAATCTATTCCGGTGAGATGCTCAGAATCTACCATGGTGAGTAGTTCAGAATCTACCCCAGTGAGTACCTCAGAATCTACCTCGTTGAGTAGCTCAGAATCTAGTCTGGTGAGTAGCTCAGAATCTAGTCCGGTGAGTAGCTCAGAATCTAGTCTGGTGAGTAGCTCAGAATCTAGTCCGGTGAGTAGCTCAGAATCTACCCCGGTGAGTAGCTCAGAATCTACTCTGGTGAGTAGCTCAGAATCTACCTCGGTGAGTAGCTCAGAATCTAGTCTGGTGAGTAGCTCAGAATCTAGTCCGGTGAGTAGCTCAGAATCTAGTCTGGTGAGTAGCTCAGAATCTAGTCCGGTGAGTAGCTCAGTATCTAGTCCGGTGAGTAGCTCAGAATCTAGTCCGGTGAGTAGCTCAGAATCTACCCTGGGGAGTAGGTCAGTATCGAGTCCGGTGAGTAGCTCAGAATCTAGTCCGGTGAGTAGCTCAGAATCTAGTCCAGTGAGTAGCTCAGAATCTACCCCGGTGAGTAGCTCAGAATCTAGACCGGTGAGTAGCACAGAATCTAGTCCAGGGAGTTGCTCAGAATCTACTCCGGTGAGTACCTCAGAATCTACCTCGGTGAGTAGCTCTAAATCTAGTCTGGTGAGTAGCTCAGAATCTAGTCCGGTGAGTAGCTCAGAATCTAGTCCAGTGAGTAGCTCAGCATCTAGTCTGGTAAGTAGCTCAGAATCTACCTCGGTGAGTAGCTCAGAATCTAGTCCGGTGAGTAGCTCAGAATCTAGTCCAGTGTGTAGCTCAGAATCTAACCCGGTGAGTAGCTCAAAATCTACTCCGGTGAGTTGCTCAAAATCTACTCCGGTGAGTAGCTCAGAATCTAGTCCGGTGAGTAGCTCAGAATCTAGTCCGGTGAGTTGCTCAGAATCTAGACTGGTGAGTAGCTCAGAATCTAGTCCGGTGCCTAGCTCAGAAGCTAGTCCGGTGAGTAGCTCAGAATCTAGTCCGGTGAGTAGTTCAGAATCTACCCCGGTGCATAGCTCAGAATCTAGTCCGGTGAGTAGCTCAGAATCTAGTCCGGGGAGTAGCTCAGAATCTAGTCCGGTGAGTAACTCAGAATCTAATCCGGTGTGTAGCTCAGAATCTACCCCGGGGAGTAGCTCAGAATCTAGCCCGGTGAGTAGCTCAGAATCTAGCCCGGTGAGTAGCTCAGAATCTAGACCGGTGAGTAGCTCAGAATCTAGCCCGGTGAGTAGCTCAGAATCTAGTCCGGTGAGTAGCTCAGAATCTAGTCCGGTGAGTAGCTCAGAATCTAATCCGGTGTGTAACTCAGAATCTAACACGGTGAGTAGCTCAAAATCTACACCGGTGAGTAGCTCAGAATCTAGTCTGGTGAGTAGCTCAGAATCTAGTCCGGTGAGTAGCTCAGAATCTAGTCTGGTGAGTAGCTCAGAATCTAGTCCGGTGAGTAGCTCAGAATCTACCCCGGTGACTAGCTCAGAATCTACTCTGGTGAGTAGCTCAGAATCTACCCCGGTGAGTAGCTCAGAATCTAGTCTGGTGAGTAGCTCAGAATCTAGTCCGGTGAGTAGCTCAGAATCTAGTCTGGTGAGTAGCTCAGAATCTAGTCCGGTGAGTAGCTCAGTATCTAGTCCGGTGAGTAGCTCAGAATCTAGTCCGGTGAGTAGCTCAGAATCTACCCTGGGGAGTAGGTCAGTATCTAGTCCGGTGAGTAGCTCAGAATCTAGTCCGGTGAGTAGCTCAGAATCTAGTCCAGTGAGTAGCTCAGAATCTACCCCGGTGAGTAGCTCAGAATCTAGACCGGTGAGTAGCACAGAATCTAGTCCAGGGAGTTGCTCAGAATCTACTCCGGTGAGTAGCTCAGAATCTACCCCGGTGTGTAGCTCAGAATCTACTCCGGTGTGTAGCTCAGAATCTAGTCCGGTGAGTAGCTTAGAATCTAGTCCGGTGAGTAGCTCAGAATCTACTCCGGTGAGCAGCTCAGAATCTAGCCCGGTGAGTACCTCAGAACCTACTCCGGTGTGTAGCTCAGAAACCACTCCATTGAGTAGCTCAGAATCTAGTCCGGTGAGTAGCTCAGTATCTAGTCCGGTGAGTAGCTCAGAATCTAGTCCAGTGAGTAGTTCAGAATCTTCCTCGGTGAGTAGCTCAGAATCTACACCGGTGAGTAGCACAGAATCTAGTCCAGTGAGTTGCTCAGAATCTACTCCGGTGTGTAGCTCAGAACCTACTCCATTGAGTAGCTCAGAATCTAGTCCGGTGAGTAGCTCAGAATCTAGTCCGGTGAGTAGCTCAGAATCTAGTCCAGTGAGTAGCTCAGAATCTTCCTTATGAGAAGGTCAGAATGTAGACCGGTGAGTAGCACAGAATCTAGTCCAGTGAGTTGCTCAGAATCTACTCCGGTGAGTAGATCAGAATCTAGTCCGGTGAGTAGCTCAGAATCTAGTAAGGTGAGTAGCTCAGAATCTAGACTGGTGAGTAGCTCGGAATCTAGCCCGGTGCCTAGCTCAGAATCTAGTCCGGTGAGTAGCTCAGAATCTAGTCCGGTGAGTAGTTCAGAATCTACCCCGGTGAGTAGCTCAGCATCTAGTCCAGTGAGTAGCTCAAAATCTAATCCGGTGAGTAGCTCAGAATCTAGTCCGGTGAGTAGCTCAGAATCAAGTCTGGTGAGTAGCTCAGCATCTAGTCCGGTAAGTAGCTCAGAATTTATCTCAGTGAGTAGCTCAGAATCTACTCCGGTGAGTAGCTCAGAATCTAGTCCGGTGAGTAGCTCAGAATCTAGTCCGGTGAGTAGCTCAGAATCTAGTCCGATGAGTAGCTCAGAATCTTGTCCGGTGAGTAGCTCAGTATCTAGTCCGGTGAGTAGCTCAGAATCTAGTCCGGTGAGTAGCTCAGAATCTAGTCCGGTGAGTAGCTCAGAATCTAGTCCGATGAGTAGCTCAGAATCTAGTCCGGTGAGTAGCTCAGTATCTAGTCCGGTGAGTAGCTCAGAATCTAGTCCGGTGAGTAGCTCAGAATCTACCCCGGTGAGTAGATCCGAATCTATTCCGGTGAGTAGCTCAGAATCTAGTCCGGTGAGTAGCTCAGAATCTAGTCCGGTGAGTAGCTTAGAATCTACTCCGGTGAGTAGCTCAGAATCTAGTCCGGTGAGTAGCTCAGAATCTGCCCCGGTGAGTAGCTCAGAATCTAGTCCGGTGAGTAGCTCAGAATCTAGTCCGGTGAGTAGCTCAGAATCTAGTCC
Organism: Scyliorhinus torazame; assembly: GCF_047496885.1. Taxonomy (NCBI): domain Eukaryota; kingdom Metazoa; phylum Chordata; class Chondrichthyes; order Carcharhiniformes; family Scyliorhinidae; genus Scyliorhinus; species Scyliorhinus torazame. The sequence continues at coordinate 424,808,665 of NC_092707.1, read as the reverse complement.
GGTGAGTAGCTCAGAATCTAGTCCGGTGAGTAGCTTAGAATCTACTCCGGTGAGTAGCTCAGAATCTAGTCCGGTGAGTAGCTCAGAATCTACCCCGGTGAGTAGCTCAGAATCTAGTCCGGTGTGTAGCTCAGAATCTAGTCCGGTGAGTAGCTCAGAATCTAGTCTGGTGAGTAGCTCAGAATCTAGTCCGGTGAGTAGCTCAGAATCTAGTCCGGTGAGTAGCTCAGAATCTAGCCCGGTGAGTAGCTCAGAATCTAGACCGGTGAGTAGCTCAGAATCTAGTCCGGTGAGTAGCTCAGAATCTAGTCCGGTGAGTAGCTCAGAATCTAGCCCGGTGAGTAGCTCAGAATCTAGACCGGTGAGTAGCTCAGAATCTTGGCCAGTGAGTAGCTCAGAATCTACTCCGGTGAGTGGCTCAGAATCTAGTCCGGTGAGTAGCTCAGAATCTAGTCCGGTGAGTAGCTCAGAATCTACTCCGGTGAGTGGCTCAGAATCTACTCCGGTGAGTAGCTCAGAATCTAGTCTGGTGAGTAGCTCAGAATCTACCTCGGTGAGTAGCTCAGAATCTACTCCGGTGAGTGGCTCAGAATCTAGTCCGGTGAGTAGCTCAGAATCTAGTCCGGTGAGTAGCTCAGCATCTAGTCCAGTGAGTAGCTCAGCATCTAGTCCGGTGAGTAGCTCAGAATCTAGTCTGGTGAGTAGCTCAGCATCTAGTCCGGTGAGTAGCTCAGAATCTAGTCCGGTGAGTAGCTCAGAATCTACCCCGGTGAGTAGCTCAGAATCTAGTCCAGTGAGAAGCTCAGCATCTAGTCCGGTAAGTAGCTCAGAATCTACCTCGGTGAATAGCTCAGAATCGAGCTCGGTGAGTAGCTCAGAATCTAGTCCGGTGAGTAGCTCAGAATCTAGTCCGGTGAGTAGCTCTGAATCTGGTCCAGTGAGTAGCTCAGAATCTACCCCGGTGAGTAGCTCAGAATCTAGACCGGTGAGTAGCACAGTATCTAGTCCAGTGTGTAGCTCAGAATCTACCCCGGTGAGTAGCTCAGAATCTAGACCGGTGAGTAGCACAGAATCTAGTCCAGTGAGTTGTTCAGAATCTACTCTTGTGAGTAGCTCAGAATCAAGTCTGGTGAGTAGCTCAGAAACTAGTCCGGTGAGTAGCTCAGAATCTTGTCCGGTGAGTAGCTCAGAATCTAGTCCAGTGAGTAGCTCAGAACTTTCCTCGGTGAGTAGCTCAGAATCTAGACCGGTGAGTAGCACAGAATCTAGTCCAGTGAGTTGCTCAGAATCTACTCCGGTGTGTAGCTCAGAACCTACTCCATTGAGTAGCTCAGAATCTAGTCCAGTGAGTAGCTCAGATTTTAATCCGGTGAGTATCTCGGAATCTAGACCGGTGAGTAGCTCAGAATCTAGTTAGGTGAGTACCTCAGAATCTACCTCGGTGAGTAGCTCTAAATCTAGTCTGGTGAGTAGCTCAGAATCTAGTCCGGTGAGTAGCTCAGAATCTAGTCCAGTGAGTAGCTCAGCATCTATTCTGGTAAGTAGCTCAGAATCTACCTCGGTGAGTAGCTCAGAATCTAGTCCGGTGAGTAGCTCAGAATCTAGTCCAGTGTGTAGCTCAGAATCTAACCCGGTGAGTAGCTCAAAATCTACTCCGGTGAGTTGCTCAAAATCTACTCCGGTGAGTAGCTCAGAATCTAGTCCGGTGAGTAGCTCAGAATCTAGTCCGGTGAGTAGCTCAGAATCTAGACTGGTGAGTAGCTCAGAATCTAGTCCGGTGCCTAGCTCAGAAGCTTGTCCGGTGAGTAGCTCAGAATCTAGTCCGGTGAGTAGTTCAGAATCTACCCCGGTGCATAGCTCAGAATCTAGTCCGGTGAGTAGCTCAGAATCTAGTCCGGGGAGTAGCTCAGAATCTAGTCCGGTGAGTAGCTCAGAATCTAATCCGGTGTGTAGCTCAGAATCTACCCCGGGGAGTAGCTCAGAATCTAGCCCGGTGAGTAGCTCAGAATCTAGACCGGTGAGTAGCTCAGAATCTAGTCCAGTGAGTAGCTCAGAATCTAATCCGGTGTGTTGCTCAGAATCTAACACGGTGAGTAGCTCAAAATCTAGACCGGTGAGTAGCTCAGAATCTATTCCGGTGAGATGCTCAGAATCTACCATGGTGAGTAGTTCAGAATCTACCCCAGTGAGTACCTCAGAATCTACCTCGTTGAGTAGCTCAGAATCTAGTCTGGTGAGTAGCTCAGAATCTAGTCCGGTGAGTAGCTCAGAATCTAGTCTGGTGAGTAGCTCAGAATCTAGTCCGGTGAGTAGCTCAGAATCTACCCCGGTGAGTAGCTCAGAATCTACTCTGGTGAGTAGCTCAGAATCTACCTCGGTGAGTAGCTCAGAATCTAGTCTGGTGAGTAGCTCAGAATCTAGTCCGGTGAGTAGCTCAGAATCTAGTCTGGTGAGTAGCTCAGAATCTAGTCCGGTGAGTAGCTCAGTATCTAGTCCGGTGAGTAGCTCAGAATCTAGTCCGGTGAGTAGCTCAGAATCTACCCTGGGGAGTAGGTCAGTATCGAGTCCGGTGAGTAGCTCAGAATCTAGTCCGGTGAGTAGCTCAGAATCTAGTCCAGTGAGTAGCTCAGAATCTAGTCCGATGAGTAGCTCAGAATCTAGTCCGGTGAGTAGCTCAGAATCTACCCCGGTGAGTAGCTCAGAATCTAGACCGGTGAGTAGCACAGAATCTAGTCCAGGGAGTTGCTCAGAATCTACTCCGGTGAGTACCTCAGAATCTACCTCGGTGAGTAGCTCTAAATCTAGTCTGGTGAGTAGCTCAGAATCTAGTCCGGTGAGTAGCTCAGAATCTAGTCCAGTGAGTAGCTCAGCATCTAGTCTGGTAAGTAGCTCAGAATCTACCTCGGTGAGTAGCTCAGAATCTAGTCCGGTGAGTAGCTCAGAATCTAGTCCAGTGTGTAGCTCAGAATCTAACCCGGTGAGTAGCTCAAAATCTACTCCGGTGAGTTGCTCAAAATCTACTCCGGTGAGTAGCTCAGAATCTAGTCCGGTGAGTAGCTCAGAATCTAGTCCGGTGAGTAGCTCAGAATCTAGACTGGTGAGTAGCTCAGAATCTAGTCCGGTGCCTAGCTCAGAAGCTAGTCCGGTGAGTAGCTCAGAATCTAGTCCGGTGAGTAGTTCAGAATCTACCCCGGTGCATAGCTCAGAATCTAGTCCGGTGAGTAGCTCAGAATCTAGTCCGGGGAGTAGCTCAGAATCTAGTCCGGTGAGTAACTCAGAATCTAATCCGGTGTGTAGCTCAGAATCTACCCCGGGGAGTAGCTCAGAATCTAGCCCGGTGAGTAGCTCAGAATCTAGCCCGGTGAGTAGCTCAGAATCTAGACCGGTGAGTAGCTCAGAATCTAGCCCGGTGAGTAGCTCAGAATCTAGTCCGGTGAGTAGCTCAGAATCTAGTCCGGTGAGTAGCTCAGAATCTAATCCGGTGTGTAACTCAGAATCTAACACGGTGAGTAGCTCAAAATCTAGACCGGTGAGTAGCTCAGAATCTAGTCTGGTGAGTAGCTCAGAATCTAGTCCGGTGAGTAGCTCAGAATCTAGTCTGGTGAGTAGCTCAGAATCTAGTCCGGTGAGTAGCTCAGAATCTACCCCGGTGACTAGCTCAGAATCTACTCTGGTGAGTAGCTCAGAATCTAGTCTGGTGAGTAGCTCAGAATCTAGTCCGGTGAGTAGCTCAGAATTTGGTCTGGTGAGTAGCTCAGAATCTAGTCCGGTGAGTAGCTCAGTATCTAGTCCGGTGAGTAGCTCAGAATCTAGTCCGGTGAGTAGCTCAGAATCTACCCTGGGGAGTAGGTCAGTATCTAGTCCGGTGAGTAGCTCAGAATCTAGTCCGGTGAGTAGCTCAGAATCTAGTCCAGTGAGTAGCTCAGAATCTACCCCGGTGAGTAGCTCAGAATCTAGACCGGTGAGTAGCACAGAATCTAGTCCAGGGAGTTGCTCAGAATCTACTCCGGTGAGTAGCTCAGAATCTACCCCGGTGTGTAGCTCAGAATCTACTCCGGTGTGTAGCTCAGAATCTAGTCCGGTGAGTAGCTTAGAATCTAGTCCGGTGAGTAGCTCAGAATCTACTCCGGTGAGCAGCTCAGAATCTAGCCCGGTGAGTACCTCAGAACCTACTCCGGTGTGTAGCTCAGAAACCACTCCATTGAGTAGCTCAGAATCTAGTCCGGTGAGTAGCTCAGTATCTAGTCCGGTGAGTAGCTCAGAATCTAGTCCAGTGAGTAGTTCAGAATCTTCCTCGGTGAGTAGCTCAGAATCTACACCGGTGAGTAGCACAGAATCTAGTCCAGTGAGTTGCTCAGAATCTACTCCGGTGTGTAGCTCAGAACCTACTCCATTGAGTAGCTCAGAATCTAGTCCGGTGAGTAGCTCAGAATCTAGTCCGGTGAGTAGCTCAGAATCTAGTCCAGTGAGTAGCTCAGAATCTTCCTTATGAGAAGGTCAGAATGTAGACCGGTGAGTAGCACAGAATCTAGTCCAGTGAGTTGCTCAGAATCTACTCCGGTGAGTAGATCAGAATCTAGTCCGGTGAGTAGCTCAGAATCTAGTAAGGTGAGTAGCTCAGAATCTAGACTGGTGAGTAGCTCGGAATCTAGCCCGGTGCCTAGCTCAGAATCTAGTCCGGTGAGTAGCTCAGAATCTAGTCCGGTGAGTAGTTCAGAATCTACCCCGGTGAGTAGCTCAGCATCTAGTCCAGTGAGTAGCTCAAAATCTAATCCGGTGAGTAGCTCAGAATCTAGTCCGGTGAGTAGCTCAGAATCAAGTCTGGTGAGTAGCTCAGCATCTAGTCCAGTGTGTAGCTCAGAATCTACCCCGGTGAGTAGCTCAGAATCTAGACCGGTGAGTAGCACAGAATCTAGTCCAGTGAGTTGTTCAGAATCTACTCTTGTGAGTAGCTCAGAATCAAGTCTGGTGAGTAGCTCAGAAACTAGTCCGGTGAGTAGCTCAGAATCTTGTCCGGTGAGTAGCTCAGAATCTAGTCCAGTGAGTAGCTCAGAATCTACCCCGGTGAGTAGCTCAGAATCTAGACTGGTGAGTAGCTCAGAATCTAGTCCGGTGCCTAGCTCAGAAGCTTGTCCGGTGAGTAGCTCAGAATCTAGTCCGGTGAGTAGTTCAGAATCTACCCCGGTGCATAGCTCAGAATCTAGTCCGGTGAGTAGCTCAGAATCTAGTCCGGGGAGTAGCTCAGAATCTAGTCCGGTGAGTAGCTCAGAATCTAATCCGGTGTGTAGCTCAGAATCTACCCCGGGGAGTAGCTCAGAATCTAGCCCGGTGAGTAGCTCAGAATCTAGACCGGTGAGTAGCTCAGAATCTAGTCCAGTGAGTAGCTCAGAATCTAATCCGGTGTGTTGCTCAGAATCTAACACGGTGAGTAGCTCAAAATCTAGACCGGTGAGTAGCTCAGAATCTATTCCGGTGAGATGCTCAGAATCTACCATGGTGAGTAGTTCAGAATCTACCCCAGTGAGTACCTCAGAATCTACCTCGTTGAGTAGCTCAGAATCTAGTCTGGTGAGTAGCTCAGAATCTAGTCCGGTGAGTAGCTCAGAATCTAGTCTGGTGAGTAGCTCAGAATCTAGTCCGGTGAGTAGCTCAGAATCTACCCCGGTGAGTAGCTCAGAATCTACTCTGGTGAGTAGCTCAGAATCTACCTCGGTGAGTAGCTCAGAATCTAGTCTGGTGAGTAGCTCAGAATCTAGTCCGGTGAGTAGCTCAGAATCTAGTCTGGTGAGTAGCTCAGAATCTAGTCCGGTGAGTAGCTCAGTATCTAGTCCGGTGAGTAGCTCAGAATCTAGTCCGGTGAGTAGCTCAGAATCTACCCTGGGGAGTAGGTCAGTATCGAGTCCGGTGAGTAGCTCAGAATCTAGTCCGGTGAGTAGCTCAGAATCTAGTCCAGTGAGTAGCTCAGAATCTAGTCCGATGAGTAGCTCAGAATCTAGTCCGGTGAGTAGCTCAGAATCTACCCCGGTGAGTAGCTCAGAATCTAGACCGGTGAGTAGCACAGAATCTAGTCCAGGGAGTTGCTCAGAATCTACTCCGGTGAGTACCTCAGAATCTACCTCGGTGAGTAGCTCTAAATCTAGTCTGGTGAGTAGCTCAGAATCTAGTCCGGTGAGTAGCTCAGAATCTAGTCCAGTGAGTAGCTCAGCATCTAGTCTGGTAAGTAGCTCAGAATCTACCTCGGTGAGTAGCTCAGAATCTAGTCCGGTGAGTAGCTCAGAATCTAGTCCAGTGTGTAGCTCAGAATCTAACCCGGTGAGTAGCTCAAAATCTACTCCGGTGAGTTGCTCAAAATCTACTCCGGTGAGTAGCTCAGAATCTAGTCCGGTGAGTAGCTCAGAATCTAGTCCGGTGAGTAGCTCAGAATCTAGACTGGTGAGTAGCTCAGAATCTAGTCCGGTGCCTAGCTCAGAAGCTAGTCCGGTGAGTAGCTCAGAATCTAGTCCGGTGAGTAGTTCAGAATCTACCCCGGTGCATAGCTCAGAATCTAGTCCGGTGAGTAGCTCAGAATCTAGTCCGGGGAGTAGCTCAGAATCTAGTCCGGTGAGTAACTCAGAATCTAATCCGGTGTGTAGCTCAGAATCTACCCCGGGGAGTAGCTCAGAATCTAGCCCGGTGAGTAGCTCAGAATCTAGCCCGGTGAGTAGCTCAGAATCTAGACCGGTGAGTAGCTCAGAATCTAGCCCGGTGAGTAGCTCAGAATCTAGTCCGGTGAGTAGCTCAGAATCTAGTCCGGTGAGTAGCTCAGAATCTAATCCGGTGTGTAACTCAGAATCTAACACGGTGAGTAGCTCAAAATCTAGACCGGTGAGTAGCTCAGAATCTAGTCTGGTGAGTAGCTCAGAATCTAGTCCGGTGAGTAGCTCAGAATCTAGTCTGGTGAGTAGCTCAGAATCTAGTCCGGTGAGTAGCTCAGAATCTACCCCGGTGACTAGCTCAGAATCTACTCTGGTGAGTAGCTCAGAATCTAGTCTGGTGAGTAGCTCAGAATCTAGTCCGGTGAGTAGCTCAGAATTTGGTCTGGTGAGTAGCTCAGAATCTAGTCCGGTGAGTAGCTCAGTATCTAGTCCGGTGAGTAGCTCAGAATCTAGTCCGGTGAGTAGCTCAGAATCTACCCTGGGGAGTAGGTCAGTATCTAGTCCGGTGAGTAGCTCAGAATCTAGTCCGGTGAGTAGCTCAGAATCTAGTCCAGTGAGTAGCTCAGAATCTACCCCGGTGAGTAGCTCAGAATCTAGACCGGTGAGTAGCACAGAATCTAGTCCAGGGAGTTGCTCAGAATCTACTCCGGTGAGTAGCTCAGAATCTACCCCGGTGTGTAGCTCAGAATCTACTCCGGTGTGTAGCTCAGAATCTAGTCCGGTGAGTAGCTTAGAATCTAGTCCGGTGAGTAGCTCAGAATCTACTCCGGTGAGCAGCTCAGAATCTAGCCCGGTGAGTACCTCAGAACCTACTCCGGTGTGTAGCTCAGAAACCACTCCATTGAGTAGCTCAGAATCTAGTCCGGTGAGTAGCTCAGTATCTAGTCCGGTGAGTAGCTCAGAATCTAGTCCAGTGAGTAGTTCAGAATCTTCCTCGGTGAGTAGCTCAGAATCTACACCGGTGAGTAGCACAGAATCTAGTCCAGTGAGTTGCTCAGAATCTACTCCGGTGTGTAGCTCAGAACCTACTCCATTGAGTAGCTCAGAATCTAGTCCGGTGAGTAGCTCAGAATCTAGTCCGGTGAGTAGCTCAGAATCTAGTCCAGTGAGTAGCTCAGAATCTTCCTTATGAGAAGGTCAGAATGTAGACCGGTGAGTAGCACAGAATCTAGTCCAGTGAGTTGCTCAGAATCTACTCCGGTGAGTAGATCAGAATCTAGTCCGGTGAGTAGCTCAGAATCTAGTAAGGTGAGTAGCTCAGAATCTAGACTGGTGAGTAGCTCGGAATCTAGCCCGGTGCCTAGCTCAGAATCTAGTCCGGTGAGTAGCTCAGAATCTAGTCCGGTGAGTAGTTCAGAATCTACCCCGGTGAGTAGCTCAGCATCTAGTCCAGTGAGTAGCTCAAAATCTAATCCGGTGAGTAGCTCAGAATCTAGTCCGGTGAGTAGCTCAGAATCAAGTCTGGTGAGTAGCTCAGCATCTAGTCCAGTGTGTAGCTCAGAATCTACCCCGGTGAGTAGCTCAGAATCTAGACCGGTGAGTAGCACAGAATCTAGTCCAGTGAGTTGTTCAGAATCTACTCTTGTGAGTAGCTCAGAATCAAGTCTGGTGAGTAGCTCAGAAACTAGTCCGGTGAGTAGCTCAGAATCTTGTCCGGTGAGTAGCTCAGAATCTAGTCCAGTGAGTAGCTCAGAACTTTCCTCGGTGAGTAGCTCAGAATCTAGACCGGTGAGTAGCACAGAATCTAGTCCAGTGAGTTGCTCAGAATCTACTCCGGTGTGTAGCTCAGAACCTACTCCATTGAGTAGCTCAGAATCTAGTCCAGTGAGTAGCTCAGAATCTAATCCGGTGAGTATCTCGGAATCTAGACCGGTGAGTAGCTCAGAATCTAGTTAGGTGAGTACCTCAGAATCTACCTCGGTGAGTAGCTCTAAATCTAGTCTGGTGAGTAGCTCAGAATCTAGTCCGGTGAGTAGCTCAGAATCTAGTCCAGTGAGTAGCTCAGCATCTATTCTGGTAAGTAGCTCAGAATCTACCTCGGTGAGTAGCTCAGAATCTAGTCCGGTGAGTAGCTCAGAATCTAGTCCAGTGTGTAGCTCAGAATCTAACCCGGTGAGTAGCTCAAAATCTACTCCGGTGAGTTGCTCAAAATCTACTCCGGTGAGTAGCTCAGAATCTAGTCCGGTGAGTAGCTCAGAATCTAGTCCGGTGAGTAGCTCAGAATCTAGACTGGTGAGTAGCTCAGAATCTAGTCCGGTGCCTAGCTCAGAAGCTAGTCCGGTGAGTAGCTCAGAATCTAGTCCGGTGAGTAGTTCAGAATCTACCCCGGTGCATAGCTCAGAATCTAGTCCGGTGAGTAGCTCAGAATCTAGTCCGGGGAGTAGCTCAGAATCTAGTCCGGTGAGTAGCTCAGAATCTAATCCGGTGTGTAGCTCAGAATCTACCCCGGGGAGTAGCTCAGAATCTAGCCCGGTGAGTAGCTCAGAATCTAGACCGGTGAGTAGCTCAGAATCTAGTCCAGTGAGTAGCTCAGAATCTAATCCGGTGTGTTGCTCAGAATCTAACACGGTGAGTAGCTCAAAATCTAGACCGGTGAGTAGCTCAGAATCTATTCCGGTGAGATGCTCAGAATCTACCATGGTGAGTAGTTCAGAATCTACCCCAGTGAGTACCTCAGAATCTACCTCGTTGAGTAGCTCAGAATCTAGTCTGGTGAGTAGCTCAGAATCTAGTCCGGTGAGTAGCTCAGAATCTAGTCTGGTGAGTAGCTCAGAATCTAGTCCGGTGAGTAGCTCAGAATCTACCCCGGTGAGTAGCTCAGAATCTACTCTGGTGAGTAGCTCAGAATCTACCTCGGTGAGTAGCTCAGAATCTAGTCTGGTGAGTAGCTCAGAATCTAGTCCGGTGAGTAGCTCAGAATCTAGTCTGGTGAGTAGCTCAGAATCTAGTCCGGTGAGTAGCTCAGTATCTAGTCCGGTGAGTAGCTCAGAATCTAGTCCGGTGAGTAGCTCAGAATCTACCCTGGGGAGTAGGTCAGTATCGAGTCCGGTGAGTAGCTCAGAATCTAGTCCGGTGAGTAGCTCAGAATCTAGTCCAGTGAGTAGCTCAGAATCTAGTCCGATGAGTAGCTCAGAATCTAGTCCGGTGAGTAGCTCAGAATCTACCCCGGTGAGTAGCTCAGAATCTAGACCGGTGAGTAGCACAGAATCTAGTCCAGGGAGTTGCTCAGAATCTACTCCGGTGAGTACCTCAGAATCTACCTCGGTGAGTAGCTCTAAATCTAGTCTGGTGAGTAGCTCAGAATCTAGTCCGGTGAGTAGCTCAGAATCTAGTCCAGTGAGTAGCTCAGCATCTAGTCTGGTAAGTAGCTCAGAATCTACCTCGGTGAGTAGCTCAGAATCTAGTCCGGTGAGTAGCTCAGAATCTAGTCCAGTGTGTAGCTCAGAATCTAACCCGGTGAGTAGCTCAAAATCTACTCCGGTGAGTTGCTCAAAATCTACTCCGGTGAGTAGCTCAGAATCTAGTCCGGTGAGTAGCTCAGAATCTAGTCCGGTGAGTAGCTCAGAATCTAGACTGGTGAGTAGCTCAGAATCTAGTCCGGTGCCTAGCTCAGAAGCTAGTCCGGTGAGTAGCTCAGAATCTAGTCCGGTGAGTAGTTCAGAATCTACCCCGGTGCATAGCTCAGAATCTAGTCCGGTGAGTAGCTCAGAATCTAGTCCGGGGAGTAGCTCAGAATCTAGTCCGGTGAGTAACTCAGAATCTAATCCGGTGTGTAGCTCAGAATCTACCCCGGGGAGTAGCTCAGAATCTAGCCCGGTGAGTAGCTCAGAATCTAGCCCGGTGAGTAGCTCAGAATCTAGACCGGTGAGTAGCTCAGAATCTAGCCCGGTGAGTAGCTCAGAATCTAGTCCGGTGAGTAGCTCAGAATCTAGTCCGGTGAGTAGCTCAGAATCTAATCCGGTGTGTAACTCAGAATCTAACACGGTGAGTAGCTCAAAATCTAGACCGGTGAGTAGCTCAGAATCTAGTCTGGTGAGTAGCTCAGAATCTAGTCCGGTGAGTAGCTCAGAATCTAGTCTGGTGAGTAGCTCAGAATCTAGTCCGGTGAGTAGCTCAGAATCTACCCCGGTGACTAGCTCAGAATCTACTCTGGTGAGTAGCTCAGAATCTAGTCTGGTGAGTAGCTCAGAATCTAGTCCGGTGAGTAGCTCAGAATCTAGTCTGGTGAGTAGCTCAGAATCTAGTCCGGTGAGTAGCTCAGTATCTAGTCCGGTGAGTAGCTCAGAATCTAGTCCGGTGAGTAGCTCAGAATCTACCCTGGGGAGTAGGTCAGTATCTAGTCCGGTGAGTAGCTCAGAATCTAGTCCGGTGAGTAGCTCAGAATCTAGTCCAGTGAGTAGCTCAGAATCTACCCCGGTGAGTAGCTCAGAATCTAGACCGGTGAGTAGCACAGAATCTAGTCCAGGGAGTTGCTCAGAATCTACTCCGGTGAGTAGCTCAGAATCTACCCCGGTGTGTAGCTCAGAATCTACTCCGGTGTGTAGCTCAGAATCTAGTCCGGTGAGTAGCTTAGAATCTAGTCCGGTGAGTAGCTCAGAATCTACTCCGGTGAGCAGCTCAGAATCTAGCCCGGTGAGTACCTCAGAACCTACTCCGGTGTGTAGCTCAGAAACCACTCCATTGAGTAGCTCAGAATCTAGTCCGGTGAGTAGCTCAGTATCTAGTCCGGTGAGTAGCTCAGAATCTAGTCCAGTGAGTAGTTCAGAATCTTCCTCGGTGAGTAGCTCAGAATCTACACCGGTGAGTAGCACAGAATCTAGTCCAGTGAGTTGCTCAGAATCTACTCCGGTGTGTAGCTCAGAACCTACTCCATTGAGTAGCTCAGAATCTAGTCCGGTGAGTAGCTCAGAATCTAGTCCGGTGAGTAGCTCAGAATCTAGTCCAGTGAGTAGCTCAGAATCTTCCTTATGAGTAGGTCAGAATGTAGACCGGTGAGTAGCACAGAATCTAGTCCAGTGAGTTGCTCAGAATCTACTCCGGTGAGTAGATCAGAATCTAGTCCGGTGAGTAGCTCAGAATCTAGTAAGGTGAGTAGCTCAGAATCTAGACCGGTGAGTAGCTCGGAATCTAGCCCGGTGCCTAGCTCAGAATCTAGTCCGGTGAGTAGCTCAGAATCTAGTCCGGTGAGTAGTTCAGAATCTACCCCGGTGAGTAGCTCAGCATCTAGTCCAGTGAGTAGCTCAAAATCTAATCCGGTGAGTAGCTCAGAATCTAGTCCGGTGAGTAGCTCAGAATCTAGTCCGGTGAGCAGCTCAGCATCTAGTCCGGTGAATAGCTCAGAATCTAGTCTGATGAGTAGCTCAGCATCTAGTCCGGTAAGTAGCTCAGCATCTAGTCCGGTAAGTAGCTCAGAATCTAGTCCGGTGAGTAGCTCAGAATCTAGTCCGGTGAGTAGCTCAGTATCTAGTCCGGTGAGTAGCTCAGAATCTAGTCCGGTGAGTAGCTCAGAATCTACCCCGGTGAGTCGCCCCGAATCTAGTTCGGTGAGTAGCTCAGAATCTACCCCGGTGAGTAGCTCAGAATCTAGTCCGGTGAGTAGCTCAGAATCTAGTCCGGTGAGTAGCTCGGAATCTAGTCCGGTGAGTAGCTCAGAATCTAGTCCGGTGAGTAGCTCAGAATCTACCCCGGTGAGTAGCTCAGAATCTAGTCCGGTGAGTAGCTCAGAATCTAGTCCGGTGAGTAGCTCAGAATCTAGTCCGGTGCCTAGCTCAGAATCTAATCCGGTGTGTAGCTCAGAATCTACCCCGGGGAGTAGCTCAGAATCTAGCCCGGTGAGTAGCTCAGAATCTAGACCGGTGAGTAGCTCAGAATCTAGTCCAGTGAGTAGCTCAGAATCTAATCCGGTGTGTAGCTCAGAATCTACCACGGTGAGTAGCTCAAAATCTAGACCGGTGAGTAGCTCAGAATCTATTCCGGTGAGATGCTCAGAATCTATTCCGGTGAGTAGTTCAGAATCTACCCCAGTGAGTAGCTCAGAATCTACCTCGTTGAGTAGCTCAGAATCTAGTCTGGTGAGTAGCTCAGAATCTAGTCCGGTGAGTAGCTCAGAATCTAGTCTGGTGAGTAGCTCAGAATCTAGTCCGGTGAGTAGCTCAGAATCTACCCCGGTGAGTAGCTCAGAATCTACTCTGGTGAGTAGCTCAGAATCTACCCCGGTGAGTAGCTCAGAATCTAGTCTGGTGAGTAGCTCAGAATCTAGTCCGGTGAGTAGCTCAGAATCTAGTCTGGTGAGTAGCTCAGAATCTAGTCCGGTGAGTAGCTCAGAATCTACCACGGTGAGTAGCTCAGAATCTACTCTGGTGAGTAGCTCAGAATCTACCCCGGTGAGTAGCTCAGAATCTACCCCGGTGAGTTGCTCAGAATCTACTCCGGTGAGTAGCTCAGAATCTAGTCCGGTGAGTAGCTCAGAATCTAGTAAGGTGAGTAGCTCAGAATCTAGACCGGTGAGTAGCTCGGAATCTAGCCCGGTGCCTAGCTCGGAATCTAGTCCGGTGAGTAGCTCAGAATCTAGTCCGGTGAGTAGTTCAGAATTTACCCCGGTGAGTAGCTCAGCATCTAGTCCAGTGAGTAGCTCAAAATCTAATCCGGTGAGTAGCTCAGAATCTAGTCCGGTGAGTAGCTCAGAATCTAGTCCGGTGAGCAGCTCAGCATCTAGTCCGGTGAATAGCTCAGAATCTAGTCTGATGAGTAGCTCAGCATCTAGTCCGGTAAGTAGCTCAGCATCTAGTCCGGTAAGTAGCTCAGAATCTAGTCCGGTGAGTAGCTCAGAATCTAGTCCGGTGAGTAGCTCAGTATCTAGTCCGGTGAGTAGCTCAGAATCTAGTCCGGTGAGTAGCTCAGAATCTACCCCGGTGAGTCGCTCCGAATCTAGTTCGGTGAGTAGCTCAGAATCTACCCCGGTGTGTAGCTCAGAATCTAGTCCGGTGAGTAGCTCAGAATCTAGTCCGGTGAGTAGCTCGGAATCTAGTCCGGTGAGTAGCTCAGAATCTAGTCCGGTGAGTAGCTCAGAATCTACCCCGGTGAGTAGCTCAGAATCTAGTCCGGTGAGTAGCTCAGAATCTAGTCCGGTGAGTAGCTCAGAATCTAGTCCGGTGCCTAGCTCAGAATCTAATCCGGTGTGTAGCTCAGAATCTACCCCGGGGAGTAGCTCAGAATCTAGCCCGGTGAGTAGCTCAGAATCTAGACCGGTGAGTAGCTCAGAATCTAGTCCAGTGAGTAGCTCAGAATCTAATCCGGTGTGTAGCTCAGAATCTACCACGGTGAGTAGCTCAAAATCTAGACCGGTGAGTAGCTCAGAATCTATTCCGGTGAGATGCTCAGAATCTACCATGGTGAGTAGTTCAGAATCTACCCCAGTGAGTACCTCAGAATCTACCTCGTTGAGTAGCTCAGAATCTAGTCTGGTGAGTAGCTCAGAATCTAGTCCGGTGAGTAGCTCAGAATCTAGTCTGGTGAGTAGCTCAGAATCTAGTCCGGTGAGTAGCTCAGAATCTACCCCGGTGAGTAGCTCAGAATCTACTCTGGTGAGTAGCACAGAATCTACCCCGGTGAGTAGCTCAGAATCTAGTCTGGTGAGTAGCTCAGAATCTAGTCCGGTGAGTAGCTCAGAATCTAGTCTGGTGAGTAGCTCAGAATCTAGTCCGGTGAGTAGCTCAGTATCTAGTCCGGTGAGTAGCTCAGAATCTAGTCCGGTGAGTCGCTCAGAATCTACCCTGGGGAGTAGGTCAATATCTAGTCCGGTGAGTAGCTCAGAATCTAGTCCGGTGAGTAGCTCAGAATCTAGTCCAGTGAGTAGCTCAGAATCTACCCCGGTGAGTAGCTCAGAATCTAGACCGGTGAGTAGCACAGAATCTAGTCCAGGGAGTTGCTCAGAATCTACTCCGGTGAGTAGCTCAGAATCTACCCCGGTGTGTAGCTCAGAATCTACTCCGGTGTGTAGCTCAGAATCTAGTCCGGTGAGTAGCTTAGAATCTAGTCCGGTGAGTAGCTCAGAATCTACTCCGGTGAGCAGCTCAGAATCTACCCCGGTGAGTACCTCAGAACCTACTCCGGTGTGTAGCTCAGAAACCACTCCATTGAGTAGCTCAGAATCTAGTCCGGTGAGTAGCTCAGTATCTAGTCCGGTGAGTAGCTCAGAATCTAGTCCAGTGAGTAGTTCAGAATCTTCCTCGGTGAGTAGCTCAGAATCCAGACCGGTGAGTAGCACAGAATCTAGTCCAGTGCGTTGCTCAGAATCTACTCCGGTGTGTAGCTCAGAACCTACTCCATTGAGTAGCTCAGAATCTAGTCCGGTGAGTAGCTCAGAATCTAGTCCGGTGAGTAGCTCAGAATCTAGTCCAGTGAGTAGCTCAGAATCTTCCTTATGAGTAGGTCAGAATGTAGACCGGTGAGTAGCACAGAATCTAGTCCAGTGAGTTGCTCAGAATCTACTCCGGTGAGTAGCTCACAATCTAGTCTGGTGAGTAGCTCAGAATCTAGTAAGGTGAGTAGCTCAGAATCTAGACCGGTGAGTAGCTCGGAATCTAGCCCGGTGCCTAGCTCAGAATCTAGTCCGGTGAGTAGCTCAGAATCTAGTCCGGTGAGTAGTTCAGAATCTACCCCGGTGAGTAGCTCAGCATCTAGTCCAGTGAGTAGCTCAAAATCTAATCCGGTGAGTAGCTCAGAATCTAGTCCGGTGAGTAGCTCAGAATCTAGTCCGGTGAGCAGCTCAGCATCTAGTCCGGTGAGTAGCTCAGAATCTAGTCTGATGAGTAGCTCAGCATCTAGTCCGGTAAGTAGCTCAGCATCTAGTCCGGTAAGTAGCTCAGAATCTAGTCCGGTGAGTAGCTCAGTATCTAGTCCGGTGAGTAGCTCAGAATCTAGTCCGGTGAGTAGCTCAGAATCTACCCCGGTGAGTCGCTCCGAATCTAGTTCGGTGAGTAGCTCAGAATCTACCCCGGTGAGTAGCTCAGAATCTACCCCGGTGAGTAGCTCAGAATCTAGTCCGGTGAGTAGCTCAGAATCTAGTCCGGTGAGTAGCTCGGAATCTAGTCCGGTGAGTAGCTCAGAATCTAGTCCGGTGAGTAGCTCAGAATCTACCCCGGTGAGTAGCTCAGAATGTAGTCCGGTGAGTAGCTCAGAATCTAGTCCGGTGTGTAGCTCAGAATCTAGTCCGGTGCCTAGCTCAGAATCTAGTCCGGTGAGTAGCTCAGAATCTAGTCCGGTGAGTAGCTCAGAATCTAGTCCGGTGAGTAGCTCAGAATCTATCCCGGTGAGTAGCTCAGAATCTAGACCGGTGAGTAGCTCAGAATCTAGTCCGGTGAGTAGCTCAGCATCTAGTCCGGTAAGTAGCTCAGAATCTACTTTGGTGAGTAGCTCAGAATCTACTCCGGTGAGTAGCTCAGAATCTAGTCCGGTGAGTAGCTCAGCATCTAGTCCGGTGAGTAGCTCAGAATCTAGTCCAGTGAGTACCTCAGAATCTACCTCGGTGAGTAGCTCAGCATCTAGTCCGGTAAGTAGCTCAGAATCTACTCCGGTGAGTAGCGCAGAATCTACTCCGGTGAGTAGCTCAGAATCTACCTTGGTGAGCAGTTCAGAATCTACTCCGGTGAGTATCTCAGAATCTACCTTGGTGAGCAGTTCAGAATCTAGTCCGGTGAGTAGCTCAGAATCTAGTCCAGTGTGTAGCTCAGAATCTACCCCGGTGAGTAGCTCAGAATCTAGACCGGTGAGTAGCTCAGAATCTAGTCCGGTGAGTAGCTCAGAATCGAGTCCGGTGAGTAGCTCAGAATCTAGTCCGGTGAGTAGCTCAGAATCTAGACCGGTGAGTAGCTCAGAATCTAGTCCGGTGCCTAGCTCAGAATCTAGTCCGGTGAGTAGCTCAGAATCTAGTCCTGTGAGTAGTTCAGAATCTAGTCCGGTGAGTAGCTCAGAATCTAGTCCGGTGAGTAGCTCAGAATCTAGCCCGGTGAGTAGCTCAGAATCTAGACGGGTGAGGAGCTCAGAATCTAGACCGGTGAGGAGCTCAGAATCTAGTCCAGTGAGTAGCTCAGAATCTAATCCGGTGAGTATCTAAGAATCTAGACCGGTGAGTAGCGCAGAATCTAGTCAGGTGATTACCTCAGAATCTACCTCGGTAAGTAGCTCAGAATCTAGTCTGGTGGGTAGCTCAGAATCTAGTCCGGTGAGTAGCTCAGAATCTAGTCCAGTGAGTAGCTCAGCATCTAGTCCGGTATGTAGCTCAGAATCTACCTTGGTGAGTAGTTCAGAATATAGTCCGGTGAGTAGCTCAGAATCTTGTCCAGTGTGTAGCTCAGAATCTAACCCGGTGAGTAGCTCAGAATCTAGATCGGTGAGTAGCACAGAATCTAGTCCAGTGAGTTGCTCAATATCTACTCCGGTGAGTAGCTCAGAATCTAGTCCGGTGAGTAGCTCAGAATCTAGTCCGGTGAGTAGCTCAGAATCTAGTCCGGTGAGTAGCTCAGAATGTAGTCCGGTGAGTAGTTCAGAATCTACCCCGGTGCATAGCTCAGAATCTACTCGGTGAGTAGCTCAGAATTTAGTCCGGTGAGTAGCTCAGAATCTAGTCCGGTGAGTAGCTCAGAATCTAGACCGGTGAGTAGCTCAGAATCTAGTCCGGTGCCTAGCTCAGAATCTAGTCCGGTGAGTAGCTCAGAATCTAGTCCGGTGAGTAGCTCAGAATCTAGCCGGGTGAGTAGCTCAGAATCTAGACCGGTGAGTAGCTCAGAATCTAGTCCAGTGAGTAGCTCAGAATCTAATCCGGTGAGTATCTCAGAATCTAGACAGGTGAGTAGCGCAGAATCTAGTTAGGTGAGTACCTCAGAGTCTCCCTCGGTGAGTAGCTCAGAATCTAGTCTGGTGAGTAGCTCAGAATCTAGTCCGGTGAGTAGCTCAGAATCTAGTCCGGTGAGTAGTTCAGAATCTACCCCGGTGCATAGCTCAGAATCGAGTCCGGTGAGTAGCTCAGAATCTAGTCAGTGAGTAGCTCAGAATCTAGTCCGGTGAGTTGCTCAGAATCTAGCCCGGTGAGTAGCTCAGAATCTAGACCGGTGAGTAGCTCAGAATCTAGTCCAGTGAGTAGCTCAGAATCTAATCCGGTGAATAGCTCAGAATCTAGACCGGTGAGTAGCTCAGAATCTAGTTAGGTGAGTAGCTCAGAATCTAGTCTGGTGAGTAGCTTAGAATCTAGTCCGGTGAGTAGCTTAGAATCTAGTTCAGTGAGTAGCTCAGAATCTAGTCCGGTGAGTAGCTCAGAATCTACCCCGGTGAGTAGCTCAGAATCTACTCCGGTGAGTAGCTCAGAATCTAGTCCGGTGAGTAGCTCAGTATCTAGTCCGGTGAGTAGCTCCGAATCTAGTCCAGTGAGTAGCTCAGAATCTAGTCCGGTGAGTAGCTCAGAATCTACCCCGGTGAGTAGCTCAGAATCTACTCCGATGAGTAGCTCAGAATCTAGTCAAGTGAGTGGCTCAGAATCTAGTCCGGTTACTAGCTCAGAATCTAGTCCGGTGAGTAGCTCAGAATCTAGTCCAGTGAGTGACTCAGAATCTAGTCCGGTTACTAGCTCAGAATCTAGTCCGGTGAGTAGATCAGAATCTAGTCCAGTGAGTAGCTCAGAATCTACCCCTGTGAGTAGCTCAGAATCTAGACCGGTGAGTAGCACAGAATCAAGTCCAGGGAGTTGCTCAGAATCTACTCCGGTGAGTAGCTCAGAATCTACCCCGGTGAGTAGCTCAGAATCTACTCCGGTGTGTTGCTCAGAATCTAGTCCGGTGAGTAGCTCAGAATCTAGTCCGGTGAGTAGCTCAGTATCTAGTCCGGCGAGTAGCTCAGAATCTAGTCCGGCGAGATGCTCAGAATCTACCGTGGTGAGTAGCTCAGAATCTACTCCGGTGAGTAGCTCAGAATCTACCCTGGTGAGTATCTCAGAATATATTCCGGTGAGTAGCTCAGAATCTAGTCCGGTGAGTAGCTCAGAATCTAGTCCGGTGAGTAGCTCAGAATATAGTCCGGTGAGTAGCTCAGAATCTAGCCCGGTGAGTAGCTCAGAATCTAGACCGGTGAGTAGCTCAGAATCTAGTCCAGTGAGTAGCTCAGAATCTAATCCGGTGAGTATCTCAGAATCTAGACAGGTGAGTAGCGCAGAATCTAGTTAGGTGAGTACCTCAGAGTCTACCTCGGTGAGTAGCTCAGAATCTTGTCTGGTGAGTAGCTCAGAATCTAGTCCGGTGAGTAGCTCAGAATCTAGTCCGGTGAGTAGTTCAGAATCTACCTCGGTGCATAGCTCAGAATCGAGTCCGGTGAGTAGCTCAGAATCTAGTCAGTGAGTAGCTCAGAATCTAGTCCGGTGAGTAACTCAGAATCTAGCCCGGTGAGTAGCTCAGAATCTAGACCGGTGAGTAGGTCAGAATCTAGTCCAGTGAGTAGCTCAGAATCTAATCCGGTGAATAGCTCAGAATCGAGACCGGTGAGTAGCTCAGAATCTAGTTAGGTGAGTAGCTCAGAATCTAGTCTGGTGAGTAGCTCAGAATCTAGTCCGGTGAGTAGCTCAGAATCTAGTCCGGTGAGTAGCTCAGAATCTACCCCGGTGAGTAGCTCAGAATCTACTCCGGTGAGTAGCTCAGAATCTAGTCCGGGAGTAGCTCAGTATCTAGTCCGGTGAGTAGCTCAGAATCTTGTCCGGTGAGTAGCTCAGAATCTACCCCGGTGAGTAGCTCAGAATCTACTCCGGTGAGTAGCTCAGAATCTAGTCCGGTGAGTAGCTCAGTATCTAGTCCGGTGAGTAGCTCCGAATCTAGTCCAGTGTGTAGCTCAGAATCTAGTCCGGTGAGTAGCTCAGAATCTACCCCGGTGAGTAGCTCAGAATCTACTCCGATGAGTAGCTCAGAATCTAGTCCAGTGAGTGGCTCAGAATCTAGTCCGGTTACTAGCTCAGAATCTAGTCCGGTGAGTAGCTCAGAATCTAGTCCAGTGAGTGACTCAGAATCTAGTCCGGTTACTAGCTCAGAATCTAGTCCGGTGAGTAGCTCAGAATCTAGTCCAGTGAGTAGCTCAGAATCTACCCCTGTGAGTAGCTCAGAATCTAGACCGGTGAGAAGCACAGAATCAAGTCCAGGGAGTTGCTCAGAATCTACTCCGGTGAGTAGCTCAGAATCTACCCCGGTGAGTAGCTCAGAATCTACTCCGGTGTGTTGCTCAGAATCTAGTCCGGTGAGTAGCTCAGAATCTAGTCCGGTGAGTAGCTCAGTATCTAGTCCGGCGTGTAGCTCAGAATCTAGTCCGGCGAGATGCTCAGAATCTACCGTGGTGAGTAGCTCAGAATCTACTCCGGTGAGTAGCTCAGAATCTACCCTGGTGAGTATCTCAGAATATATTCCGGTGTGTAGCTCAGAACCTACTCCATTGGGTAGCTCAGAATCTAGTCCGGTGAGTAGCTCAGAATCTAGCCCATTGAGTAGCTCAGAATCTTCCTCGGTGAGTAGCTCAGAATCTAGACCGGTGAGTAGCACAGACTCTAGTCCAGTGAGTTGCTCAGAAACTACTCCGGTGAGTTGCTCAGAATCTAGTCCAGTGAGTAGCTCAGAATCTAGACGGTGATTAGCTCAGAATCTAGTCCGGTGAGTAGCTCAGAATCTAGTCCGGTGAGTAGCTCAGAATCTAGTCCGGTGAGTTGCTCAGAATCTACTCCGGTAAGTAGCTCAGAATCTAGTCTGGTGGGTAGCTCAGAATCTAGTCCGGTGAGTAGCTCAGAATCTAGTCCAGTGAGTAGCTCAGCATCTAGTCCGGTATGTAGCTCAGAATCTACCTTGGTGAGTAGTTCAGAATATAGTCCGGTGAGTAGCTCAGAATCTTGTCCAGTGTGTAGCTCAGAATCTAACCCGGTGAGTAGCTCAGAATCTAGATCGGTGAGTAGCACAGAATCTAGTCCAGTGAGTTGCTCAATATCTACTCCGGTGAGTAGCTCAGAATCTAGTCCGGTGAGTAGCTCAGAATCTAGTCCGGTGAGTAGCTCAGAATCTAGTCCGGTGAGTAGCTCAGAATGTAGTCCGGTGAGTAGTTCAGAATCTACCCCGGTGCATAGCTCAGAATCTACTCGGTGAGTAGCTCAGAATCTAGTCCGGTGAGTAGCTCAGAATCTAGTCCGGTGAGTAGCTCAGAATCTAGACCGGTGAGTAGCTCAGAATCTAGTCCGGTGCCTAGCTCAGAATCTAGTCCGGTGAGTAGCTCAGAATCTAGTCCGGTGAGTAGCTCAGAATCTAGCCGGGTGAGTAGCTCAGAATCTAGACCGGTGAGTAGCTCAGAATCTAGTCCAGTGAGTAGCTCAGAATCTAATCCGGTGAGTATCTCAGAATCTAGACAGGTGAGTAGCGCAGAATCTAGTTAGGTGAGTACCTCAGAGTCTCCCTCGGTGAGTAGCTCAGAATCTAGTCTGGTGAGTAGCTCAGAATCTAGTCCGGTGAGTAGCTCAGAATCTAGTCCGGTGAGTAGTTCAGAATCTACCCCGGTGCATAGCTCAGAATCGAGTCCGGTGAGTAGCTCAGAATCTAGTCAGTGAGTAGCTCAGAATCTAGTCCGGTGAGTTGCTCAGAATCTAGCCCGGTGAGTAGCTCAGAATCTAGACCGGTGAGTAGCTCAGAATCTAGTCCAGTGAGTAGCTCAGAATCTAATCCGGTGAATAGCTCAGAATCTAGACCGGTGAGTAGCTCAGAATCTAGTTAGGTGAGTAGCTCAGAATCTAGTCTGGTGAGTAGCTTAGAATCTAGTCCGGTGAGTAGCTTAGAATCTAGTTCAGTGAGTAGCTCAGAATCTAGTCCGGTGAGTAGCTCAGAATCTACCCCGGTGAGTAGCTCAGAATCTACTCCGGTGAGTAGCTCAGAATCTAGTCCGGTGAGTAGCTCAGTATCTAGTCCGGTGAGTAGCTCCGAATCTAGTCCAGTGAGTAGCTCAGAATCTAGTCCGGTGAGTAGCTCAGAATCTACCCCGGTGAGTAGCTCAGAATCTACTCCGATGAGTAGCTCAGAATCTAGTCCAGTGAGTGACTCAGAATCTAGTCCGGTTACTAGCTCAGAATCTAGTCCGGTGAGTAGATCAGAATCTAGTCCAGTGAGTAGCTCAGAATCTACCCCTGTGAGTAGCTCAGAATCTAGACCGGTGAGTAGCACAGAATCAAGTCCAGGGAGTTGCTCAGAATCTACTCCGGTGAGTAGCTCAGAATCTACCCCGGTGAGTAGCTCAGAATCTACTCCGGTGTGTTGCTCAGAATCTAGTCCGGTGAGTAGCTCAGAATCTAGTCCGGTGAGTAGCTCAGTATCTAGTCCGGCGAGTAGCTCAGAATCTAGTCCGGCGAGATGCTCAGAATCTACCGTGGTGAGTAGCTCAGAATCTACTCCGGTGAGTAGCTCAGAATCTACCCTGGTGAGTATCTCAGAATATATTCCGGTGAGTAGCTCAGAATCTAGTCCGGTGAGTAGCTCAGAATCTAGTCCGGTGAGTAGCTCAGAATATAGTCCGGTGAGTAGCTCAGAATCTAGACCGGTGAGTAGCTCAGAATCTAGACCGGTGAGTAGCTCAGAATCTAGTCCAGTGAGTAGCTCAGAATCTAATCCGGTGAGTATCTCAGAATCTAGACAGGTGAGTAGCGCAGAATCTAGTTAGGTGAGTACCTCAGAGTCTACCTCGGTGAGTAGCTCAGTATCTTGTCTGGTGAGTAGCTCAGAATCTAGTCCGGTGAGTAGCTCAGAATCTAGTCCGGTGAGTAGTTCAGAATCTACCTCGGTGCATAGCTCAGAATCGAGTCCGGTGAGTAGCTCAGAATCTAGTCAGTGAGTAGCTCAGAATCTAGTCCGGTGAGTAGCTCAGAATCTAGCCCGGTGAGTAGCTCAGAATCTAGACCGGTGAGTAGGTCAGAATCTAGTCCAGTGAGTAGCTCAGAATCTAATCCGGTGAATAGCTCAGAATCGAGACCGGTGAGTAGCTCAGAATCTAGTTAGGTGAGTAGCTCAGAATCTAGTCTGGTGAGTAGCTCAGAATCTAGTCCGGTGAGTAGCTCAGAATCTAGTCCGGTGAGTAGCTCAGAATCTACCCCGGTGAGTAGCTCAGAATCTACTCCGGTGAGTAGCTCAGAATCTAGTCCGGGAGTAGCTCAGTATCTAGTCCGGTGAGTAGCTCAGAATCTTGTCCGGTGAGTAGCTCAGAATCTACCCCGGTGAGTAGCTCAGAATCTACTCCGGTGAGTAGCTCAGAATCTAGTCCGGTGAGTAGCTCAGTATCTAGTCCGGTGAGTAGCTCCGAATCTAGTCCAGTGTGTAGCTCAGAATCTAGTCCGGTGAGTAGCTCAGAATCTACCCCGGTGAGTAGCTCAGAATCTACTCCGATGAGTAGCTCAGAATCTAGTCCAGTGAGTGGCTCAGAATCTAGTCCGGTTACTAGCTCAGAATCTAGTCCGGTGAGTAGCTCAGAATCTAGTCCAGTGAGTGACTCAGAATCTAGTCCGGTTACTAGCTCAGAATCTAGTCCGGTGAGTAGCTCAGAATCTAGTCCAGTGAGTAGCTCAGAATCTACCCCTGTGAGTAGCTCAGAATCTAGACCGGTGAGTAGCACAGAATCAAGTCCAGGGAGTTGCTCAGAATCTACTCCGGTGAGTAGCTCAGAATCTACCCCGGTGAGTAGCTCAGAATCTACTCCGGTGTGTTGCTCAGAATCTAGTCCGGTGAGTAGCTCAGAATCTAGTCCTGTGAGTAGCTCAGTATCTAGTCCGGCGTGTAGCTCAGAATCTAGTCCGGCGAGATGCTCAGAATCTACCGTGGTGAGTAGCTCAGAATCTACTCCGGTGAGTAGCTCAGAATCTACCCTGGTGAGTATCTCAGAATATATTCCGGTGTGTAGCTCAGAACCTACTCCATTGGGTAGCTCAGAATCTAGTCCGGTGAGTAGCTCAGAATCTAGCCCATTGAGTAGCTCAGAATCTTCCTCGGTGAGTAGCTCAGAATCTAGACCGGTGAGTAGCACAGACTCTAGTCCAGTGAGTTGCTCAGAAACTACTCCGGTGAGTTGCTCAGAATCTAGTCCAGTGAGTAGCTCAGAATCTAGACGGTGATTAGCTCAGAATCTAGTCCGGTGAGTAGCTCAGAATCTAGTCCGGTGAGTAGCTCAGAATCTAGTCCGGTGAGTTGCTCAGAATCTACTCCGGTGAGTAGATCAGAATCTAGTCCGGTGAGTAGCTCAGAATCTAGTCCGGTGAGTAGTTCAGAATCTACCCTGGTGAGTAGTTCAGAATTAGGTCCGGTGAGTAGCTCAGAATCTAATCCGGTGTGTAGTTCAGAATCTACCTCCGGTGAGTAGCTCAACATCTAATCCCGAGTGTCGCTCCGAAGTAGGTCTGGTGAGTAGCTCAGAATTTATTCCGGTGCCTAGCTCAGAATTAGGTCTGGTGAGATGCTCAGAATCTACCATGGTGAGTAGCTCAGAATTTAGTCCGGTGAGTAGCTCAGAATCTAGTCTGGTGAGCATCTCAGAACCTACCTTAGTGCGTAGCTCAGAACCTACCCCAAAGAGTAGCTCAGAATCTACACCGGTGAGTAGCTCAGAATCTAACCCGGTGAGTAGCTCAGAATCTACGCCGGTGAGTAGTTGAGAATCTACCCCGTTGATTATCTCACAATCTAATCCGATGAGTAGCTCAGAATCTAATCCGGTGAGTAGCTGATAATCTTGTCCGGTACATGGCTCAGAATCTACCACGGTGAGTAGCCCAGAATCTAGTCCGATGAGTAGCTCAGAATTTAGTTCTGTGAGTAACTCAGGATCTACCCTGGTGAGTTGCTCAGAATCTAGTCCGGTGTGTAGCTCAAAATCTACCCCGGTGAGTAGCTCGGACTCTACTCCGGTGAGTACCTCGAAATCTAGTCCGGTGAGTTGCTAAGAATCTACTCCGGTGAGCAGCTCAGAATCAAGTTCTTTGAGTAGTTCAGAATCACGTCCGGTGTGTTGCTCAGAATCTACATTGGTGAGTAGCTAAGAATCTCGTCCGATGAGTAGCTCAGAATCTCGTCCGGTGAGTAGTCCGAATCCTGTCCGGTGAGTTGCTCAGAATCTACCCCGGTGAGTAGCTCAGAATCTACCTTAGTGAGAAGCTCAGAATCTAGTCCGGTGAGTAGCTCAGAATCTAGTCCGGTGAGTAGCTCAGAATCTAGTCTGGTGAGTAGCTCAGTATTTACCCCGGTGAGTAGCTCAGAATCTAGTCTGGTGAGCATCTCAGAATCACCTTAGTGCGTAGCTCAGAACCTACCCGAAAGAGTAGCTCAGTATCTACCCCGGTGAGTGGCTCAGATTCTACCCCGGTTGAGTAGCTCAGAACCTACCTCGGTGAGAAGGTCAGAATCTACCCCGGTGAGCAGATCAGTATCTACCCCGGTGAGCATCTCAGACTATACTCCTGTGAGTAGCTCAGAATCTACCCAGGTGAGTATCTCAGAATCTAGTCTGGTGAGTAGCTCAGAATCTAGTCCGGTGAGTAGCTCAGAATCTATTCCGCTGAGTAGCTCAGAATCTAGTCCGGTGAGTAGCTCAGAATCTACCCCGGTGAGTAGCTCAGAATTTACCCCGGTGAGTAGATCAAAACCTACCACCGTGAGTGGCTCATATTCTAATCCGGTGAGTAGCTCAGAATTTACTCCGGTGAGTAGCTGATCATCTAGTTCAGTGCGTAACCCAGAATCCACCCCAGTGAGTAGCTCAGAATCTACCCCGGTTAGTAGCTCAGAATCTACCCCGGCGAGTAGCTAAGAATCTCGTCAGGTGAGTAGCTCAGAATCTCGTCCGGTGAGTAGTCCGAATCTTGTCCGGTGAGTTGCTCAGAATCTACCCCGGTGAGAAGCTCAGAATCTCCCTTTGCGAGAAGCTCAGAATCTGCTCCGGTGAGTAGCTCAAAATCTACCCGGTGAGTAGCTCGGTCTCTACTCCGGTGAGTACCTCAAAATCTATTCCGGTGAGTTGCTAAGAATCTTGTCCGGTGAGTAACTCAGAATCAGGTTCGGTGAGTAGCCAAGAATCTACTCCGGTGAGCAGCTCATTGTCAAGTCCTTTGAGTAGCTCAGAATCACGTCCGGTGTGTTCATCAGAATCTATCGCTGTGAGTAGCTCAGAGTCTACCTCGGTGAGTAGATTAGAATCTCGTCAGGTGAGTAGCTCAGAATCTCGTCAGGTGAGTAGCTCAGAATCTACCTCGGTGAGTAGCTCAGAATCTAGTCTGGTGAGTAGCTCAGAATTTATCGCGGTGAGTAGCTCAGAATCTAGTCCGGTGAGTAGCTCAGAATCTAGTCTGGTGAGCATCTCAGAATCACCTTAGTGCGTAGCTCAGAACCTACCCCAAAGAGTAGCTCAGAATCTAGTCCAGTGAGTAGCTCAGAATCTACCCCGGTGAGTAGCTCAGAATCTACCCCGGTGAGCAGATCAGTACCTACCCCGGTGAGCATCTCCGAATATACTCCGGTGAATAGCTCAGAATCTACCCCGGTGAGTAGCTCAGAATCTAGTCCGGTGAGTAGCTGATAATCTAGTCCGGTGTGTAACTCAGAATCTACCCCGGTGAGTAGCTCAGCATCTACCACGGTTAGTAGCTCAGAATCTACCCCGGTGCGTAGCTCAGTATCTAGTCCGCTGAGCAGCTCAGAATCAAGTCCGGTGAATGGCTCAGAATGTACTCCAATGAGTTGCTCAGAATCTACCTCGGTGAGTAGCTCAGTATCTCGTCCGGTGAGTAGTTCTAAATCTACCCCGGTGAGTAGCTCGGACTCTACTCCGGTGAGTACCTCGAAATCTAGTCCGGTGAGTTGCGAAGAATCTTGTCCGGTGAGTAACACAGAATCAGGTTCGGTGAGTAGCCAAGAATCTACTCCGATGAGCAGCTCAGAATCATGTCCTTTGAGTAGCTCAGAATCACGTCTGGTGTGTTGCACAGAACCTACCCCGGTAAGTAGATCTGAATCTAATCCGGTGAGTATCTCAGAATCTACCCCGGTGAGTATCTCAGAATCTACTCTGGTGAGCAGCTCAGAATGTAGACCGGTGAGTAGCTCAGAATCTAACCCGGTGAGTAGCTCAGCATCTACCACGGTTAGTAGCTCAGAATCTACCCCGGTGAGTAGCTCAGTATCTAGTCCGGTGAGCAGCTCAGAATCTAGTCCGGTGAGTAGCTCAGTATCGCGTCGGGTGAGTAGCTCAAAATCTACCCCGGTAAGTAGCTCAGAATCTAATCCGGTGAGTTGCTCAAAATCTGGCCCGTTGAGTAGTTCAGAATCTAGTCTGGTGGGCAGCTCAAAATCTACCCCGGTGAGCATCTCAGAATCTACTCTGGTGAGTAGCTCAGAATCTAGTCCGGTGAGCAGCTCAGAATGTAGACCGGTGAGCAGCTCAGAATGTAGACCGGTGAGTAGCTCAGAATCTACCCCGGTGAGTAGCTCAGAATCTATGCCGGTGAGTAGCTCAGAATCTACCCCGGTGAGTAGCTCAGAATCTACTCCGGTGAGTAGCTCAGAATCTAGTCTAGAGGTCTAATCTAGAGGTCTATAAAATAATGAGGGGCATAGATAAGGTAGATAGTCAACATCTTTTCCCAAAGGTAGGGGAGTCTAAAACTAGAGGGCATAGGTTTAAGGTGAGAGGGGAGAGATTCAGAAGGGCCCAGAGGGGCAATTTCTTCACTCAGAGGGTAGTGAGTGTCTGGAATGGGCTGCCAGAGGTAGTAGTAGAAGCGGGTACAATTGTGTCTTTCAAAAAGCATTTAGATGGTTATATTGGTAAGATGGGTATAGAGGGTTATGGGCCAAGTGCGGGCAACTGGGACTAGCTTAATGGTAAAAACTGGGCGGCATGGACTGGTTGGGCCGAAGGGCCTGTTTCCATGCTGTAAACTTCTATGATTCTATGATTCTATGATTCTATAGTCCAGTGAGTAGCTCAGAATCTAACCCGGTGAGTAGCTCAGAATCTAATCCGGTGAGTAGCTCAGAATCTACTGCGGTGAGTAGCTCAGAATTTACCCTGGAGAGTAGTTCAGAATCTAGTCTGGTGAGCAGCTCAAAATCTACCTTGGTGAGTATCTTAGAATCTACCCCGGTGAGTAGCTCAGAATCTACCCCGGTGAGTATCTCATAATCTAGTCCGGTGAGTAGCTCAGAATCCAGTCCGGTGAGTTGCTCAGAATCTAGACCGGTGAGTAGCTCAGAATGTACCCCGGTGAGTCGCTCAGTTTCTCGCCCGGTGAGTAGTTCTAAATCTACCACTGTGAGTAGCTTGGACTCTACTCCGGTGAGTACCTCGAAATCTAGTCCGGTGAGTTGCTAAGAATCTTGTCCGGTGAGGAACTCAGAATCACGTTCGGTGAGTAGCCAAGAATCTACTCCGGTGTGCAGCTCAGAATCATGCCCTTTGAGTAGCTCAGAATCACTTCTGGTGTGTTGCTCAGAACCTACCCCGGTCTGTAGCTGAGAATCTAATCCGGTGAGTAGCTCAAAATCTAGCCCGGTGAGTATTTCATTATCGAGTCTGGTGAGTAGCTCTGAATCTACCTCGTTGAGTGTCTCAGAATCTACTCTGGTGAGCAGCTCAGAATATAGACCGGTGAGTAGCTCAGAATCTACCCCGGTGAGTTGCTCAGAATCTAGTCCGGTGAGTAGCTCAGTATCGCGTCCGGTGAGTAGCTCAAAATCTACCCCGGTAAGTAGCTCAGAATCTAATCCGGTGAGTAGCTCAAAATCTACCCCGGTGAGTATCTCAGAATCTACTCTGGTGAGCAGCTCAGAATGTAGACCGGTGAGTAGCTCAGAATCTACCCCGTTGAATGGCTCAGAATCTATGCCGGTGAGTAGCTCACAATCTACCCCGGTGAGTAGCTCAGAATCTAGTCCAGTGAGCAGCTCAAAATCTAACCCGGTGAGTAGCTCAGAATCTAGTCCGGTGAGTAGCTCAGAATCTAGTCCGGTGAGTAGCTCAGAATCTACCCCGGTGAGTAGCTCAGAATCTAGTCCAGTGAGTAGCTCAAAATCTAACCCGGAGAGTACCTCAGAATCTACTCCGGTGAGTAGCTCAGAATCTAGTCCAGTGAGTAGCTCAGAATCTAGTCCGGTGAGTAGCTCAGAATCTAACCCGGTGAGTAGATCAGAAACTACTCTGGTGAGTTGCTCAGTATCTAGTCCGGTGAGTAGCTCAGAAACTACTCCAGTGAGCAGCTCAGAATCAACTCCTTTGAGTAGCTCAGAATCACATCCGGTGTGTTGCTCAGAACCTACCCCGGTAAGTAGCTCAGAATCTAATCCGGTGATTAGCTCAAAATTTAGCCTGGTGAGTAGTTCAGAATCTAGTCTGGTGAGCAGCTCAAAATCTACCTTGGTGAATATCATAGAATCTACCCCGGTGAGTAGCTCAGAATCTACACCGGTGAGTAGCTCATAATCTAATCCGGTGAGTAGCTCAGAATCTAATCCGGTGAGTAGCTCAGAATCTACTGCGGTGAGTAGCTCAGAATCTACCCTGGTGAGTATCTCATAATCTAGTCCGGTGAGTAGCTCAGAATCTACCCCGGTGAGTAGCTCAGAATGTACCCCGGTGAGTATCTCATAATCTAGTCCGGTGAGTAGCTCAGAATCCAGTCCGGTGAGTTGCTCAGAATCTAGACCGGTGAGCAGCTCAGAATGTACCCCGGTGAGTCGCTCAGTATCTCGCCCGGTGAGTAGTTCTAAATCTACCACTGAGATTAGCTTGTACTCTACTCCGGTGAGTACCTCGAAATCTAGTCCGGTGAGTTGCTAAGAATCTTGTCCGGTGAGGAACTCAGAATCACGTTCGGTGAGTAGCCAAGAATCTACTCCGGTGAGCAGCTCAGAATCATGCCCTTTGAGTAGCTCAGAATCACTTCTGGTGTGTTGCTCAGAACCTACCCCGGTATGTAGCTCAGAATCTAATCCGGTGAGTAGCTCAAAATCTAGCCCGGTGAGTATTTCATTATCTAGTCTGGTGAGTAGCTCAGAATCTACCCCGTTGAGTGTCTCAGAATCTACTCTGGTGAGCAGCTCAGAATATAGACCGGTGAGTAGCTCAGAATCTACCCCGGTGAGTTGCTCAGAATCTAGTCCGGTGAGTAGCTCAGTATGTCCCCCGATGAGTCGCTCAGTATCTCGTCCGATGAGTAGCTCAAAATCTACCCCGTGAGTAGCTCGGACTCGACTCCGGTGAGTACTTCGAAATCTAGTCCGGTGAGTTGCTATGAATCTCGTCCGGTGAGTAGCTCAGAATCTGGTCCGGTGAGTAGTCCGAATCTTGTTCGGTGAGTTGCTCAGTATCTAGTCTGGTGAGCAGCTCAGAATCTGCCGTAGTGAGTAGCTCAGAATTTAGTCCGGTGAGTAGCTCAGAATCTAGTCTGGTGAGCATCTCAGAATCTACCTTTGTGTGTAGCTCAGAACCTACCCCAAAGTGACCACAATTCGGTGACGTTTACGTTAAGGATGGAAAGGGATAAGTATACACCGCAGGGCAAGAGTTATAGCTGGGGGAAGGGAAATTATGATGCCATTAGCCGTGACTTGGGGGGGGATAATGTGGAGAAGTAGGCTGCAAGTGTTGGACACACTGGATAAGTGGAGCTTGTTCAAGTATCAGCTACTGCGTGTTCTTGATAAGTATGTACCGGTCAGGCAGGGAGGAAGGTGCCGAGCGAGGGAACCATGGTTTACCAAAGAAGTGGAATCTCTTGTTAAGAGGAAGAAGGAGGCCTATGTGAAGATGAGGTGTGAAGTTTCAGTTGGGGCGATGGATAGTTACAAGGTAGCGAGGAAGGATCTAAAGAGAGAGCTAAGACGAGCAAGGAGGGGACATGAGAAGTATTTGGCAGGAAGAATCAAGGAAAACCCAAAAGCTTTCTCTAGGTATGTCAGGAATAAGCGAATGACGAGGGAAAGAGTAGGACTAGTCAAGGACAGGGATGGGAAGTTGTGTGTAGAGTCTGAAGAGATAGGCGAGATACTAAATGAATATTTTTCGTCAGTATTCACTCAGGAAAAAGATAATGTTGTGGAGGAGAATGCTGAGCTCCAGGTAAATAGATTAGATGGCATTGAGGTACGTAGGGAAGAGGTGTTGGCAATTCTGGACAGGCTGAAAATAGATTAGTCCCCAGGACCTGATGGGATTTATCCTAGGATTCTCTGGGAGGCCAGGGAAGAGATTGCTGGACCATTGGCTTTGATTTTTATGTCATCATTGGATACAGGAATAGTGCCAGAGGACTGGAGGATAGCAAATGTGGTCCCTTTGTTCAAAAAGGGGAGCAGAGACAACCCCGGCAACTATAGACCGGTGAGCCTCACGTCTGTAGTGGGGAAAGTCTTGGAGGGGATTATAAGAGACAAGATTTATAATCATCTAGATAGGAATAATATGATCAGGGATAGTCAGCATGGCTTTGTGAAGGGTAGGTCATGCCTCACAAACCTTATTGAGTTCTTTGAGAAGGTGACTGAACAGGTAGACGAGGGTAGAGCAGTTGATGTGGTGTATATGGATTTCAGCAAAGCGTTTGATAAGGTACCCCACGGTAGGCTATTGCAGAAAATACGGAGGCTGGGGATTGAGGGAGATTTAGAGATGTGGATCAGAAATTGGCTAGCTGAAAGAAGACAGAGGGTGGTGGTTGATGGGAAATGTTCAGAATGGAGTTCTGTCACAAGTGGAGTACCACAAGGATCTGTTCTGGGGCCGTTGCTGTTTGTCATTTTTATCAATGACCTAGAGGAAGGCGCAGAAGGGTGGGTGAGTAAATTTGCAGACGATACTAAAGTCGATGGTGTTGTCGATAGTGTGGAAGGAAGTAGCAGGTTACAGAGGGATATAGATAAGCTGCAGTGCTGGGCTGAGAGGTGGCAAATGGAGTTTAATGTAGAGAAGT
Source organism: Scyliorhinus torazame (assembly GCF_047496885.1). Taxonomy (NCBI): domain Eukaryota; kingdom Metazoa; phylum Chordata; class Chondrichthyes; order Carcharhiniformes; family Scyliorhinidae; genus Scyliorhinus; species Scyliorhinus torazame. Next base: position 424,776,976 of record NC_092707.1, on the reverse strand, counting down.
GTGAGGTGATTCACTTTGGAAGGAATAACAGGAATGTGGAATATTTGGCTAATGGAAAAGTTCTTGAAAGTGTGGATGAGCAGAGGGATCTAGGTGTCCATGTACATAGATCCCTGAAAGTTGCCACCGAGATGGATAGGGTGGTGAAGAAGGCCTATGGAGTGTTGGCCTTTATTGGTAGAGGGATTGAGTTCCGGAGTCAGGAGGTCATGTTGCAGCTGTACAGAACCCTGGTATGGCCGCATTTGGAGTATTGCGTACAGTTCTGGTCACCGCATTATAGGAAGGACGTGGAGGCTTTGGAACGGGTGCAGAGGAGATTTACCAGGATGTTGCCTGGTATGGAGGGAAAATCTTATGAGGAAAGGCTGATGGACTTGAGGTTGTTTTCGTTAGAGAGAAGGTTAAGAGGAGACTTAATAGAGGCATACAAAATGATCAGAGGGTTAGATAGGGTGGACAGTGAGAGCCTTCTCCCGTGGATGGAAATGGCTGGCACGAGGGGACATAGCCTAAAACTGAGGGGTAATAGATATAGGACAGAGGTCAGGGGTAGGTTCTTTACACAAAGAGTAGTGAGGCCGTGGAATACCCTACCTGCTACAGTAGTGAACTCGCCAACATTGAGGGCATTTAAAAGTTTATTGGATAAACATATGGATGATAATGGTATAGTATAGGTTAGATGGCTTTTGTTTCGGTGCAACATCGTGGGCCGAAGGGCCTGTACTGCGCTGTATTGTTCTATGTTCTATGTTCTAAGAGTAGCTCAGAATCTACCCCGGTGAGTAGCTCAGAATCTACCCCGGTGAGTAGCTCAGAATCTACTCTGGTGATAGCTCAGAATCTACTCCGGTGAGCATCTCAGAATCTACTCCGGTGAGTAGCTCAGAATCTACCCCGGTGAGTAGCTCAGAATCTACTCTGGTGATAGCTCAGAATCTACCCTGGTGAGTATCTCAGAATCTACTCCAGTGAGTAGGCCAGAATCTACGGGGTGAGTAGCTCAGAATCTGCTCTGGTGAGTAGCTCAGAATCTACTCCGGTGAGTCGAGGAATGAAAGGGTTGATGACACGAGTCTCTTGATTTGTCGAGAACCACTTATCTTCTCCTCCTGCACTCCGGATTTCTCATGTTCAGCTCTGCTGCCGATATGATGGGCTTGTCACCTGCAGCAGGGCAAAGCCACTCACTGGAAGTTTGACTGTAACAAATCAAGGGATAAGTCACCACCTCCCCCCCCAGCCTTGAATTCCCACCTAGCTTCAAATTCCCAGCTCACAAACTCACTCTTCGATGTGTCTCACTCTGGCTGTGTCCGCTGCCTCACTGGGAGTGTTCACTGCTCCTCAGACACCATCTTCCAGATGCACGACCTCAACCATCTAGAAGAAGCGGAGCATATCTGGGAACACGAGCACATGGAAACATGGAAGCACTCGTCCAAGTCACTCACCATTCTGATCGGGTCTATAACCAATCAGTTAATGTCACTGAGTAAAAACCCTGGAACTCCCTCCCTCACAGCACTGTGAGTGAACCTACACCTGAGAGACTGTACCTGTTCCAGAAGGCAGCTCACCACCAACTTCTCAAGGGCAATGTGGGATGGGAAACAAATGTTGCCGGCTCCAGCGATGCCCGCAGCCCGATTGAATAAAAACACGTGGAACTATTCCACAATTGCTAGCTGCTAGTTAGAGTTGAGAAACTGCACCTGACATAAAGCAGAGTTTGCTTTGTAACTCACAACGTAAATAACTTCACTATATTGGTGATGAATTGATGTTGATTCTATGGTTTTCATGTCCAGTTGTTCCTTACCTTCCCTCTGCCATGTGTTATATGAATGACCCTCAGTCACAGGGCCCGCTGCCAACTCCAGCTCCCGCCCACAGTCACTACAACTGATGAATGGTAACCAGGGGGGGTCACACCTGTCACCAGGTGACATCACAAAGGGAGTCACGGGCCAATCACAGAGCAGCCAATGTAGTCAACATGGTCACATGACCTCGCTCCTGATGGACAGAATTAGTCCAGGGCTGGAGACTATTTGGCCCATCAGACCTGCAGGGAAGGTTCGATTCCCTGGCTCGGATCACTGACTGTGCAGAGTCTGCACGTTCTCCACTTGTGTGCGTGGGTTTCCTCCGGGTGCTCCGGTTTCCTCCCACAGTCCAAAGATGTGCAGGTTAGGTGGATTGGCCATGATAAATTGCCCTTAATGTCCAAAAAGGTTAGGTTAGGTGAGGCTATTGTGTTACAGGGATAGGGTCGAAGTGTGGGGCTTAAGTGGGGTGCTCGTCCCAGGGGCAGGTGCAGACCTGATGGGCTGAATGGCCTCCTTTGGCACTGTTAATTCAATGATGTGGAGATGCCGGCGTTGGACCGGGGTGAGCACAGTAAGAAGTCTTACAACACCAGGTTAAAGTCCAACAGGTTTGTTTCAAACACTACCTTTCGGAGCACTGCTCCTTCCTCAGGTGAAAGAAGGAGCAGTGAGGAAGCAGTTCACCTGAGGAAGGAGCAGTGCTCCGAAAGCAAGTAAACTCTATGATTCGATGAAAATTTCCAGTCTATTTATCAAGCAGGATTTCCCTGTTGTAAATCCATGCTGACTCAGTCTGGATCTGGCACGTGTGGTTTCCACATTGTCCAAATCACAATATGATGGTTTGGGCTGACATGTGGAAAATAATATTTGCACCATCCAACTTCATTGCCAAACAATGACAATCTCCAACAAAGCAAGATCAGGCATTTCCCCCTTGATCTTCGACGGCATTGCAATCACTGAATTCCTCACTAGAAATCTCTTGGGTATCACCATTAGTCATTAATAGAACTGGATGAATGATGTATTATGGCTACAAGCAGAAGTCAGAATCAAATGGCGAGTAACTCCTTCCCTCACTCTCCACCTTCTGTCCTGTGTCTACAAGACACCAATCAGGTTGATGCTGGAACATTATCCACTCCCCAGCACCTTAAGTGGGCAGCACGGTAGCACAGTGGTTAGCACAATTGCTTCACAGCTCCAGGGTCCCAGGTTCGATTCCGGCTTGGGTCACTGTCTGTGCGGAGTCTGCACATCCTTCCCGTGTGTGCGTGGGTTTCCTCCGGGTGCTCCGGTTTCCTCCCACAGTCCAAAGATGTGCAGGTTAGGTGGATTGGCCATGATCAATTGCACTAAGTGTCCACAATTGCCCTTAGTGTTGGGTGCGATTAATGGGTTATGGGGATAGGGTGGAGGTGTTGACCTTGGGTAGGGTGCTCTTTCCAAGAGCCGGTGCAGACTTGATGGGCCGAATGGCCTCCTTCTGCGCTGTAAATTCTATGATAAACAAACTCAACAATCTCGGCACCATTCCAGACAACAGCAGCCTTCACAAACATTCACACTCTGGCACTGTACCATCAGCATCAACGAGAAGAGGCAGAAACTTACCAAGGATCCTCAAATAGCATCTTACAAATTCAGGATATTTACCATCTAATGGGATCAGTGCAGCAGATACCCGGGAACACGAGTGCCTCGAAACCTGGAAGTTCCTGTGCAAGATACTCACCATTCCGACTGGATAATATATCACGTTCAGTGATTGTCACTGTGTGAAAATCCCGGAACTCCCTCCCTAACTGCATGTTGCATGTACAAACACACCAGGGACTGTAACTATTCAATAAGGCAGCTCTCCATAAACTTGGCAAGGGAAACTTGAGATGGGCAACAAATACTGCCTGCTAAAGCGAAGGGCCTGTACTGCGCTGCATTGTTCTATGTTCTATGTTCTAGGTCCAGTTGCTCCTTACCTTCCCTATGCCATGTGTTATATTTCATAGAATGTCATAGAATTTGCAGTGCAGAAGGCCATTCGGCCCATCGAGTCTGCACCGGCTCTTGAAAGAGCACCCTACCCAAGGTCAACACCTCCACCCTATCCCCATTACCCAGTAACCCAACCCAACACTAAGGGCAATTTTGGACAATAAGGACAATTTAGCATGGCCAATCCACCTAACCTGCACACCTTTGGACTGTGGGAGGAAACCGGAGCACCCAGAGGAACCCCACACACACACGGAGAGGACGTGCAGACTCCGCACAAACAGTGACCCAAGACGGGAATAGAACCTGGGACCCTGGAGCTCTGAAGCAATTGTGCTAACCACAATATCTGAATGGCCCTCAGTCACAGGGCCCGCTGCCAACTCCAGCTCCCGCCAACAGTCACTACAGCTGATGAATGGTAACCGGGGGGGGGCTTTTGGTTAGGGTTAGGGTTCGGGTTAGGGCTAGGGCTAGGGTTAGGGTTAGTGTTAGAGGTTGTAAAAAGTGTCAAAAAACTCTCGCGGCCCTTGATGAAAGAGAGCCGTCTTGCTGCCGCTAGGCGGCGAGCCCATAGGCTCGCAACATCTGCGCACGTAGTGCGCACCGTAAAATATTTGCACATTTTAGGAGGAATTAAGTAGCTTAAAATTGCATCCTTTAAACTAATTTTTAGGGTTAGGGTTAGGGTTAGGGTTCGGGTTAGGGCTAGGGCTAGGGTTAGGGTTAGTGTTAGAGGTTTGTAAAAAGTGTCAAAAAATTCTCGCGGCCCTTGATGAAAGAGAGCCGTCTTGCTGCCGCTAGGCGGCGAGCCCATAGGCTCGCAACATCTGCGCACGTAGTGCGCTCCGTAAAATATTTGCACATTTTAGGAGGAATTAAGTAGCTTAAAATTGCATCCTTTAATCTAATTTTTAGGGTTAGGGTTAGGGTTAGGGGTTTGTAAAAAGTGTCAAAAAATTAGAGTTAGGGTTAGGGTTAGGGGTTTGTAAAAAGTGTCAAAAAATTAGGGTTAGGGTTAGGGTTAGGGGTTTGTAAAAAGTGTCAAAAAACTCTCGCGGCCCTTGGTGAAACAGAGTTGTCTTGCTGCCGCTAGGCGGCAAGCCCATAGGCTCGCAACATCTGCGCACGTAGTGCGCTCCGTAAAATATTTGCACATTTTAGGAGGAATTAAGTAGCTTAAAATTGCATCCTTTAAACTCATTTTTAGGGTTAGGGTTAGGGTTAGGGTTCGGGTTAGGGCTAGGGCTAGGGTTAGAGTTAGTGTTAAAGGTTTGTAAAAAGTGTCAAAAAATTCTCGCGGCCCTTGATGAAAGAGAGCCGTCTTGCTGCCGCTAGGCGGCGAGCCCATAGGCTCGCAACATCTGCGCACGTAGTGCGCTCCGTAAAATATTTGCACATTTTAGGAGGAATTAAGTAGCTTAAAATTGCATCCTTTAATCTAATTTTTAGGGTTAGGGTTAGGGTTAGGGGTTTGTAAAAGAGTCTAAAAATTAGGGTTAGGGTTAGGGTTAGGGGTTTGTAAAAAGTGTCAAAAAATTAGGGCTAGGGTTAGGGTTAGGGGTTTGTAAAAAGTGTCAAAAAATTCTCGCGCCCCTTGACGAAAGAAAGCCGTGTTGCTGCCGCTAGGAGGCGAGCCCATAGGCTCACAACATCTGCGCACGTACTGCGCGCCACAAAATATTTGCACATTTTAGGAGGCAATAAGTAGCTTTAAATTGCATCCTTCAATCTAATTTTTCGGCTTATGGTTAGGGTTAGGGTTCGGGTTAGGGCTAGGGCTATTGTTAGGGTTAGTGTTAGAGGTTGTAAAAAGTGTCAAAAAACTCTTGCGGCCCTTGGCGAGAGAGAGTCGTCTTGCTGCCGCTAGGCGGCAAGCCCATAGGCTCGCAACATCTGCGCACGCAGTGCGCTCCGTAAAATATTTGCACATTTTAGGAGGAATTAAGTAGCTTAAAATTGCATCCTTTAAACTAATTTTTAGGGTTAGTGTTAGGGTTCGGGTTAGGGCTAGGGCTAGGGTTAGTGTTAGTGTTAGAGGTTGTAAAAAGTGTCAAAAAACTCTCGCGGCCCTTGGCGAAAGAGAGTCGTCTTGCTGCCGCTAGGCGGCGAGCCCATAGGCTCGCAACATCTGCGCACGTGCACCGTAAAATATTTGCACATTTTAGGAGGAATTAAGTAGCTTAAAATTGCATCCTTTAAACTAATTTTTAGGGTTAGGGTTAGGGTTAGGGTTCGGGTTAGGGCTAGGGCTAGGGTTAGGGTTAGTGTTAGAGGTTTGTAAAAAGTGTCAAAAAATTCTCGCGGCCCTTGATGAAAGAGAGCCGTCTTGCTGCCGCTAGGCGGCGAGCCCATAGGCTCGCAACATCTGCGCACGTAGTGCGCTCCGTAAAATATTTGCACATTTTAGGAGGAATTAAGTAGCTTAAAATTGCATCCTTTAATCTAATTTTTAGGGTTAGGGTTAGGGTTAGGGGTTTGTAAAAAGTGTCAAAAAATTAGAGTTAGGGTTAGGGTTAGGGGTTTGTAAAAAGTGTCAAAAAATTAGGGTTAGGGTTAGGGTTAGGGGTTTGTAAAAAGTGTCAAAAAACTCTCGCGGCCCTTGGTGAAACAGAGTTGTCTTGCTGCCGCTAGGCGGCAAGCCCATAGGCTCGCAACATCTGCGCACGTAGTGCGCTCCGTAAAATATTTGCACATTTTAGGAGGAATTAAGTAGCTTAAAATTGCATCCTTTAAACTCATTTTTAGGGTTAGGGTTAGGGTTAGGGTTCGGGTTAGGGCTAGGGCTAGGGTTAGGGTTAGTGTTAAAGGTTTGTAAAAAGTGTCAAAAAATTCTCGCGGCCCTTGATGAAAGAGAGCCGTCTTGCTGCCGCTAGGCGGCGAGCCCATAGGCTCGCAACATCTGCGCACGTAGTGCGCTCCGTAAAATATTTGCACATTTTAGGAGGAATTAAGTAGCTTAAAATTGCATCCTTTAATCTAATTTTTAGGGTTCGGGTTAGGGTTAGGGGTTTGTAAAAGAGTCTAAAAATTAGGGTTAGGGTTAGGGTTAGGGGTTTGTAAAAAGTGTCAAAAAATTCTCGCGCCCCTTGACGAAAGAAAGCCGTGTTGCTGCCGCTAGGAGGCGAGCCCATAGGCTCACAACATCTGCGCACGTACTGCGCGCCACAAAATATTTGCACATTTTAGGAGGCAATAAGTAGCTTTAAATTGCATCCTTCAATCTAATTTTTCGGCTTATGGTTAGGGTTAGGGTTCGGGTTAGGGCTAGGGCTATTGTTAGGGTTAGTGTTAGAGGTTGTAAAAAGTGTCAAAAAACTCTCGCGGCCCTTGGTGAGAGAGAGTCGTCTTGCTGCCGCTAGGCGGCGAGCCCATAGGCTCGCAACATCTGCGCACGCAGTGCGCTCCGTAAAATATTTGCACATTTTAGGAGGAATTAAGTAGCTTAAAATTGCATCCTTTAATCTAATTTTTAGGGTTAGGGTTAGGGTTAGGGGTTTGTAAAAGAGTCTAAAAATTAGGGTTAGGGTTAGGGGTTTGTAAAAAGTGTCAAAAAATTAGGGTTAGGGTTAGGGTTAGGGGTTTGTAAAAAGTGTCAAAAAATTCTCGCGCCCCTTGACGAAAGAAAGCCGTGTTGCTGCCGCTAGGAGGCGAGCCCATAGGCTCGCAACATCTGCGCACGTACTGCGCGCCACAAAATATTTGCACATTTTAGGAG